>NC_142534.1:16616361-16938291 GCF_056151865.1 Erythranthe guttata
CGTTTGAGAGCGCGCGCGAATTGGCGAGGTGCGTTGGAGAGCTCGCGCAATTTGGTGAAGCGCGTTAAAATTCTCGTGCGATTTGGTGAAGCGAGTTAAAATCTACGCGCAATTTGGTAGAGGGTAGTCAAAATTGCGCGCAATTTGATGGGAGCGCGCGGTCCAAGGGCGCCTTGGAAAGCGAGCTCTACTTAATTTTTTTTTTTTTTGCTGACGCGCGCGCGCGTCAGCGCGTGTAATCCACGCGCGCGTGTTGTGCACGCGCGCCTCCACCTCTTTTTTTTTTCTTCCTGCTGACGTGCGCGCGCGTCAGCGCGTGTGTGCCACGCGCGCGTGCTGTGCACGAGCGCCTCTTGTCTTTTTTTTTTTTTTTTAATGGAGCCGCGCGCGCGGCTTGGCTGCATCTCCTCCCTTTTTTTTATTTTTTTTTTTTTTGTTTTTCTTCTTCTTCTTCTTTCTTCTTTCTTCTTTCTCTTTTCTTCTAATTCTTCTTCTTTTACTCTCTTTTTTCTACTTCTTGTTCTTGTATTTTTTCATCTTCTTTTTTCTTCTTCTTTCTTCTTCTCTTTTCTTCTTCTTTTTTCTTTTTCTTTCTTCTTCTGTTTTTTCATCTTCTTCTTTTTTCTTCTTCTGTTTTTTCATCTTCTTCTTTTTTCTTCTTCTGTTTTTTCATCTTCTTATTTTTTCTTCTTCTTTCTTCTTTTTCTTTTCGTCTTCTTCTTTTTTCTTTTTCTTTTTTTTTTTATTTGGTTGATATTCACCCCCTTGGGGATGTTCTATTTTTTGAGTAGGGAGATTATCCTCATTCCTTGAGATGGGATGTGCGCCCCCTTGGGGATGTTCTATTTTTTGAGTAGGGAAATTATCCTCGTTCCTTGAGATGGGATGTGCACCCCCTTGGGGATGAAAGGTAAGTGGATGTACCACCCTTGAGATGAGATGCCCAACTTTAGGATGTGATAGCCCTCCATTTAGGATGAGGCGATCACGAACCATTGGGGTGAGATGCCCAACCTTGGCGATATATGGTGCCACTGAATCAGTGGCAGCACGAGTTGAATCTTTCGTGATCATACGCTGAAGGTCTTCTTCGGTTATCTGAACCGTTCGAGAAGTAAGTAGAAATTGATTATGTTGAGGGCCCAGTGGGACCTCACGAGGAGGAGCGTTGGCTCCTGCTATGACGATGTATGGTGCCACTGCTTCAGTGGTAGCACAAGTTGAAGCTTCCGTGATTATACGCTGAAGGTCCTTATCGGTTATCTGAACCGTTAGAGGAGCAAGTAGAAGTTGATCTTGTCGAAGGTTCGGCGATCATATGCTGAAGGTCCTCTTCGGTTATCTGAACCGTTCGAGGGGGGCGGAAGTAGACCCCCAGAGAGTCGATGACCCATGGCGAATGAAATGTTTTGGGGGCACTGTGAACCCCCAGGGAGTCGATAACCCTTGGCGAACGAAATATTTTGGGGGCAGATGTAAGCCCCCAGAGAGTCGATAACCCTTGGCGAACGAAATATTTTGGGGGCGATGTAAGCCCCCAGGGAGTCGATAACCCTTGGCGAGCGAAATATTTTGGGGGCAGATGTAAGCCCCCAGGGAGTCGATAACCCTTGGCGAGCGAAATGTTTTGGGGGCACTGTATACCCCAGGGAGTCGATAACCCTTTCTAGTGTTGAAGGGCCTCCTCGGTTGTCTGAACCGATCGAGAGGCGAGAAGGAGTGAATCCTATTGAGGATCTAGTGGAACATCCGAGAAATGTCTCGTGGTGGATCCCAAGCACGAGGAGGAGGAACTGGCAAGCCAGAGCCTCCACGGATCGGGAGGTTGTTAGCTGTGTCATTTTCTCTCCGAGCAGACGCCTCATGAGGATCTTGTTGGCTACGTGATCTGGTTTGCATCGTTCCCACAGACGGCGCCAAAATGATGATGCTAAAATATTTATCACCTGGGGTTGTGTAGAAAATGAACTGGGAGAGCAAAGCAGATCAGTAGCTTGACAACTTGATGATCCTGAGATACCTGCGAAATGAACACACGTGAACTACGCCGGGGTTGATCCGGCGGAAACCCCTCCGACGCTCAAGTCAGACGTGCTGATCATAGAAATGGTCCAGAGAATACGTATTGTAGTATTGCTCAGTTAATAGGACGTACCTTAATAAAATGAGTAAAACCTCTATTTATATGTCGTTTATTGGGTTGAGTTTGCTTTGTTGGGCCCAAGCCTTACTTGAAGGTGTTTGGGCATCGGTGATATTGGTCTTCAATATTGGGCTCGTAGCCCAGTAGGTAAAGAAATTGTAGGCCCATTGGGTTGGCCCAATTAGGCATATCACCCAAAAATCAATATCACTTTTGAAGGGAGGATTTCATGCTTGATGGTATATTATAGTTTTTATTTTTTTAGTGAGAAAAAAATATTTGTAAAACCTTATTTTTATTAATTCATTTAACTACACGTTTAAAAAAAAATTAATAATGTCCAACAGCTATCATTCTATTTCTTTTAATATATATTAATTTTATGGAAAATTAGGATTCTTTGAATTCTTTTAAAAATTAAAATTAAATTAAAAAGCTTATATATAGTTTTTAATTCGGTGCTAAACATATGAAATAAATCACCAATTATATATATATATTTTTTGATTTAACTTAAATGGAGGTCCCATCAAATAAATAATTAATAAAATTTATTTATTAACTATTATTACATGAATACAATTATTATATATAATAAGCTCAATAAAATCATATCAATAGAAAAATAATAAAAATTAAAGACCAGAAGTAAACGGAACATTGGTGGCCGGAATCCAAGAACCGGCAGCAATGAAACTGCCGGGAGCGAACCTCGCCGCTTCAGCCGCGCTTGTAATCACGCGGTAGCCCTTCCACTTGACCCGGTTCGCAGTGGATGACCCGGGACCCGTATTCGCATACTCCCCATAGTACAGAGTATCCAGCGCAAAGCTCCCGCTCCACGGCATCCAACCCGCCGGGTTAACCAAGCTATCCATCGTCGTCTTCATGAACACCGTCCGGGAATACTTCTGCCACGGCCGGCCCAAATACGTCCTCACGGAGCTCTGAACCGGCCGGAGATCCGGTGCGGCCGTGACCCGGCAGTTGTGGATCGAGATCCCGGTGTTCTGGTTCGGGTCGGTTCGGCCCTGTGCGGTTAGGGTGTTGGTTCGGTTCGGCGGGTTTCTGGCGAAGATGTTGCAGTTCTGGAGCACGACGGCGGCGTTGCCGAAGATGAAATCCACCGTGCCGTAGATATCGCAGTCTCTGTAGAATTGTCTTTGGGAGTGTACGTACAGAGTGTCTTGGTAGCCTTCGAAGCTACACTGGTAGAACACGGATAGATCCGACCCGGATCGGAGCGCCACCGCCTGGTGGTTACTGGCGCCGGCGGTGTTCCGGAAGGTGACTCCACGCGCTATGAACCCGCTGCCCACGACGGCTGCAGTAACATATCAAGAAACTCAAATTTAATTCACTTTTTTTAAAAAGTAAATTACAACAGTCCCGATGTATGGTCAAATTACGAAAATGTCCCTCATGTTTGGATAATTACAATTACCCTCACCTGTAAATCTTCTTACACGTCCGTTCTTGCGGTGTCTAATTTAGTGGAATCTTCTAAATTATATGGAACATTCTAGATTATAAAACGGATACAAAATTGAGAATATTCCATATAATCTAGAAAAATTCACTATATTGACAACGCAAGGTGCACGTGTAAGAAGATTTATAATTAAGATAGTTGTAATTACCCAAACATGAGGGGTTTTTTTGTAATTTGATCATACTTATAGGTGGTTGTAATTTAATTTTTTTTTTAAAACAAAAAAATTAAAATATAATAATTATAATCAAAATTAAAATATTTACTTACAAAATGTAGCCGATTTAAAGGTGGTGGAGCCGCCGTCGACGCTTCTACTTCCGGTGATAATAGTCTTCCCAATACCATCACCCAACAACATAATATTCTTCAAACCCTTCCCAATATCAACATTTTCACTATACACCCCTTGTTTCACATAAATCACATACCTCCCACTCCCCGTTCGTTTTCCGGCCGCCGCCACAGCCGCCGCCACCGTCCTAAAGTTGCCGGAACCATCTTTCGCCACCACCACATTAGCCCTAGGATTAGAGCTCTGCAGCAACTTCCGATCACCGGTGTTCACCCATCTCGGAAACCCGTCTTTATTATTATTACTAGCCCCACCGACATACGCACCACCCTTGTTTAGGGCTAGGGTATTGCTAAGCAACAAGCTCACGTTATTCGACATCAACGGGAAGATATAATCCGTGAGGCCGAAGTCAACGAACCCTGATTTGCACGTCTCGAGATTCGTCAGGGCGGCGCTCAGCCACGTCTGAGCGTCGGCCGGCGTGCATTTCGTGGTGGGGTCCACCGTTTTGTTCACGGCGTGGATCGTGCTGTCGTACAACTCGATGCAGTCCGCCCACGCGGATTTTTCGCGCTCGTTGCGGCACTTCGGGCCCAACGAGTAGAGGTTGCTCTTCGCGTGCATGCAACGGTCGAGGGCTAATTGGGAAGACAATTTGAAGAAATCGGACTTCTTGTTGATGGCCGGGATTTTGTACTTAGGGTTATGAGTGAGGAAGTATTCGCATGGTTGTGGGTTCGGAGTTTGACTGCACCAAGACTTTATGGCGGCATCGGAAGAATGGCCGGAGATTGCCGGAGAAATCGACGAGATAGCCACGAAAAGAAGGGTTGCAAGAATTCTTGTCATTGCCATGGCTAGCTTAATTAGCTAGCTAGCTTAGGTAGGTAGGTATAAGAAATTGAGGGTTTTGTTTGAGTTTGTTGTTGTCTTAATTTTGGTTGTCTTATATAGTGAGAAAATATTTATCAATAATGAAGTGATTATATATATTCTTGTAATTTTAAAGCATTACTATCAATTATTATGTTTCTCATTTGAGTTCATAACTGGACTATGACATTAGAAAAACATGGGGTTGGTTAGTTACTAATTAATAACAATATTTAATAAATGTTTTTTTTATAGTTTATTTAAATATATACACTGCTCTCATAATCATGCATTTTTTTTTCTTAGTTGACTTTTTCTTTATCCAGTTACTATTTGTTCGATAGTTGACCTTCAGAAGTCATGCGAGAGACGACCTATTAGTATTTGGAGGTGTCAATTACTCAGATTCGAATCCTCTTGTTAACTGTCGTTAGATCAAATTTGTCACACATGATTAGTCTAGTGTGATTTGCGAGCTATTATATATACGAGAGTGTATATGTTTACCCAGGTTAGTTATAGATTCCTTCATTAAAAGAAAAAAAGAAAAAGAGTTGACCTTTGGAAAATGATGGAGGTTCGAGAAGGAACTTATATACCCCCGTCTACGAAATATTTTTATTTAAACATATAATTCTTAATACTTATTTATGATCCAATGCGAATTCAGCTGAATCACAATTGAGAATCGAATTTCAATCGTATTCCATTACTAATTAACAAAACTAATTAAGTATGCAGGCTGTCTAATTTTTAAAGAAAAATATAATTCCACAAATTAAAACTAATTAATTATGCAGGCTGTCTAATTTAAAGAAAAATATAATTCCACAAATTAAAGAACAATTTTTTTTTTAAAATAAAAAGTAGTTACTTTTAATGTTGTTTGTAGGGCTGCCATATTCATGCATGAGTAGGTTAAATTCAACCGTTCACATGTTGCCAAACTATAGCTGATTAGCTGTTAATTAATATTAGTCTACATGCTGTTTTATTAGTCTCTTAATTACTATCACTTCAATTAATTAATCACCATCATTTATTTTTTTTCCCACATATAAATTGAATATTTTTTACATAATGCCAATTGTTTATTACTTTTCAAAAAGTTTTATTTTTGTTGTATAAATCGCAGATATTCACGCTTCGCCCGACTAATTATAGAGTCGATCGGGCAATTGTAACAATTATTTCTATTTTCGACACATATATATATTTTTTTCCTGCCGAAATTAAAGTAAATAGCAACTGGGTAATGTATACGCTGACCGTGTTTCTCTCGTCAATCGGAAGAATATTCGTCGTTTCGACAGCACATGTCAAATGTCACAACAGCTAATTAGCAACCTTTAATCATGATTATTTTGAGGTTTAGTTAATAATTAACTAATTAAATATGAGAGGAATTTTGGCTATGTTGAGAAGGAGATGCTGCCCTCTAACATATCACCATCTCAATAAAGAGCAAATTAAATCCTACTTGGAAAATAGTTTTATATTTACCAACAATTTGGCTGTTGAATAATATATAATGTGTGGATAACTATATCTTATTCAATTCAACGACAAACAATTATATGTTACAAATAGTTAATTAAATTGTTCATTATTTCAATTTATTACGATTGGATTATACCAATCCAATTGGTTGGTGTAAGAATTTGGCGCTAACAGCTATGTATAGGTAATTTTATATTGATCGGACAAATTAAATTTTTTATTTTTTTATTCAAGAAATTTGACTTTGTTACGCACAAAGTTGCATGAAAACTGCAAGTGTCAATTATTAATCACAAGTATTTTAGTATCTACTGTTATGCTATAATATATATTTATTGAATTTCTTAATATGTTTGTAATAGGAAAAAAAAAACAATATGTAATATGAATCAGAGGGTGTAACCTAAACCTAACAGCAATTTGAGAGAATTTGTATAGTGTGCGCCGAATAAATATATTTAATAGACATCAACATGAATTTGTGCGTTATTATGTGTGGGTGAAATAAAATTTTCATTATAGTTAATTCTTTTAAATATTAAATTTAAAATATTTCTCTTTAATATCATCCTAGGTTTCATAACAGCAATCAATTAAAGTAAAGGAATTAATGATTACTATATGTCTTCAAAATAAAATTCAAGAAAGTAAAGCAAAATGTAATTTTTAATTTAATCCCCACTAAAGGTTTTATGGGCCAGATTCCTGGATAGCCTATTTATCCTCGTGGGCTATAATATCAAACGGGTCGGGTATTATTTTGAATTCAAATTTGGAGCCCTAATTATCCAATTTCACTCCGATTCAGCTAAAAAAAAGGAACGAAAGATAAATCGAATTAGATGAAGAGCGATTCCTCGTGAAAACAGGCTCACCCAATAAATTTCTTTGATTTCATGGTTGTTTATGGAAAATTTCGACCGATATTTGCCGAAATTGAAATTGGGGGTGTTTCCGAATCGTGGTTTGGTAAATCCACAAAATCTTCAATTACATTTTTTTTGAATTGATTATTGCAAATGTTGTTTTTGCTGAACTTCAGATTAGGTTTTTTTGATGAAGATGAGATTTTGGGGGTGTGATTCTGCAGATGCAGAGGGGCGCATTTATTTCAAGCAGATTATGTTGAAAAGAAAAAAAAAAAAGAAAAGAAAAAAGAATTTCCAGTCGGTGATAATACGAGCAAAGCAGTGCTACTTGTCGTTTGTTCGATCGTGATGTATATCCATGGAATTTCATACCGCCATGCAAGCTATTACAGCAACCTTCCGCAGCGACACATGTCTACACCGTTCTGTCTATGTGTAAGTTTCTCCGCATTACATTACATCAATTTCTCGAGTTCATTGGAAAATATTCTGTCAATCAATTCACCGAATAGAATTTTAAAATTAATAAAAAAAAGAATTAAAAAAAAGAATGTCCTGTTTTTTCACCACCTTATTACTGTACTTTGTTGTTTTAGCATCCACTGCAGATGTTGGTTCTTGCAGTAGTAGACGCCTTGATGTGGTGGAAACAGCAAGAGAAGCCATGCTCCAATCAATGGCTTGGGCTGAGGGCGAGGGCTTCAAAACCCTCGTCGGGCCGGGCCACGAACCGGGCTTTTCCGGTGGGGCCCTCACTGACTGCGTGAAGCTGTACGGAGAGGCTGAGCCGAGGCTGAGGCGGTTGGTCTCCGGCGAGAGGGGTTATGAGTTCAGCCATGATGATGCTGTGACTTGGTTGAGTGCTGCTTTTGCTAGCCACACCACTTGTTTGGATGGGTTGGAGGAGAAGGGGCTGGCTTTCGAAGCCCGTCGGGCCCACAATCTGACCTCGGTGATTCGTGAGTCGTTGGCGGTTTACGCGGCCAAGAACAATCGAAAGGGAAGACGAAAGGGTAATTTTGTAATTCCACTATTAGATGATCAGTCTTTTATGCCTTTATGCTATAAGATGATTTATAAGATTTGTGGTAATTCTTGATTACAACCTTATTCAATATTTGTTTAACTTATATGTGTTTGATAATATATATATATATATATATATATATATATATATATATATATATATATATATATATACAGTGGTAAGAAAAAGGCCTGGTTCAGACAATGTAGTGGGAGGAATCTTGGCATCATGGAATGCAGCAAACTCGAAGGCTGATTTCGTTGTCGCTCAAGATGGATCTGGAAATTACAAGACGATTAACGAGGCGGTGGCTGCACTTTCTCGATCGGTTCGTAACGAAAGAGTTGTGGTGTATGTGAAATGGGGTGTGTATAGAGAGAAAGTCGAGATCGGAAGGGGTTTGAACAATATTATGTTTGTCGGTGACGGCATCGACAAAACCATTGTCACTGGCAATGCAAATGTGCAGGATGGTGCCACCACATTAAATTCAGCTACATTCGGTAAGTTTTCGAGCCAATTTTTTGGCACCATTATTTCAAATGATGATTAGATTTCAGAGTATTGAATGTCTTTTTATTATAGTCTAATACATCAAGAATAGGACGCCGAAAAACTTTAATCGGAAGCTTATCTTGGTTCGTATGCTAAATTCCGAAAAATTTCGCTAAAGGGTTCACTGGTCTTCGGAGTCAACTCGCTTCCTGAAGAACCCGTTAGATTTTCACTATGCGATATTTTTGTTTGTGTGATGTAATAACAAATTTATTGCATTTAGTACACTTGCGTTATATTCGTTAAAAAATGCCACGTGTTATTAATATTAGCAAACCCCCCATATGGGTAATATGGTAATTAATGTGCACGGAAATTATAATTTTTTATGGGTGTAGGTGTATCCGGCGATGGATTTTGGGCCCGAGACATGACATTCGAGAACACGGCGGGGCCTGCCAAACACCAAGCCGTAGCACTAAGAGTGAGCTCCGACCTATCGGTCTTCTATCGTTGTAGCTTCAAGGGCTACCAAGACACTCTCTTGGTCCACTCGCTCCGGCAATTCTACCGCGAGTGCCAAATACACGGCACAATAGACTTCATATTCGGCGACGCGTCTGCAGTGTTCCAAAATTGCGATATATTCGTCAGGAGGCCGATGGACCACCAATCGAACATGATCACCGCACAAGGGAGAGACGATATCAATGAAAATACGGGGATTTCGATTCTGAACTCGCGTGTTCTGCCCTCGTACGAATTTGAGGGTGTTAAGGGGAAATTCGAGAGTTATTTAGGGAGGCCTTGGAAGAAGTACTCGAGGGCGGTTTTTTTGAAGACGGATTTGGATGGGTTGGTTGATGGAAGAGGGTGGAGAGAGTGGAGTGGCGATTTTGCCCTTTCGACTTTGTACTATGCGGAGTATATGAATACGGGAGTTGGGGCTTTTACGGGGAATAGGGTGAAGTGGCCGGGTTTTCACGTGTTGAGTGATTTGAGTGAGGCGAATCGGTTCGGTGTTAGGAGTTTTATCGGCGGGGATTCTTGGATTCCGGCCACCGGAGTGCCGTTTTCCGGTGACTTGTGATGGCTTTATTCGAATGGAGATTGGCGTGTGTTTGTGGAATTGTAAATTCAAGAAAATGGTTGTTGTGTGTGTGTTTGTGTGTAATGCTTTTCTATTTACTTGTCAAAAACAGAAAAGTATTTTTAATGTAAATTAATATAATCTAGAAATATCGACTTGTCTACAGACTACAATAAATTAAATTAAATATAATTATTATTTAAAAAGAAATATTGATGTTTGCATTATAATCAATTGTTTTTGCATTAGATATACCAAAATTATGACATACAATTTCTTCAATATAGATCAATTATATTGTGTTATAAATCTAGTGAAATTGATATTAATATAAAATTATATTATTAAATTGTTTAAAATATTTGAAAAGCTATCGTAGAGGCAAAAATAATATGAAGAATTATTCATTTAAAATATAAATATTGCCTGATAAATATTATTATGAGTAATTCAATCTCAAATTAGATTTGAATGGGAGGCACATTATAAAAAAAAAATAAAAAAAAAAAAGAAAATATAAAATTGACTTTGACCAAAATAACCATGTCCCTTTTCTAGAAGAGTTATAAACCCTCTTTTCTGCAAACCCTAGCCCTCTTCCAATTTTTCTGTATCCAATAATTGACAATAACGATTTTCATAGCAAGGCAGTTTTTTTTGGAATAGAATTACGGTATGGTGGTTAATTTCAGCTGCAATTTTTTTTCGGATGTTTATTTTGTGAATTTTAGCTGTAATTTTGTTCTGATGAATTTGTGTTGATGCAGTGCGGAAAGAGATGACGGGTGGATCAGATGCGGTGGAGACGACGAACTTATCATGCGCCAAATGCGGCAAACCTTCTAATCTTCAGTATGTAATTCATTCTTTTTATTTAACTACTATTTTTTTTTTAATTTTTTTTAATGGTGTTTGTATATATTTCCTACAGTTTTTAAATATTAATTATCTGAGTGCTAATTGGAATCTCAAGTATCATTGATTTTCTTTTCCAATGATTTTGTGGAAGGGCTTGCTTTATTATTTGGATGAGTGCCTCATTGATTTAGTTAAATTGTTGTTGTTTGTTTTTTTTTAAATACCGAATTCGAAATATTTCTCCGTACTTTCGACCATGCCTTAAGAGTGATTCTCTATCTTATAAATGAACTTCCTTCGCGATTTTTGGGGATTTTGAATTTGTTCACATGATACTCTTTTGGCTTTACTAGTAAGAACATGTATTATTATTCTGATTCTGAATATATGCTATCTGCAGGTGCCCTAAGTGCGTTGAATTAAAGCTTCCTCGCGAAGGCGCTGCTTTCTGGTTCGTATTTTTATTGCAGTTCCGAATGAAATTTTTCTTTAACACTCTGGATTGTTCTGGAACTTCAAATTTGTGTGGAAATTGAAGCTGGATAGAATGCGTATGCATTTGGCAGTAGTATATATTGTACCGAATTGCACAATTTTGATTTAAGATATTGTTGGAAACTCGTTGAATTAGAAATTGAAAATTTATACACGCTCTTTGCTGGCTGTGGGAAGGTTTAAGATAGAAGAATTGATGTATGTGATATGATTTTTCGGTTTATGTTAATAATTTCTATGCTGCTTTGGTCCAGTGTTTCAATTTAGGGAAGATTTTAAAACTCGTCGCTGATCTTATTAGATAGTATAATATAGAAAAATCTGTATTTAATCTTCTACAACAACTTTGGTTTCATTTTTCTTTTTTGTGTGTTTTGTTTTTTATCTCTCAATCTTTTCGTTTTTATTTCTACAATCTGGTTTGCTTTTTGTTTTTTTTTTTTTTTTTTTTTTTTTATCTCTCTCTCTCTAAAATTGCGTTCGGAAGATTTCTCATGGCAAGGTTCAACCCTCTTCGGTTTTTTGGTACTCGCTCGAAAGCAATTACACAATTGTATTTGTACAGGTGCGAGTTCTGTTGGATGAAGACTTCATACGCCATAACTGCATTAAATATCCTGGCGAAATGCTTTAAATATGCTGGCGAAATCTGTGGTTCCAATGGCAAATAAGGTGAAGATCTTGAAACAGGGATATGTGAGTTATGTGAGGGAAATCCTAAATTTTCTGACCCAACCAAACTAGATATCACGACAACACAACCCACAAAACCCTGTTTCAGTCTCTCTGTCATATTTGCTGTGACCACAGATTTCGCCAGTATATTTAACACAGTTATGGTGTAAGAAGTCTTCATCCAACAGAATTCACACCCGTACAGTAGCGCATTCGCTTTCGAGCAAGTACCTTGAAGACGACGAGGGTTGAACCTTGCCATGAGAAATATTGCAAACGCCATTTGAGAGAGAGAAATGAAAAAAACAAACCAGAAAAAAGAAAAAGAAAAAAGAAACTGTTTATTGGGTTTTTATTTCTTGTGGACCTGATCTTGATTGTTGAGGTTAACAGCTTCTCGTCATGAAAACCACTTTTTTGTTCCGTGCAGCTCTCAAGATTGTTTCAAGGAATCATGGGGTTCTCATAAATCTGTTCACTTGAAGGCCAAGTTATCTTCCCCTGCACCTGAAAATGCCGGTGAACAAAATTCAGGCTTGTCCAATGATCCTTGGCTCTACTGCTTGAGGAAAGGACAGTCACGTACATCGAAGCTTCCAAATTTTGATTGGACTGGGTATTACTTTTTTGCCGTATTTGATTTTCCGTTCTTCTATCTGATGTAGACCTTGTTACTTCCATAATTTGTACAATTTTCCATATGAGTGGAAGCCCCACAAATTTTCCCCAACAAATCTGATTTTCATACTATTTATTGTACTCGTGATTTCTTTATGCTTACTCTTGGTGCATTTTCAGATCTTTACGACCATATCCAATATCAAAAAAACGTCTAGTACCTGCTCACATTGAACAACCTGATTGGGCAATTGATGTAAGTAGCTTGATTGATTTCTTTTTAAATGCCTATGCGTGTCATGCGCTCTGATCTTAAGGCTTCTAATATTTTCTTAGGATGCCTTTGTGTATGAGAGTACGATGATTATTTTATCAGAACGCAATCTTTGTCAATGAGAATAGATAATTGTAATTAGCTTTCCTGCATATTTGAGGTGCACTAACATCTCTTTACTTAAAACTACTTTAGGGGACTCCAAAAATTGAGCCCAGCAGTGATTTTCAACATGTTGTTGAGGTAACCTTCGAGTATGAGCTAACAATAATTCTACTTATTATTTGTTGAAGGATATGGGACTGAATGCAATTCCTTTACACGATGCACCGTTTTCATTTTTTTTTTTTTGTAGATCAAAACTCCTGATCAAATTGAGAAAATGCGAGAAACCTGCCGAGTAAGTCTCTTTATTCTTTATATGTGTATGTATGTAATAAGTTATGTCATTATATGTTTGTTAAACAAAAAAGTTCATGATCAAATGATGGGCGTGATTTATAGTTTGAACAGTGGCAGCAGTTGACTTTTATTCGTATTGTCTGTTTTACTCTACCTTCAGATAGGAAGGGAAGTGCTGGATGCTGCTGCTCGTGTCGTACGACCTGGAATCACTACCGATGAAATTGATGCTGTTGTTCATGATGCAACAATAGCTGCTGGTATGATAAATAATAGAATTTTTTGTTGGCAGTCAGCTTCATATTTTTAGAAATAAACATATAAATACACTCTACTTGTCATTACGAGTACTGGTGATCATGGCTTCATTTCGCAATGCAGGAGGATATCCATCTCCATTAAATTATCATTTTTTTCCAAAGTCTTGCTGCACGTAGGTATTTCTTAACTGGGAAGTCCCTTTTTTCTACGTTCTTTGCATCGTAGTCACTAAACACGTAGAGAAATTTATTCTTAAATTTATCAGGTCGGTAAATGAAGTAATCTGCCATGGGATTCCAGATGCAAGGTACAATAACAAAATTCATAAATTTCCCAAAGGAATTGTCATCACTCATCCTTGTACTAGGTAACTCTAACCTCGTATGTAATGATTTTTACCTTATCAGGAAACTGGAGGATGGGGATATTGTAAATATTGATGTTACTGTTTGCTATAAAGGAGTACATGGTAATTAAATTTAATGCCAAGTCAAGGTTTTAGCTGTTTTCTTTTTTCTTTTAAATGTTTTGATTCGGAAATATTGTTTCTTATCTCCTCATGCAGGCGACTTGAATGAAACATTCTTCGTTGGTAATGTCGATGAAGCATCTAAACGACTGGTTCAGTGTACATACGAATGCTTGGAGAAAGCGATAGCAATTGGTCAGTATTTCGACTTGTACTTTGTTTCGTTTGTTGTATATTAACTCTTATCTCACCTCTTTGCATGCTTGGTTCGATCCTGCTTTCTTCAGTTAAACCTGGAGTGCGTTTCAGGGAGATTGGAGAGATTATTAATCGGCATGCATCTATGTCCGGATTGTCTGTGGTAAAATATTTTGCCTCTCTTCTTTATTATGTATATTTTGGTTCAAGATTTACCGTACTCGTAACATATTTATTTTGTATCTTGCTATTAGGTGAGATCTTATTGTGGTCATGGTATCGGAGAGCTCTTCCATTGTGCACCAAATATACCTCACTATGCCAGTATCCTTTTGACTTTCGACTGGGTTAAAATCAAATGCCCGTTTTTTTTGAATTTTTTTTAATTCATTTTTGCATACAAAGATCTTCGTATTATCTTCGAAGTGCCTTAACCGTAAGCAGGAAATAAAGCTGTTGGAGTGATGAAGGCAGGCCAGACATTTACCATTGAACCTATGATTAATGCTGGTAAATTTTCTCTTAAAAATTAAAATGATGCTCCGTGTCTGAAGTTGTATATTTGTTTGAGTTCGTTTTCCTAAAATGACTTTCATGATTTAAAATAAAATAAAAAAAGTATAAACAAATAAATAAAAAATAAAATAAACTAATTATGACTTCCGCGATAGGTGTTTGGCGTGACCGAATGTGGCCTGATGGATGGACTGCTGTAACTGCCGACGGCAAACGCAGTGCCCAGTTTGAACACACACTTCTGGTAATTTATTTTATTTTATTTCATTTTATTTTATTGCAATAGAACATAAACGATATAATTATGCAAGTTTGATATGCAGATTCTAAGTCTGAGTAGAATAATCTGTAACAGAATATTGAAAAATCGAGATCCTTCAATTTTTAACCACACGATTATTTATGCAGGTGACTGATACAGGAGTTGAAGTTCTTACAGCTCGTTTGCCCTCTTCCCCAAACGTGTTTCCTTGGCTAAAATCATAAGTATGCTAATTCGCTCAAGGGAATCCTTTTTACCATCGTTTTCGAACTACTTGATGAGTTTTTAATGATTGTTGCCCATTTGTCGACCGTGGCAAAAGTGTTGTATTCCTTTTTTTTTTTCTTCAAATTTTGAGTTAATTTTTATTTTTATTTTATTTATAAAACATTTGTAAAATTATTTATCAGTGGAGTTTTGTGGATTGCACAATGATTAATTGGACATTGATAGTGTTAAGGAAATAAAATGATTTGTTTCTGTCGAAATTATACTCGAAAATATGGTAATTAAAATTAAATCGACGGGATCCCAATATCTAATTATGACTAAAACAATTCACATCCCATTTAAATTAAAAAGTAAAATCTACCTTTTCTAGTAAATTCTCCTAGATTTTGCTAGTGTTTTTCATCTTCAATTTCACCAATATATATATATATATATGTAAAAATATTATGATATATATATATATATGTGTGTGTGAGAGAGAGTTAATAATGATGAGGTACAACACCGCCGTGAAGACATTGACAGCAGCCTTGAGCATGGTGGTGGTGGTGGTGGTGGTGGCTGTATCCGCCACCGCCACGGTAGCACCACCACCGGAGAGTGGCGGTGGAGTGGTGCCTGTGGGTGTTGTTCCGAACAATGACCAAAGAAACGCGTGCTTTCTGGTGTGCCTCAAAGACTATTTTTGTGTATGCAATATGAGCGATCGTAATCCGAAAGTCGATTGCTGTGTAGGATATTGTTGGAAGAAATGCGGCGCAAAAAATGAATGCGGAGATCTTCCATGGAAGCCCTGCACTGCTTAATTAATTAACTAATAATTTAATTTTTTAATCGAAACTTGCTTATTTGGAATTGAATAATCGATCTCGTAGTCCGCCTTTTTCGATGTAGATTGTCCACAAAAAATGAAATAGAGAACTTCTGCTCAAGATTTTTCTACGTTTCCTTATGTTATTTACTTATTTATCTTCAAATTAATGATTTATTAGAATTCTAAAGTGACAAATAATTTGAAACTAAAAAAAATTCAATGCAACAAATAATATGGGAATTAATTAATTATTTATAACCCATTAATGATGACTTAAACCTTATTTAATTTGACTGTAGCCTACCGCAGCATCGCAAACGAAGATAGGCTGCAAAGAGGCGGCGGGTCTTACCGATGATAAAGGCGTAAGAGGCGAATGTTACGTGCAGTGCATGAATGACGATTTATACGTTTGCAATTATGCGAATGATCCGATTGCGCGGTGTAGTTGCTGTACACAATATTGCGTAACCGAATGTGTGACACAAGACAACTGCGGAGATCTTCCGAAGAAGCCCTGCCAGTAATTTTTAGATTAATTAATCCAACTTAATACTTATTTATATTGAATTATTAATAATATATAGCCCAGAAAAATAATTAAATTAAGATCTTATACATGTTTCAATTTCTTTGTGTCATTTTTCACTAATTTGAAGACCTTGAAAAAGAATTATGCATGTATGCATGCATACACAATTACAAAGTCTCGTTTTGTTGGTAAGATTAGTCGTGATTGATTAAATGATTAGTAGACTCTATTTGATGTTTGATTAGTTCAATAACATTTCACGATCGATTTGTATGCAGTTGTGGAGAATGAACATTTTTTTATCTTGTTTGATCGAGAAATTGTGCATCGTCGATACTTCTGTAGATCAACTACACAATATAATGAAATCAATGTACTATGATTTACGATAAGCAACTCCGTTTGCTCAATCACGATCGAGGCCTTCGTGTCAAACAGAAACACGTAGGCGAATTGTTCTCCAATTGTTCATGCCAAAAAAGTTAAAGAAGGATTTTAAGACCGATTTAACGATTCTTCTTCCAATCATTGCTAAAGCCGTAATTTTATGTTCGAGATTGTTACATATAAATTAAAAAGGTAAGTGGTAGAGCCATAATTTTATTTTTGAGATTGTCAAATATATACATAATAAAAAGGTTTTCTAAGAAGGACGATAATAATATAATACTCGAAAAATAACGAATTTTTATATAGAATAAAAAATAAAAATAAAATAAATAAAATAAAATGTGTGTGATTTTTTAAATGTGTTATGGAAAGAAGACTTAATTCAGATTGCTGATTATATACTAATGTAATCTAATTAATAAAATATTTTCCATCTTTGCAGATTATATTATATATAATATATATATCTATATATATAATTATATGTATATATGTGAGAGATGAAATAATAGAGAAAAATGAGGTCTATGATGAAGATGACAGTGACAGCTTTGAGCGTGCTGATGCTGGTGGCCGTATACACCGCCTCCGCCGCAGCACCACCGCCTAAGAGTGGCGGCGGGGAGGTGGCGCGTGTTGTTCACGAGAAGGTGGAAAGAGACGCGTGCTATCTGCTGTGCGTGAATGGCTATTTATGCCTTTGCAATTTGAGTGACGTGGATCAGCGCGTGAATTGCTGTGTAAACTATTGCGCGAGTAAGTGTGGTGGCGGAAATGAATGTGGAGATGTTCCAAAGAAGCCTAATTGTCCCCCTAAGTAGATTTATTTCAAATCATTTTTTAGCTAATTTGAAGACATTGTCAAATAATTAGTGAATTTATATTCTACTAAGAACATTAATTAAACAAATGTTAGAATTTATTTGATTTGATTAGTGCAATAATATTTCATGATCGATCTGCAGTCGTGGAGAATTAACTCTTATGTTGTTTTATCGAGATATTGTGCATCGTAGTTACTTCTATAGATCAACTACATAATAATATTAAGGATGTGACTGGGCTAGGTCGATCAATTGCGCGCCTAAAAACCGATCTATCTGACAAACCAACTTTGCTCAAATTTGAAAACTGTGGTCGACCTGGTATTGGGTTGATGGTTGGCAACCGAATATTTGGTTTCGGAATGCGTTGGTTGATGAGTTATACCTGTCACCTAGTTCACTTAAACTTTTTTTTCAAAATTTGGAGTTAAAAATATTAAACTTTTTTTTCAAAAAAATATAATTAAGAAATTCAAAGTAATTAAGAAAACACACAATTTATCTTATATTTTTTTAATAATATAGTTGGTTGACCGGTAAATATCGATCAACCAACTTTTGATAATATTAGAAACCTCCAACCTATTATAGATGGGTTGGTTGAAATTTTCGAAATAATCCAATGGATCGATTAAAAAGTTAATTATCCACCTAAAAATATGGTCGATAATTACCGATCAACCAACTATATTATTAAAAATTATAAAATAAATTGTGTGTTCTTAATTACTTTGACAATATATGTGTGTGAGGGTGAGTTGATATAATGATGAGGTACAGTAGCACCATGAAGACATTGACAGCAGCCTTGAGCATGGTGGTGGTGGTGGTGGTGGCTGTATCCGCCACCGCCACAGCAGCACCACCGCCGGAGAGTGGCGGTGGAGTGGCGCCTGTGGGTGTTGTATACCGAACAATGACCAAAGAAACGCGTGCTTTCTGCTACGCCTCCGTGACTATTTTTGTGTATGCACTAGGAGTGACCGTAATCCGAAAGTCGATTGTTGTGTAGGATATTGTTGGACTAAATGCGGCGAACAAAATGAATGCGGAGATCTTCCATGGAAGCCTCGCACTGCTTAGTCTCTGTTTGTTATTTACTTATTTATCTTCAAATTAATGATTTATTGGAATTTTAAAGTGACAAATAATTTGAAATAAAAAAAAATACTATGGGAAATAATTAATTTGTAACCCATGAATGATGACTTAAACCTTATTTAATTTGATTGGTACGATTAATTACAATTAACTAAAATAGTTAGGCGTTAATGACAATGACCGCGTTGAGATCGATGGTGGTGGTGGTGGCGGCTGTAGCCACCGCAACATCACCACCGAAGATAGGCAGCAAAGAGGCGGCGGGTCTTACTGACGAGAAAGGCGGAAGAGACGAATGTTACGTGCAGTGCATGAGCGACGATTTATGCGTTTGCAATTATGCGAATGATCCGACTGCGCGCTGCAGTTGTTGTACACGATATTGCGTAACCGAATATGTTTCAATTTCCTTGTGTTATATTATGTTGCAAATTAATTTCAAATCATTTTTCACTAATTTGAAGACCTTGAAAAAGAATTATGCATGTACGCATGCATACACAATTACAAAGTCTCGTTTTGTTAGTAAGATCACTCATGATTGATTAAATGAATATTAGACCATATTTGATGTTTGATTAGTTCAATAACATTTCAGGATCGATTTGTATGCAATGCAGTTGTGGTGAATGAACTTTTTTTATCGAGAAATTGTGCTATCGTCATATTTCTATAGATCTAACTACACAATATAATAGGAGTATAATCAATGTAATATGATTTACATAAGCAATTCCGTTTGCTCAATCACGAATCGAGGCCTTCGTGTCAAACAAAATCATGTAGGCAAATTGTTCTTCAATTGTTCGTGCCAAAAAAAATCAAAGAAGGATTTTAAGACCGATTTAACGATTATTTTTCCAATTAGTGGTAAAACCATAATTTTATGTTCGAGATTATTGATAAATATAAATTAAAAAAGTTTTCCAATTAGTGGTAGAGCCATAATTTTATTTTTGATATTGTTAATTATATACTAAAAAATATTTCTAAGGAGGCTGATAATGATATAATACTCAAAAAATAACAATTTGTTATATATACTAAAAAATAAAAATAAAATATAATTTGTAGGATTTTTTAAATGTGTTATGGAAAGAAGACTTAATTCAGATTGCTGATTATATGCTAATATAATCTAATTTATTAAATATTTTCCATCGTTGCAGATTATGTTATATATATTATATATATATATATATCTCTATATGTAAGTATATATATGTGAGAGATTAAAGAATAGAGAAAAATGAGGTCTATGATGAAGATGACAGTGACAGCTTTGAGCGTGCTGATGCTGGTGGCCGTATGCACCGCCGCCGCAGCAGCACCACCGCCGAAGAGTGGCGGCGGGGTGGCGGCGCGTGTTGGTCACGAGAAAGTGGAACGAGAAGCGTGCTATCTGCTGTGCGTCAACGGCCATTTATGCGTTTGCAATTTGAGTGAAGTCAACCCGCGCGTGAATTGCTGTGTGGATTACTGCGCGAATAAGTGTGGCGGAAGAAATGAATGTGGAGATGTTCCAAAGAAGCCTAATTGCCCCCCCTAAGTAGATTTATTAATTTCAAATTATTTTTCGATAATTTGAATACATTGTCAAATAATTAGTGAATTTGTATTCTACTAAGAACATTGATTAAATAAATATTAGACATTTATTTGATATGAAATGTTAAATGTCGTTTAATTTCAATTTTATTTTTTGACTTTGAACCTGATTTTGACATATTTTTATTTTGATTTTGGCAAAATTCGAAACACGAAAACTGTAGTTATTTGGGTTAACTTTCTAATCCAACTTAAATCCGCTAGATTGGATGTTGTGTGACAAAGTTATGCATGAATGAATCACATTTTGAATTTTAGATACCTCAATACATCAAAGTATATATTTCTCGTTCGACATCCAATTTTGGTGATTCAAGTTGGATTAGAAAACTAACTCAGAATATAATACTACAAATTCTATTTTTCGGGTTTTGCAAAATTTGAAATTAAAAATGATCAAAATCACATTTGAAGTTGTAATGATATTATTAAAGCTCGAACGACATTTATCACATCTCTTATTTGATTTGATTAGTTCAATAACATTTATTTGCAGTTGTGGAGAATGAACTCTTATCTTGTCTTATCGAGAAATTGTGCATCGTCGATACAACTATAGATCAACTACACAATATAATTAGTGTTGGGATTGGGTTGGGCCGATCAATTGCCACCCTAAAAACTGACCTATTCGACAAACCAATTTTGCTCAAATTTGAAAACTGTTGTCGACCCAATATTTTTTGGTTGGTTGATGGTTGGCAACCGAAAATTTGGTTTCGAAATGAGTTAGTTGATAAGTAAAAATATGCACATTATGTGTATTGCCATTGCGCGATCTTCATTTATCAGTTCAAAATAATTATTAATTAATAGCAATTTGCCAAAAAATATAATTAAGAAATTCAAAGTAATTAAGAAAACACACCATTTATTGTATAATTTTAATAATATAGTTGGTTAACCGGTAATTATCGGTCAACCAACTTTTGATAATATTAGAAACCACCAACCCATCATACATGAGTTGGTTGAAATTTCCGACCCAATCCAATGAGTCGGTTAAAAAGTTATTATCGGCTAAAAAATATGATCAGCAATAAATTGGTTGATGAATTAAAATCAACCCACTCCCTCCCCTAAATATAATATATAATCAATGTAATATGATTTACGATAAGCAATTCCGTTTGCTCAATCACGATCGAGGACTTTGTGTCAAATAAAATCACGTAGGCAAACTGTTCTTCAATTGTTCATGCCAAAAAAAATAAAGAACGATTTTTAGACCGATTTGCAATGTTTTCAGAACCGAACCGGCTATAGAATCGGACGACCATTTGGGTCATAGGTTTATAGGGTCGAACTGGTTCAACCGGGTTTTTGATTTTTTTCAATATGCTATTATTTTATTAATTTTAATGTTTTAAAAATATTATTTTCTTTAAATTTTTAATCTCCAACTTATTGTTTTCACTTTTATCAACTTCAACTCACTTTTTATTATATTTTATTGCTTATACTCTATATTTTTTTATTTTTTATTCTTCAAATCCGACAATCGGCCATCTCTATTCGATCAGCCATGATCATATCCGACAATCCTTCGGCCACTTATGACTAGATCCGACCACCCA
The DNA here is from genome assembly GCF_056151865.1 of Erythranthe guttata. NCBI lineage: Eukaryota > Viridiplantae > Streptophyta > Magnoliopsida > Lamiales > Phrymaceae > Erythranthe > Erythranthe guttata. The sequence goes on from NC_142534.1 coordinate 16,638,254, forward strand.
CTACTAAGTCTGTGAAGGTTCGCTCAAATCTAGCCACAAAATAACCAACTCATCGGTGATTCGAGATGTTTTGGCCGAAAACCGGGTTCCTTGACGGACCCGTCGGTTCTCGAGTTTTACCCGATCGAACCAGATTTTGGTAATTTTGATTTTTCTGGTTTTTTTATGTCACCGCTATATTGCCGGGTCACGGTTGAACCGGTCCGACCAGCCAGTTCGGTCCGATTCTAACAACATTGCCGATTTGATGATTCTTCCAATCACTGGTAAAGCCATAATTTTATTTTCGAGATTGTCAAATATATACTAAAAATGTTTTTTAAGAAGGCTGATAATAATATAATACTCGAAAATAACAAATTTCTATATATATATATTTTTTTTTAGAAAATGGGGGCCATGACCCCCGTGGTAGCATAGGCGCTTCGAATCATAATGAAATGTTATTTACGGACACAAAATTGCTATTCGCGGTTTATAACAAAACCTCTCAAAACTTTTAAAAATATCCAAAAACCCCCCAAAACTGCGAATAGCAAAAAAAAAAAAAAAAAAAAAATTCGAAATCAAGCTTGAAGAAGGGTTGGGCTTCGATTTTTTGATGTAATTTCGACTCTTTTATGTGTAATATGCATTGGGTAGGTCGATTACGGAACCAATTTCATGTTAAAAAGCCCTACAAATCGATTTGTAGGGCTTTTTTTTTCGCAAAAAAATGTTCGAACGCCCGAGATGGGCGCCCAAGACGTGTACGAACGCCCGAAAAAAAAATTGCACTAGACGCCCAACTCGGGCGCCCAAATGCACCTTGCACACCCAACTTGGGCGTGCACCGCATGAATGGGCGCCCAAGTTGGGCTTTTACGCGTTTTGGGAAGGTTTTTGGATTTTTTTTAGAAGTTTTGGGGTTTTAGAGCTATAAAGTGTGTTTTTGGGGGATTTTGTTATAAACCGCAAATAGCAATTTTCAAACCGCAAATAGCAATTGACGAATCATATCATACGAAATATATGTGATATTTTAAATGTGTTTAAGGAAACAATACTTAATTTAGATCACTGATTATATGCTAAGATAATCTGATTGATTAATATTTTCCATCTTTGCAGATTATGTTATATATAATATAATATATTTATCTATATATATGTATATGTATATATGTGAGATGAAAGAATAGAGAAAAATGAGGTCTACGATGAAGATGACAGCGACAGCTTTGAGCGTGCTGATGCTGGTGGCCGTATACACCGCCTCCGCCGCAGCACCGCCGCCGAAGAGTGGCGGCGGAGAGTTGGCGGGTGTTGTTCGCGAGAAGACGGAAAGAGATGAGTGCTATCTGCTGTGCGTGAATGGCTATTTATGCCTTTGCAATTTGAGTGACGTCACTCAGCGCGTGAATTGCTGTGTGAATTACTGCGCGAGTAAGTGTGGTGGCGGAAATGATTGTGGAGATGTTCCGAAAAAACCTAATTGCTAATTTAAATACATTTTGTCAATTTATAATTAGTAGTGAATTTATATTCTACTAATTATAACCTATAATTTAGAACACAATCCCCTATTATAATTTGTCCTATTTTCGCAAGGCTGGTCGTGATTAATTAAATAATTATTGGACTTTATTTGATGTTTGGTTAGTTGGATAATATTTTTGGTCTGATATGCATTTGTGACGAGAAAACTCGGTATTTTCTTGATTTATTGACGTGTTTTATTGAGAAATTGTGTGTAATCTTGTTTGCTTAATCTAGTGGTTAAACAAAATCACGTTTAATTTAATTGATCCAGAATATAGGGGGCCTTACCCACTATGGCCCAGCCCAAAAACCATAATTCTAATATTTAAATCTTCATGGAAAAAATTATAGTTTTTGTCCCTTAAGTTTGGATTGATTTCACATTTGGTTCTTCATATTCACAGAAAATACATTTGATCCCTTATGTTTCAAAAATTCAACATTTTTAGTTATTTCTGTAAATTTCCGTTAAAACTAACAGAATCAACCGTGTGCCCATCACTGCCTTAACTAACGGACCAAAATTGTTAAATTATATAAAAATGAGGGACCAAATATGTTTTTTGTGAACATGGAGGACTAAATGTGTAATTGGTGCAAAATTGAGGGGTGAAAACTGTAATTTCTCCCTAATCTTCACCATAAATTTGTGAACAAGATTTGTGGCGGGATTTTGACAAAAACTGAAAAACCTTGTTTTTGCGTGGTGCCAAAATTTCTGGACGTGTGTTATTGCGTGCTAAAACACGTACACATTTGTATGTATATATATATGAGAGAGAGAGAGAGAGAGAGAGAGAGAGAGAGAGAGAGAGAGATGAGGTTGTCAATGAAGAAGATGACAGTGATGGCATTGAGCGTGGTGATGCTGGTGGCCGTATGCACTGCCGCTGCCGCAGCACCACCGCCGGAGAGTGGCGGAGGAGAGGCGGCGGGTATCGTCGGCGAGAAGGTGGACAGAAACGCGTGCTATCTGCAGTGCATCAATGGCTCTTTCTGCCCCTGCAATTTGAAGGACGTCACTCGGCGCGCGAATTGCTGTGAAAAATATTGCGCGAAAAAATGTGGTGCTCGAAAGGAGTGTGGACATTTTCCAAAAAAACCTAATTGTCCTGATTTATAGATTATATTATATATAATCCAAACAACTAATTACTACTAATTAGTTGTTTAATTTGTACTCAATAAAAATTAATATATCCTCTATTTCAAATCATTTTTCAACTTGTTTGTGATATATATTTTATCTTGATTTTTAGAGCAAAATATAGTGAATAAAGTAAACAATTGCAAATCATTTAATTTTTTTTAAAAAAAAAACTTTCATTAATTACGAAATAGATGTTTACACGAGTATTAATGGAGAGACGACTGATATAAGTTGACTTACTGGTCAACTACTCCAGCACGTTTAACTCAAAACGAGAATCTAATCGGAAGTGCTTTGGTATTTGTGTGGAATTTGTGAACCTTGTTGTATGGCAAAGTGCATCTAAAATTTGCAAAGATAGAAAATATCCAAAATCTTTAGGAAAGTAAATAATTTAAAATTGTAATTACCTAATTACCGGTTATAATATATATTTATTCCAAAATAAATATAAATATTATATGTATATGAGAGAGAGAGAGAGAGAGAGGAGAGAGAGAGAGAGAGAGAGAGAGAGAGAGAGAGAGAGAGAGATGGCGTCGATAAAGAAGATGACACTCGTGTCAGCGTTGAGCGTGCTGATGATGGTGGCCGTATACATCGCCGGAGCGGCAGCAACGGCGCCGGTGGATAAACAAGCGTGCTATCTGCAGTGCATCAATGGCTTTTTTTGCGTTTGCAATTTGAATGACGTGAATCCACGCGCCGATTGTTGTGCAAAATATTGCGATAGTAAATGTAGTAGCAGAAATGATTGTGTAGATGTTCCTAAGAAGCCTAATTGTCCTCCTTCTTAGATTAATTATATTAATCCACCAATTAATTAATTACTCGTTAATTAGTTGTTATTATTACACCAAAAAAAAAAATATTTAATTTCATATCTTCTTTGAGTTATTTTATCTTGATTTATTTATTTATTTTAACTTATTTTGTAAGAATTTTGTTAATCATTAATCAAGAACCATATATGTTGGAATTTATTAACAAGACCCTTTTGTTTTCTGAAATTATTGTGCAAAATAATAAAAAAATAAAAGTAATTAAAATAATAATAATATTCAAATTTACATACTTTAGATATCACAAATTCCCAAAATTTGTATATTAACAGATTTTTTTTCTTACATATGTAACATAACAAACAGATCAAATCAATGAAATTTATATTGATTAAAGCTAATTAGTAAATTAAACAAATTAAATATTCCAATATATTCATCCCTCTATAGAATGAATTAGGGTTTTATGACCACATGAGTTGATCTATATCTTGCTGCAAATCTATTGAACAAGGCTAGGGCAATGCTTGTAAGTTGCTGAAGATTAAGAACCTTAGCTTTAATCATCGCCTTCGTCTTCCCCCCTAAGGCCCGGCCCGAAAACCCGTCAACGCAAACACTCACATCAGTTAGGGCACTACTCATCCACGTTTGGATATTACTCGCGCGCCACGGGAAATCATTATTATTTCCTCCATCTTCCTTAATCTTTTGGGCCTCTTTAATGCAATTCGTGAGTAGATCGACCCCATCGTTGATTCGATCCAAACACTCCCTAACGGATAAGTAGCCCTTATCCTTTGTTTGGTTTAAGTGATTAGCTACTCCCGTAATATAGGCCCGAGTTGACTCGGCCTTGGCTAGGCTCACCTTCACCGCAAATTGGGCTAGTTTTCGGTGGCTTAGGGTTGTTGTGAAATTAACCGCGTAGTATGATAACGAGCGGATGCATAAATCAGGATAGAGCGTGGTCTGGCATTGTGATTGGATGAAAGCACGGGCCCGTGACTGACGGTGGATAACGGGCCGTTCGGCCCGAACTAGGGTTAGGATCATGAGGAGAGAGAGGATTGTAGCTATTTGTGCCATGATTTGATTTTTTTTTTTATTTCTTTTTCTTGAATGTGTGATTGTGTTGAAGTAGATAGATAAAATGAAAGATGGTGGTGTGTTGGTTTATATAGAGAGGGTAATTAGAGAAAGATTAACATCTTTAAATTGTATTTAAACTAGTAATTAAGTTGTACTCAATTAATATAATATTGTGAAACCCCATGTGTTTTTTGTGGCTTCCACGAACCAAAGTAAGTCAAATTTTTTTGGGGGGGTAAACGAAAATTCTTAATTCATGTTGGAGTAATTTGGTAAATAAGTAACCTTTTATTTAATTTAAATAGATGATATAAGATTGAAAGTAGACAATGCTTTGTCTCTCGGTTATTACAAAATTCAAGAAGAATGTGGGTGTGTGACACGTAACCTATTTAGTTTACTATTCCCGATAATATATATAGCTGTTGAATTTGATTTAATGACTCAACCTTGTATGAGATTAGTTTGACTTGGCACCAATTATTAAATATATAAAAAATCTGACATAGGTGCTTGTCAAAAGTACTAAATTACCCTTACATAATCTTAAAATAATAATATATTAATCAAAGTCATAATACAAACAGGCATCTCTCTCCATGAAATTGAAGGATACAACCAGGAAGGGATGAGTATTGAACAGTCTTGTCGGATATATTTATTTTAATTTTGCTTAGATTTAGACTCAAATAAATTTGGTCCATTAGAAAAATAAATAATTGTGTCAGGTAATAAGCTTACTTAAACCGACTGATAACCAGTATATTATATTATATTATAATATATTATATAGGGTAAATTACGGAAAAAAACCCTAAACATAGGCTAATAACAAAAAACACCTCATATATTCGTAACTATCAGAAAACCCTTGAAGTTTGTTAAAAAAAATCTTTTGTATCTTTGAAATTTGAAACATGGGCGAACGACGGGAATTGAACCCGCTCGTGGTGGATTGGCAATCCATTGCCTTGATCCACTTGGCTACATCAACACCTCTCGTACCCCCTAACAGTGCGATTTTTCATGGATTTTTTTTTTATTCTAGGAAATGGATTTTACACAATTTCAGATATTTCTTTTATTTATCACCTATTTAACAAAAGATATAATAAACTGTGCACATTTTATGTTAAAAAACTCGATCAATAATAAATCAAAGGGGGATTTGGTTGTTACGGATAGGTAGGGGTGTTTTTCGTTATTTATCCTAAGTTCAGGGGTTTTTTCTTAATTTAGCCTATTATATATATGTAGGAGAGAATTAATTAGAATCATGTGGGGTGCAGGTGCAGCAGATATCATGGGCCATACATAACGCATCGTCGATCATAGTCAACGCTTCATCCCGTGCAAATCAAGAACAAGGATATTTTGTGTAGTTATCTGGTGAAGGGCTTTATCTCCATTAATTTATTAACATGACAAATCATTAACACATATTCATACTCTAGGTGTCACGTGTGCCTGTGTTTTCCTCCACTTGCACTAATTTATAGTATCAAATATTAATTTTTTTATTTTTGAAATAGAAATAGCTGCACGTACAAGGAAATAAAACTAGGATGCCAAATAGGTAATATATGATCTATGTAGCACAGACACAGAAATGACGATTTGGGGAAACGTATACGGGGAAAACGACATGTTTCTAACATAGGAGTACGGGAACCTGGAGAAAACGCGTAAATATTAAAAGTATATATTTATAAATATTCTATATAAGTTTTTATTTATATATATTTTTATACAAACATATTCAAATAAATTTTAGTATCGACTATCAATTTATTATTGATCAATTTTTCATGTGAATAATTTGGGAAACAACAAAAGTATTTGACATTTTGCTATTCAAACTTTTTAGAAATTGCAATATTGCTCATACGGTGTCCGACAGGTATCTTCGAGTTTCCGACAAAAAACAGTTCCGAAACACGGAAACGATAAAAAAATGAAGTTTTCTTTCTAGATCTCTCTCTATGGATCCATTCTTCTATATAGGGCTGGGCAAAAATTACCAAATACCGATTACCACGGTATACCTGCCAACAATTACCGAATAAATACCGAACTATCGGTTACCACTACATTTGGTACGGTATCGGTACCGTACCATTATCTTACGGTACGGTAGCTGTATTGTATCTTCAATACCATGGTAATACCGTACCGTACCGTAACTTTGTATTTTAAAAATTAGTTAATATATTTTACCCTTTATATTGTAAATATAAAAAATATAGTCAACAAATATTATAAAATAAAAATAAAAAACAAGAATAAAGATATGATACATCCTATATATATTATATATACATAATTCTATTTTTTTATTATTTTTATATATTTATGCAAACTCAATATTTAATTTGGTTCTCGTTAAAGTTGTATATTTCACTTCACGTACTTCTTTAGTTTCAAAGTCCAACTAATCTCTTATTGGTGGAATATTTTTTGCCATAATTTTCTTCTCCCTTTCTTTCCCCCCCTAAGTTCTCACCCTTTTGTTTCATTTGCATTATTACAACATAATTTTATTTATTTATCTTACTTAAACCATGAAACTTTTTGCTCATTAGTTTCTATAATTTTGCTATACATATCTTAGTAATCATTAGTTAATTGAAGCAACATACGCTATTACGGTCGTATAATGTATATTCATGTAAATTGTTTGATTACCATATTCATTTGCTTAATTTGTTGTATTTATGCATTTAATTAGTATTCATCTTAATTATTGTATCATCCGAGTTCATCAACAAAATGATGTACGGTAGATTACCACGTACCGATCATACCGTACCGAAACTAACGGTATACCGAATAACGGTATACCGCAATTGTTGGTACGGTAACGGTATAGAATTTTTCAATACCGAAAGATACGGTAGATACACGGTATTGAACAAATGTTCGGTAACCGTACCGAAACCACCCCTACTTCTATATGTCTACATAGACTACTAGGGTCAAATGAATGCCTACATACATTGAAACATGCATCAAAATGAAAATACAACATTTATCTAATCTAATACACACATCCACATGAATGTGTGTCTTAGTTTTATGTGTAAAAGAAAAGATATAGATTAATTATTATACCTAATATGAACATTTTGTATGGAGGGTATTATTGTCATTCTTCATCAGACGAAGAAGCATCATCAGTGGGGCCCGGATATGCCGGTAAGCTCATAATCCGTTTGTCGACGACAGGGCCTCCAACCGAAAAATGATATATACTCTGATACTTCATTCCTTTCAATCCAAGAATTTCATGCACTGCCAATATTTTCAAAATAAAGTTAGAATAAACAGAATTTAATTCGAGAAAATCACAATCGAAACTAAAGAATATTACAGAAATATGAAATCTGCTGTATTACATACGCCAGTCAAGTCAAAGTATGAGAATTTGATATTCAAAGTCTTCTTATATTTTTAAAGATTTACCAATCATGAATCATACTAAACATATTACAGTAATGTAATCGTAATCTATCGTCGTTTTACCATACGAAAATCGTACTGTTTGTCAGTCGTATCACCAGAAGGGAAAAAAGAAAAAAAAAATCGAATTCAAAGTCGTTTCGTCACATAAAAGATATACTATTCGTGGATCATCTTACGATATATACTCAAATATGTAAGGAAAAATACTCGATAATATGATTAAATTCGAATATCATCCGACTATGGTAATATTTCCAACCAGAATTCTTCTGCAGCATTAATTAGCATAAGAAAAGAATTACTAGAATATTACACCACATGTTGAATTCGCTCCGTTTTACACCTATATATACCAAAGCGATTCTCCTAGAGAAAAACACACTGAAGGCACTAAAAAATGCCTCGCAAGAACACAAAATATGTACAAATTCCGAGCGAGAAAACCAGAAAAATAACTCTAAGAAGAAGGCTCGATAGTTTGTTTAAACGAGCAAATGAGCTATCAGTGTTGTGTGGCATAGAGATACTCATAGTCGTTCATAACCGTAACGAAGGCCATTCAACACTATGGCCCACACAAGATAAGGTTGTGGATGGAATCACAAAGTTCTTGAACTTTCCGGAAAGAGAAAGAATCAAGAAAATGGTGACGCAAGAGAAGTTCTTGACTGACAAAGTGCAGGACTTAGCTGGGAAATTGCTGAAGCTTCAAAAGAAGAACGATGAAACGGAAATGGGGCTGCTCATGGGTCAACTCATTGAAACGGGTACAACCCACGATGCACTCGATGCGAGGCGGGTTAATGGGTTGTACCGTTTGGTTGAAGAGAAGCTGGAAAAGCTTCGGAACAGGAGAGAGGAACTTTATGCAATGAGAGAATACAACTGCTTTGGTGGTACGGTGAGTGGTGTTAATAACAATAATAACAACGTCGATTTGTTGAACGAAACTGAAATGGAGATTCGAGCGAATGAAGTTACAAACTCGTTCGTCGAAGGAAATCGAGGCGAACTTCTTGGTGAAGTGTGGCCTATGATGTTCTAGTTCAAGCACCAAGAAAGATTGTTTTCAAACCAACAAACCCTCTGAAGCCAAAAAAAAAAAAAAAAAGGAGTACACATCGGCATTCTACCTTTTGATATTTTAAATTCCGCAGGAGTAATATTATGTAATTCCATTTAAATTAATACATTCTATTTGCATTTACCAAAAAAAAAAAAATCATTTCATGTTAAAGAAAATCAATGCAAATTTTTTATCTAAATGATAGCACTTTTATAACCTTTTGCAACAAGCATGACTCCATTTATATCGAGATTCGAACGATCTGTTTTCGTGTTTCTGTATTATAAGATTGGCGAAAAAGTGATTCACTATCCAAACCATCACATTTTTCACAGTTTACTATCTACTTCTGTTTACACTACCGTTTGAAGTATAGAACCGGTTTCACACCTTGTCTTCTATACTCACTACCAACATTCATGGCACGTGTCGCACTTTGTCATGCAAACTATGCAAGATTTCTCACTTTGCCTAAGTGTTGAAAAAGTGACAGTTTGCATGGCAAATAAAGATTCAATTCAATTAAGATCAGAGTTTTGTTCTTGAATTTTAAGATATAACTCAACGAGGATAAACACATCAAGATTCCAATAAGGCATTGATAACATAGAACAGGAATGGTGAAAAAGGAATGAATGCATACCAGGATCATCGAAAAAGCAACCTATTCCAGTAGCAGAAACACCAACTGCAAGTGCTTCGAGATAGAGAACTTGACCAAGCACACCACTTTCCCAAAAAAGTCTCGGATACATCCAAGCTCCCGTTTCCTTCAAAGTTGGCTCTAAATGAGCCACCATACCAAGGCTGAAGCATCCATCACTAGCAATGTCCTGTACAGTAATGAAAAACATTGTTATAACTTAGAAGCGAGAAGTATCAATAACAGAGGAAGTTATCAAAATTTCCAGCATTTTTTTCTCAAACATGATTGTTTGCTGAGTTGTCATGCGATAAATACTATAAAGTCAACAAAATTTGGCTCGAACAATTGATTTTCATATAGCTACATGTCATCTCCAACTCGGAGAAGAACTCCCCAAAGAAATGATTTGTCTTTTTTACTGTATTCTCTTAACAATTTTTAGCCCCTTGCACCATTCCAATCTACAAACCTCTGTGCAATACACTTCGGTTCAGCGGATTCCTTAGTTCAAACGAAAATATGTATAAGAGAAGTGGATGTAAAATAAATGGCCTGACACATGATGCAAATCAACCATGATATTCAATATGATATGATGTTAGCTTAGAAGCAATTTATATCAAACCCCTTCACCGAAATGTCGATTTTGCAGTCTCGAAAACCAAATTCCCGTAGCTATTGAAAAATCTATCTAACGAAATTCCAATCCCTCGTACAAATAAGTGGTATGCAGAATCTTGAAAACAGGACAAGTTCATTATAATGCCAATAGGCATGCATACATACCTGATGGCACGAAACCCGTTTCGAAATCTCTCGAACATCTCCTCGTTCGAGTTCATACAAAGGAAGATCATCGGGGCATCCATCTGGCTTCACCCACTTAAACTCCGATCTTGTATCTCTCTTAAGCTCGTGAAAATGGTCCTCATTCCTCACCAAAAAGTACAACCCATTCGACAAACCCACAACCCTATGAACAAAAAGAACAGCATCAACTTCAGAATCCCAAGGCAAAGCTCGAAAGGGCAATGCCAACTGCCTCCCCTGCTTCTGCCCACTCTCTCCAAAACCCGATGGCATGCAATGTAATAAAATCTGATAAAATGTTTCTCTCTCCATTACAGTAACACCATCCATATCAACTGCACTCCTCCGTTTCCTCACAACCTCGTTTAGACTAAACCCTCTGTAAGAACTCTCGCTGATCATTGAACTACTCATAAATGGCTGAGGAACTAATTCTTTAGTCATCTTCAATGACTTCTTCTTTACGGCATCGGCCGTTCTATAGATAATATCCCAACATAAATGCTCTTTACTGAGAATATTTCGTTTCCCCTTCCACTCGAGATCCGAAAAATCGGACGAGGCCATTTTCAGCTTCTCGTAATCAATTTCGAATTCGCCTCCGTTTTTGGGGAAAACCAGCAGCAAACAATCGGGATGCTCGAATTCGATCTCGGGCATTTTCCCCCTTACGGGTCTGCTAGGAATGCTGAACTCTCGAGAATTCTTTAGTCCCATTAATTTCTCAATTTCTTCGTAACCTAACCCATCTAAAACCCTAACATCCCACCCGAGCCCAGCCGCAGCCATGGAGACCGCCGCTATCGCGTGGCCCACGTCGTGATTGCAGTACCTGAACGCCCTCTCGCCGTACTTCCACGCTTCCCGCCAGAAAATGGACGAGAATCCGATCAGGAAGGAACCTTCGGGGAAGCATCCGCCGAAAAAATCAGACGGAATTCGAGCCCTAAACTCCAGCGCGTGCTCCTTCGGCGCGTAATGCGCGACGAAGGAGTGGTCGGAGAGGGAATCCACGGCGGGCGAGATTATGTAGGCCTCCGTCGGGTGTAGATTGCCGCTGCTGGGATTCACGCGCAGCGACCACGTGGAAAACCCGATTGTTTTCCACGCGGATAAGGCGAGTGAATTGTAGAAGAGCTGAGAGACGGTGGTTCTGGTGAGTGGTTTCGGGGGAGGGAACGAATTGAAGATGGAGGAGTACGGAGGGGAAATTTGGGCTTCGTCGGAGGAAGGGTGGAGGAGGGGGAGGAGAGGGGCGGAGATGTAGCGGCGGAAGGGGTTGGGCTGGTTCGCCCAGTCGAGGCCGTGCGGGCCACGCGCGTAATTGGTGAACGAGTGCTTTGTTTGGGTATGATATTTCAATACCTGGTTTAAGAGCTCTTGTTCTTTCTCTTCTGTAGCTTTTTCTAGTGATGACGTGGACATGCTGGCAGAAGGTACGAGCTTTGCGGCGGCGGCGGCGGAAGGAGGCGGGAAAAACAGGCGGCGGGGCCGGTGGAGAGAGATTGGGAACCGGTGATGTATGAGAGACATTTTAGGAAAGGTTTTGGAATGTTCCATATTCCAATTCTCTTTCACATTAATCAAATCATTTTTCAAACTTTTTAAATTATATAATATAATAATATAATAATATTTGAGCTTGATTTAGTAATCATGCAATTAAGTCGAGTTTGAACGAACTTTAATCGTGTCGAAGATGAATCGAGCTCAAATAGCTTCGGGCCTCGTTTACTTGCTACTAATAGGTTTGATTAAATAAATAATAATATTTAGTAAGATGTTTGGTTGGTAGGATTCAACATTACTCAAGTTCGCTACTAAAGTTGAAGTCGGCAATTACTACGTCATGAAATTAGTAACACCATTCCCCTTGCGATTAATTTTATAGAGGTGGCTACAATGGAAAATTACAAATTTATCCTTAAAATAATAATTTAACTTTATTAAATAAGAAACTTTATAGACAATTTACATATAATAACATTATTTAACAAATTTAATACAACATATAATCTAAATAACGAAACATATTATTAACTAATAACTAGTTAACTAGTAGAAAATTAATCCAATCTAATTTTATCTAATTCAATATAAATAAGCAAACGAGGCCTCAATATTTTATAAATATTTGTATATTTATTTTCTCATCGAGCTCGAGCCGAGTTTCATAACTTATACACGGAAATAATAAAATTATATATTTTTATTTAATCCTACTTATATGTATATTATGTGTAATAACAAATAAATAAATAAAATCGATATGGGCCGACATTAGATAGGGCCGGGCTGAATTTGCAGAAAAATTGTCCATTAGGATTGCCATTTACTATTGGGCCTAATATAATTTGCCTTGCAAGCTGGCCCGAGACAGCGGCCCGCTTGCCTTTTATATTTTTTTTTCTTTTTCTTTTTTATTTATTTATATTTTATTATTATTCATTATAATTAAACATTATTGTATATAGATCTCATTTGGTTGATAAAGGTAATTATAATTAATTAAATAATTTGAACTTAATTCTTCATTAGTTTAATTTCTTTTTTTAATAATGAAAGAATCTGTAGCCAGCCGTATAAGTGTACTGATTAAAAATCCACTCTCGTGTTTAATTTCAAATTATTACGAAGGGGCTATTTCACAAAACCCCCTCATTGTATTTCGGCAGAGGGATAACCCCAAATTTAAATCACATATTTGAGATAAATCCAAATAATTCAATAACCCTATATTACCCCTATAGTGGCACGTGGTATTTATTAATGAGCCAAAACTTGAAAAATCACCACCTATTACCACGTTGCCGAAACAACTCCTACAATTTCTCCAAAAAGCCCCACTAATCAAGCAACAAAATTCAACGGGGGAAGTATGTTCTTAAGTTAAATACCATTATTATCTCTGCAATTTTCGATATAACCGACCATGAAGAAGGCGCCGACAAGAAGTATGTGTTCCTTTTTTTTACGATAATTTCAGATTCAAAACATCTACGAAAAAAAAAATGCAAAATTTTAATTCTGACTGTTGCAATTTTTTTAGGGGAACGGAAAGCCAATATGATGAACGGCATAAGGACTTTAGATGCAGGCACAAATTACACTACAATCTTTTTTTGTTGATTTTTCGGAGCTCTTTTTCTGTTTAAATTTAATTAGTCGATTAGTGTAATCGTAGTTGATTATGCTATTTGATATTGAAAATTATTGTAGTTAAAGATTGTATTACACTTCCAATACGGAAAATCAAGGAACTACAATGTTTGTATTAGATCAATTCCACTCTGCTATCAACAAAAATCCACTAATTTACATAAAATAGTTGTTTTTAAAGTGAATTATTTGCTCAGAAGAAAGTGGGTTTCGGCAACAGTAATTTTGGATTCATGTCTTTCATGTTGTGTGTTCTTTTCAATATACATACATTACTTAGAATAGTTGTTTTTAAAGTGAATTATTTGCTTGAAAATAGTGGGTTTCAGCAACATGTTTTGGATTCATGTCTTGTATGTGATTTATTCTTTTTAAACATGAAAACCACTCTGTATAAACAACTATATAAACATGAAAACCACTATGTATGAATAGCTATATAAACATTAAAACGACTATGTATAAACAACTATATAAATATGAAAACCACTATGTATAAACAATTATATAAACATGATAACCAGTATGTATAAACAACTATATAAACATGAAAACCACTCTGTATAAACATCTATATAAACATGAAAACCACTCTGTATAAACAACTATATAAACATGAAAACCACTATGTATAAACATCAATATAAACATGAAAATAGCTCTGTATAATTACAAAACCACTTTTCTAGCTAGCAATATATTTATAAATATAATATTGAGAGATTAATGAATGAGCAATGTGTAATATTGATTAATTACAGATAAGTAGTCTGAGTTTTCAATTTTATGGATGATTATGTTGCAAAGAATATGATATATATGAAGTTCGGACATTGTTAAAGATGTTGATGTATGTGTATTCGCACTGTATCTTAATTAATTGTTAAAGATGATTGATCGGCAATATCATTAAATTTTCTAGAGCTTTAATTAATTAAATCCACTACAAATTAGCATAATGCACTAGTAAACTAAATTCACAAAACCCACTACACAAATTTACTTAATTATTCACTACAAAACTCACTAAGAGATTCGCATAATCCTACAACCACCACAAAATAAATTCATATTGTTCGAAATAAAATGACATAACTTATTTACTTCAAACTTTTTCACTGTAGAAACAAACGAAAAACACCATATGCAAAGTGAGTATGTATTTTTTTCCATATGAAAAAAAGAAGAATTGAACCTTTTCATCCCTGATTGCATTTCACAATTAAAAAATCTCTTTCTTACATGTCCAGAAAAAAAAATTAGAAGTCTAATTGAAAACCATAAGGAACTCGACATAATCGAAATATTCAAATCGTATGAACCAAACGGAAGATGATCCGAAATTCGAAATTTCGACATCAAATTTTAGAGGAGGCAAACGGATCTAACGGGGTGAGATCCGGCAGCTACCTTTGGAGAAGAAGCCCAATTTGCAGATACGACGTCGTCACGTCTCCATTGAACCAAACGGAATATTGATGGCAATATTTTTTATATGGGAATATGTATCATGACGCCATTAGAGAAGCATCTGCACTATAAGTTTGGTCAGAGTCGTCCAAGGCGGCAATTTCTCGTTTGGATCAGACGCGTCCACGGTGGCGGCAGTTGCAGTAGTATTTTTCGAGGTCACTCGATTCGGCAATGGAGGCGAGGAGCTGGAGATAGAGAGAAATTGAAACGACAAAGAGAAGAAAAAAAACAAAGGAGGGAGAGGCGGAGAAAACGTGTGATATAGGTTTTGGCAAAGTAAGGGGTATAATTGTATTATTAAAATTCAATATTAAATTTGGACTTATGTTAAATAGGAGAAAAAAAAATGGATTTATCCAAAGATAACTTTCAAATGAGGGGGTTTTCCCTAATAATCCCTATTACGAAATCGTAAACTATATGTGCCATAATTAACCAATACACTTAAATTCGTATCAGATCGCATAATTTTGTTTTGACCAGTCTTATATTGGCAACCAGACGGAATATAGTAATAAGGGATAAAAATTGGCAAAGGTGGATAATCTCCTCATTTTAAATTAGGTGTTATTGGCTAATGCGTGTTGTCCTAATCCAACTTTATGACAAGGATAATCCTAATCGCAACTGCACTAAATTTCCTTTGACCAGTCATAAGTAGTATCTGATATGAGCAATTTAATTATAATTTCCATTTATGACGTCATATTTTGCTGTCAATTTATTGAATCTCATTTAATTTCTACACATATTGATATTGTACCGTTACTATAGTAGATATTTTGCAATAATAAACATAAAAAAAAAAGCAGATTTTTGCAATTACTTTTTCTTTTTTTTTAGCAACGATCCAAAATCCGGAATCCCATGTTTTCAGTTTAAAAGCTGAAAACAGCTTATCAGAAAGCTGCATGTATCCTCTGCTGATTAGCGCCAAATACAGCATAGTAAACCCGCCCCTCTTTTCTCTTCCCAATACAAATCTCACACACACACACATACACACTTCTCTCTCTCTCTCTCTCTCCCCGCCTCCTTCATCGTTTTCCTCTCACTCCGGTAAGTCTCAGTTTTTTTTTTTTTTTTTTTTCCTAATCTTAATTTGCCGCGTTTTTTGATTTTTTTTCCTCTTGAATTTGCTTGATGTATCTGTTTTTTTTTTTCCCGATTTTTTTTGGGGTAGATCACTTTGCGAAATGAAATTCGGAAATCTGTAGTTGTGATTACCTTATAGTGTGTGAATTAGGATATAGGAGTGAGGAGAGGTAATCTGGCAATGAAATTGGGTGAATAATTCCTTTTTCCATTTTGCCCTATTACTCGATTTGAATTAAAATTTGCATTGTCTTTCTGTTATGTGGTTTCGATACATTTCCAAAAATAAGAAATAGTTTATTCAAGGTGTGTTTGTTAATTGGGTGCTGCTAATGAAGAAATTACAGAGCAATTTTCAGTTCAATTAGTAAAAAAAATATTTGATTTGAAAAATATATTTATGAAATTATTTGTTCTTGTGGGTTGGGTTAGATAATTTGAAACCCAGAATCAGAAAGAATGAATACCATTGGAAAGATGGGAATTCATCACCTGCGGAAGCTGAATGCCTCGAATGTTCCCAAAGATTTGATAGAGAAAGGTCAAAATCGCGTTATCGAGGCGTCCCTTACGCTTATCCGGGAGAGAGCAAAGCTCAAGGTATTATCTGATTTATTATGTTTCATATTTGTGTCTATATATCTTCTTGTCTCTCATGTTTAACATAATCTGTTTATAAAGTAGTTCGAATCCGTAATTTTTTTTTATTAGACATGTCAAAATGTTCTGTTTCAGATGCCGAAAATGGTAATGATAAGTAATACCGAAAAATCGATATTGTGAATAAAATACCTTGAAGGATATTTCTATGTGATATTCTCAGGATTTCTGATTTTTTCCGCATATACGTGAGAAATTGATTGTTTCTATTGATATCTAATATTATTTTTACTACACAAAACAGGGGGAACTATTACGAGCTATGGGAGGTGTAGTGGCGTCAGCATCTCTCCTTGGAGTTCCTTTAGGACACAACTCGTCCTTTCTCCAGGGGCCGGCATTTGCACCTCCTCGTATAAGAGAGGCCATTTGGTGTGGCAGTACTAATTCTACCACAGAAGAAGGTATCATTTGTATGCCTAATCAGTCATTCACTTTTCAGTTTGGCCTAAAAACTATCGTTCTTGAGAAAATTTATTTCAGTAATTGAGCTTTAATCGAGCCGAACTTTTAATTTCAGTAATTGGGATTCCAACCTTTTTACACATTTTAATTTTATTTTTAAGAGTTGAGGTTCGAGTTGCGCTTTCACGCCTTATCAAATGGAGAACTTTGTTCAATCTTGGTTTGTTATGTTAATGAATCAAGCTCAAACAAGCTTTTAACGATCAATCTCGAGTCGAAACGAGATTGCCTCGAATGCGTAAACTTTACACCATAGTTTGATTTTCTGAAGTTGATGTTCTGTAGTGTAGTTAGACAGGGAAAAAAAATAGTCTTTTTAACTTTATGTACGGTTCACTTGCTATATCATTTCATGTATTTTGCCACATTTATTGACAACAGAGTTTTGCTTTCTGTTAAACTAACGGATGCATCCTATTAAAAAAATATTGAAAAATGATGCAGGTAGAGACCTTAATGATCCACGGGTCCTAACTGACGTTGGAGATGTCCCGATTCAAGAGTTACGAGATTGTGGAGTTGACGATGACAGATTGATGAACATCATAAGCGAATCTGTGAAGCTAGTGATGGAACAAGTGAGCTTCCATTTTCAAATGCATCCACGTATTTGGGGTCCTTTTTGCTATAAAAAATTCCTAATTATTTATTTACTGCAATTTGTAGGAACCACTACGGCCGTTGGTGCTAGGTGGGGACCACTCTATTTCGTTTCCTGTGGTGAGAGCAGTGTCTGAGAAGCTTGGGGGACCTGTTGATATTCTTCACCTCGATGCGCATCCGGATATTTATCATTCTTTTGAGGGAAACAAATATTCTCATGCATCTTCTTTTGCTAGGATTATGGAGGGTGGTTACGCTCGAAGGCTCTTGCAGGTAATCTGTTTTTTTTCCAAATTTTTTTTCGGTCGTGTATTTATAATTTTATATATGCCATATTACATTTCTTGTGAATGTCTGCATGCTTAAGTTAAATATATGTGCCCGTATGTGGTAGTCATCTAGAACCCTTTATTTCTAAGTTGTCATTGCAAAATCTTGTCCTTATTTTCTGCAGCTGAAGTTTGCTTTAATGCCACAATTTTTCTTTTATCTTTTTATTTTCTCCATGTCCTTGTAAAATAGCTCGATATAAATGAAAGCATTATCGTCCAAGTGTTGTCCTATGCAAGTTGATGGGTTTTTAGCTTCCCATTAGAAAAGAATTTGATTGAATCTCGACGAAGTACTAATAATGGTTGCTGCAGGTTGGAATTAGGTCAATAACAAAGGAAGGACGAGAACAAGGGAAACGTTTTGGTGTGGAGCAATACGAAATGCGAACATTTTCCCGTGATCGCCACCTATTGGAGAATCTGGTCTCTCTCTCTCTCTCTCTCTCTCTCTCTCTCTCTCTCTCTCTCTCACACACACACACACACACACACACACACGCACACACACAAACTTGCTAGAAGTGATTAATTTTTCCTTATCTATATAATCTGATTTGTTGGGCAGAAACTTGGGGAAGGTGTAAAAGGGGTGTACATTTCGGTGGATGTGGACTGTCTCGATCCAGCATTTGCTCCAGGAGTATCCCACATCGAGCCAGGTGGCCTCTCTTTCCGTGATGTCCTAAACATACTTCAGAACCTAAAAGGCGATGTTGTCGCCGGTGATGTCGTCGAATTCAACCCTCAACGAGACACCGTTGACGGTATGACAGCCATGGTTGCCGCTAAGCTCGTTCGAGAACTCACCGCTAAAATATCCAAATGACAGCATGATATCAGCAAAAATAGCCCCACTCCCGTTTCTTCTTTTTTTCCTTATGAACAATAATACATTAATACCTAAAGAAACGAACAATAGACTTTTCTTTTAGATTGATAGGTTTCCGTAAACAGCCTTTATAATTACCAGATAAAGAAAGACAGTGCTATTTTGGTTAAGTTTTAGTCATTCATTTCGATTCAAGATAACAGTTCATCGTACACTTTTTACTCTTTTAAGCTACAAACATGGCAAAAAGGTGAGTCTTGAACTTCATCTTCATCTTCATCGTCATCAGATAAGGGTAGAATCGGAAGTTTCCTTCACTTGTTCTCGTTTCTCTTGTTTGATACACTTGAAGCGGTGTGCACAGGTGACGAAAAGAACGAGATCGAAAGCAACCAAAACAGCCGACAAGAAGAAAAACCTGTCCATGTGGCCTTCGTTCAAATTCGCTGGTATCCACCCTTTCTCCCCATTCTTCGAAGTGAACTTCATAACTACAGCTACAATTATCGTACAAAGAAAGCTTCCCAAAGCTGACGATGACATGGACAAACCAAGCCCCAAGCTCTTCAATCCGTCGGGAATTTGCGACGCAAAAAACTCCCACTGCGCCACATATATAAAAGCCTCGGAAACTCCCACGAGCACATACTGTGGAATCTGCCACAAAATACTCAAATCACTCGTTTCTCCTTCGTCAGCATATCTTAACCTAAACTGCTCCACAAGCCCTGCAGCCACCATTGATATGACCGAAATGCCCATCCCGATTCCTATTCGTTGAAGCTCGGACGGAATTTTCGGCTCTTTTTTCACGAGTTTGATATATAACGGTACGATTATTTTCTCGTAGGAAATGATGAAAGTTGATGTGCTTATAATATCGAATGCAGTCATGCTGGCTGGAGCTATGTGGAAGTTTTTCGATATTTTAGTGTTCATTGCAGAGCCTTGCTCGACGAAGAGAGAGAGGACTTGTACGAACACCATGGATGCTACGGTGGTGCAGAACCATATCGGGAGGAGTCTTAGTACGCATTTGACTTCCTCCACTTGTGTGACTGTGCATAGATGCCATGGATTCGGAGATTGGCCTTTGGTGGATAGTAAGATCTTGTCTGAATTTGTCATTACAGCTGCTCTGTCAAGATACCTATTTCCCAAGGAATAGTAAAAAAAAACAATTGGTTTATTTCAAAAATTAAAAATGGGATTGGAAATCGGAATCTAATATGTATTCCAATTTCGTTCCAAGAAATTGGAAAAATCGGAAGCGGAATTTTCGGAATTTCTTTGGAAAATTTTAGAGTTAAATCATGTCGAGGAAACGAAAAAAAAGGTAATGTTTGTTTGTATTTCAACGGACTTACTTGAAATCACCCGTGTGGGGTATCGTTCGAGCACATTCGTTTTCGCCTTCGTAAAGCCCTTCTCCATTTAACGGCACATTAACTTCAAATTTCCTCACACAAGCAACAACCACTTGACAAAATCTTGAAATGGGATTACCACAAGGCTTATAATGTCTATACCTACAAGTACCACTAAGAAGAAAACCCAAAGCCAATACACCACAAAGAGTCGAAACCCAAAATGCCAACACCCATTTCCCGAGGTTTTCGATGTACGCCAGCACGGTTTCTGCTATCAACGACCCAATATTTAGAGCCACGTAGTAGTAGCTGAAAAACGCCGTTTTCGATTTGTTCTCATCGGAATCTTCCTCGTCAAATTGGTCGGCACCCAACGTTGCGAGTGCCGGCTCAATAGCCCCACTTCCTAGTGCAAGTAGGTATATTGATATGTAGAAGCTTGCAACTTTAGCTTGTGATGGTTTGTTACACAAATCTCCAATTTTTCCACAACCCTTTGGTTCAAGCATGAATTCTTGAGTTGACAAGGATAATAGCACCAATCCCTATAAAAACAAAAAAAAGTATTTTCAAGCAAAAATATGATTAATTAAATAATTGGATCTTATTCGTTGTTTGGTTAGTCCAATCTGGACTTTTTTGACCTTATGAGCCCTTATCTCGACCTATTGATGGATCGTATACTAGACCCATCGGTCGAACTATACAAAAACGAGACTTTAGTATATAAAAACGGTAGTTTTAGAAAAAATAAACTAAAGAAAAGTAGTTGTAAGAAGATGACTTACAATGACAATAACACCTTGAAATACAACACAAGTGAGATATCTTCCCAAGTAAGAGTCACTTAAAAAAGCACCAAATAGAGTGCACATGTTAAGAGTTCCCATCCACGTACTAAACGTGTTTGCCGCGTCGGCGTTCGATTGTCCCAACACCGTTTTCGCGAAAAGAACCATGTTTACTTCTGCACCGGTGAATGCAAGTGCAGCTAGTCCTTCGGTAACTGAACCCAAAATCGATTCGTTTTTTTTCATTTCGATTTTAATTTTAATTTTAGTATAGATGAAAGTTAGACAAGTACGAAAATATACCAAGAACAAGGGATCCTGCTCTCCATCGTCCGGTTTTCTCTTTCATTGCCGGTTTTCCGTAAATATCGATCGTTCCGTCTTTCGTGTAAGCATCGGCATTTCCTGTTTCCTGCATGTCATATATCAAATGTATGAATTTTAATTGCAAATTTGGAGAGTTTAAGGTTGTAGTAGTATAGTATATATGACACTCACCATGGATTTTTCAGTGGTTAGTATGAATGAAGTGAACAGTTATTTAAACACTATTGAATGATGTAAAATAAAAAAAAAAATATACTATTGGATAAAAAAATAATATATATTAAATTAAAGTGAGGGTTTGGCAAAGTAATACTAAATCATTGAAAGTTAGAAACAAAGACTCCATTTTTAGCTAAGTGTTTAACTTTAATGATCACCTGTTGCATAATTGAATCTGCACTATGGGCACATATGGTCCACTTAATATATAAAACCTCATTTTTTATATATTTAGGTTGATTTTATTCGAATTTCTTGATTAATTCTTTTTTTTTTCTGTTTAATAAACACTGGCGTAGCAGGGGTGGAAATCGAAATGGAATTTCCGAATTCTACCAATTCTGATCCGAAAACATTCGATAGAACCGTATTTTCGTTCTGATTTTCGATTTTTCCAAAATTTATTTGGAATGGAATAGGAATTGTATATCAAATTACTGAAAATCCCGATTTTCGATCCGATTTTACTTTTGAATATTTTGATTCTTTTGCGAAATATATAATTTAATTTTGTGATGTATAATATTCCGATTTCGAGGCATTCTAAAATTGGAATGAATTTTTGCATTCCGATATTTTTGGAACTAAAATTAAAACTCATTTTTTACTATCCATTTCATTCGATTTTCACCCATATATTAGCTGATTGGATAATACCAATAAATAAACAATTGACTTGCTTTAAATGTGTTGCTTTGGGAGTGAACAAAGAGTGCCAAAAACCATCAATCATAGGCATAGCAGACATGCAAAAGATCAAATCTTGGTAAAAGTATATAATTGAATCCGTTTAAAAGAGATTTTGTTAATGATTATGTTGTAATATTTATTTAATCTTGAAAAAAAACAGCAAAAAAAAAAAAACAAAAAAAGAAAAGAAAAACACATAAGTAAAAAGGAATCATTTTGTAAGAAAATAGACAAGAACATGAAGAAGAGAATCATGGCTACTTGACAAGATGTTGTACAGCAGTTCTTGATTTGAGTAGCAACAAAAAGGGTAAATTACGGTCAACCCCAAACCTGAGGTCAAATTAAAAAAAAAACTGCTCGTGTTGGGATAATTATAATCACACTTCAAATTTACCAATTGAAAGAAGGGTTTTTTCGTAAAATAATACATATTCGAGGAGGTGATTGTAATTACTCAAGCACGAATGGGTATTTTCGTAATTTAACATTTACATAGGGGTGACCGTAATTTGCCAAAAAAATACAAATCATGTTGAAAAACGACTATTATTTAGGAACGAAGGGAGTATATGATAAATCACGTTGCTATTTTTAAAAAAGTAATAATTGAAGATAAATACATTTATTATACCAAAGTTTTAAGTTTTCTACTTCGTTATAGCACATTTATTTACTAAAATTAATTAATTATATATAGAAAATACGTACTGTGTTATAAAGATTGGATTTTTATCTAATTTTTTTTTCTTCCCTTTTTTCAATCTAAATAATCAATCGAGCTCTCTTTTCTATCTCAAATGGCGTCCATAGTATCCAATTTGTCTTCCACAATTTCCCGCCTAACCCTTCTGCGGAAGCCCTCACTTCAACTCACCATCAGAAATATCCAAAACTTCAATCGCCACCGTCAATTCGGTACACCCACACCGCATTTTCTCCACAATTCAAACAATCATGCTACTCCCCATTTTTCTTCTTCTCCAAAACCCCAATCGACAAGCGCATTAGGTCAAGATGAAGAACTAATTGTTCTGGGGATTGAAACTAGCTGCGACGACACTGCCGCAGCAGTAGTAAGTGCCGCGTGTTTGATTTTAATTTTTTTTTTTTTGCGTAATTATTTGGTGGGCCGCGATTATTTTGCGTAATTATTTTGTGGGTCTTGGTTAATTTCTGAAATCAATGTTTGAATTTTTGTTTGGTGATAGGTTCGAAGCAATGGTGAAATTCTTAGCCAAGTTGTTTCTTCTCAGGTATGTATGTATATATAATATATAATATATCAAGCCTAATTTCTTGATTTTTTATTTTATTTTTTTTAATTTTTGGATTGGATTAGTGTAGTGGAAACTATGATATATGTACCATAGGCGTGGATTAATTTTCCCTTTATGCATATATTTTAATTTTTAACTTTTTTCGAGCATGATTACTATGATTGCTTAGCTTTTAGCCTTTCTTGTCTGGATGACTTTAATTAGATGATGAACAGACAATTTTATGTAGTACTTGATGTAAGAAGCTTAGAAATATTGTTGTTTTTTATGAATGCCGCATTGATGATTGAATAACAATCTTGCTGAAAAAGTTGTGAATATTATAAACGAGTCCATTAGTATATTCGGGGCCTCGGTGGATATTGCTCATACCCTTGTGTTGTTACTACTTATTCAATCCTTCGCGAAGAAAAAAATGAAGTACATGGAAAATATTTAATTCAATTGATTTATCCGTTCGAGAATTGTTGGACGTATATGATGATGTTACTGCGTGCAAGTTTAGATGATACGTTTTGAAGTTCAGTATTTATAGAATGGTTCAAACTGTTAGCATTGTGTATGGTGTACAGTCGATAGACCAACTAAATTCTTTCGGAATTATTACACAAGTTTTCTTCATGGGTCTTGAAATTTTCTCGTACAAAAAGAACAAACGGTTAACAGAGACGAGTAGAATGAACGAAGATAATTCTTAAAAATCGACAAATCCATGAAACTAGTAAACGGTTGGTCCTTTGATTGGGAGAAAGGTTCTATATACTGCAGTTTAAGTACTTTGTTCTTGATGACCTGGCAAACGTTGGTTGTACAAGTGTATAGTTATCGATTTTCGAGTTATCATTAGCTAAATAGTAGTACACAGCTGCATCGTATTTATGTAAACCGTTGTCAGTTTGATGGTTAGCAGTTAATCGTCGGTTCATTTTGTTTTTTGACTATCGTACGGTAAATTTTGTTTACGATACACACTTGGATGACGTCTTATCCTATTTTCACTCCATCAAGGCAGATCTGCTCGTCAAATACGGAGGCGTTTCTCCTAAAATGGCTGAAGGAGCACACTCACTAGTAATTGATCAGGTATTTTCTCGATTTGCTCTTGTCTTAAAACTTTATTGCATTTCCGATTCTTAGTCACTTGTAAGATACATTTGCATGTTCGTCTGAGGTTTTTTTTTTTTTTTGTTATTTATTTATTTATTTTTTATTTTTTAAATTGTCCTCTGATATATAAGACGATATTCTTGGCAGGTAGTGCAAGAGGCTCTCGATAAAGCTAAAATAACGGAGGAAGATCTTTCCGCAGTTGCTGTTACAATTGGTCCTGGTTTAGGCCTTTGTCTACGCGGTAACTTCGTCTACTGTCTTAACTTTCCCAGTATATCGAAATTGTCGAGCAAACACGTCCTTACACCAATAGTTGTTTCATTTGACAATTCTTTTTGGTTTCACAGTTGGTGTTAGGAAAGCTCGTAAAATTGCTGGCACTTATGCTTTACCCATAGTGGGTGTTCATCACATGGAAGCCCATGCTTTGGTAGCAAGGTATTTTATTTATTTATTTATTTTTAATTACATAACGGGGTTATGACTTAACATGTTGTTTTTCGTCTAGGTTAGTTGAAAGAGAGTTACAGTTTCCTTTCATGGCCTTGCTTATCTCAGGTATGCCGTAAAAAACGGGCCTTTTTTTTTTCCCATCTTCGATACTAATTGCAATGACAGGTCACATTAATTAGTTTTTTTCTGATCTGAAGATTTAACTTATATACTTAGGTGGCCACAATCTTCTTATTCTTGCCCGTGACATCGGCCATTACATACAACTCGGAACCTCGATAGACGATGCAATCGGTGAGGCGTACGACAAGACAGCCAAATGGCTCGGTCTCGATTTGAGCAAGAGTGGGGGGCCCGCTCTAGAGCAGCTGGCTCTAGAGGGCAATCAAGACTCTTTCAAGTTTAAGGTTTAACCTTTCTTCTCTAAACCTTAATCCAGTTTCGATTTCGATTTCGATTTCAAACATTTTTGGACATGCAAGATTAATGTTTTTCATTTTCCACAGGTCCCTATGAAACAGCATAAAGACTGCAACTTCTCGTACGCGGGTCTCAAGACTCAAGTCAGGCTCGCTATTGAATCGAAAAATATGTAATTATCCATTACTACTTAAACAAAAAAAAAAGCAAAAAAAATTTGCTGCCGTTTTAGTTTTTGGTCGTATTGAATTTGCAGTGACGCTACAATCCCTATTGCTTCAACTAGTAGTGAAGATAGAAGGGTTCGAGCTGATATTGCCGCCTCTTTCCAGGTAATCTATTTTCTGAATTTATTCATTTATTTATTTTTGCGTTTGCTATGCTGATTTTTCGAAAAATATGTCTGATTGACAGAGAGTTGCGGTACTGCATTTAGAAGACAAGTGTCAACGAGCAATTGGATGGGGATTGAAGATTGAACCTTCTATAAAGCATTTGGTATGTGAAAGTAAAACACATTATATTAATTACTCGTCATTTTGTATTTTAATTTTTTTGTCTTTCTTGATTATTTTACGTTTCGATCTTGAACAGGTTGCTTCTGGAGGTGTTGCATCTAATAAATACGTGAGGTCTCGACTATATAATATGGTCGAAAAGAATGGCCTTCAGCTTGTTTGTCCTCCTCCTAGCCTTTGTACCGACAATGGTAAAGACAACTTCAGATTTTCAATTTATTAAATCCAGAATAGGGGTTTTCGTTATGGATTTTCGAACTAGTGGGGTTCTTTTGTAATTAGGCCAATTCCTAGGGGTGATTTTGTAGTTGATCCTTCGACCTTCGGTTTTATGATTAGGCGTAATGATTGCTTGGACCGGCATAGAGCATTTCCGTATGGGAAGATACGATACTCCGCCGCCTGCATGTGAACCCGAGGATGCTCTGGTCCGTCTCTTTCTTTTTCTTTCTTTTGTTAGAGTAAATAGCACTTTGCCCCCTGAACTATACGTTGATTTGCACATTACCCCTTGAACTATTTTCGTCCAATCAAGTAACCATTTTCGTCCAATCAAGTAACTTGTACGTGATTTTTCTAAGGGCAAAAATGTAATTTTCTTTTTTTAGGTTGATATTCGGCCAAGGTGGCCGTTGGGTGAGGAGTATGCTGAAGGAAGAAGCGAAGCTCGGTCGTTAAAAACGGCACGGATTCATCCCTCTCTTACTTCTCAAATTCAAGCATCTTTGGAAAAACAACCTTTGTAGCCTTGAAAACTCAGAGCTTGCGTCCCTCATATTTCCTTAATTACGTCCACCCCTTGAATTTGTAGATTTCTTACATTAACATCCTTTTGTAGGGGGTGGATGTAAGAGATTTACAAACTGCAGGGGGCTGGGTGTAATTTCTCAAAAAGAAGGGATTTTTTGTAATAACATTTTACCTTGAGGAGGTGATTGTAATTTACCATTCTTTTAGTTTTATAGATGAAAAATATAGATAGGGCCATACTATTAATGGTTGTAATTTAATGATCATGTAATTAATTTATTTAACCCGTGGCGTAATGATTTTTTTGGAAGTATTTTGTAATTTTAAGAATATTTTTGGTATCATATATTTCTTAAAAAATATAGTATTTATGAAATTATAAATAAATATAATTAAATCATATTATTTATATATATAAAAAAAATGTTGAAATAAGAAATGAAATTTGTTTGGGTATTTTGGTCCAATAAACCATCCCTAATTCATTAGCTTCAAGCAAAGAACCGTAGCGCGCGAAACGCCCAAATTAATTTCGATATTCTGTCTTCGCTCACACACAGTCAGCACACACTGAATGTGAAAATGGAGGTCTCGAGTCTACCGATTTCTGCGTCGCAGAGAGCAAAATTGTTATCTGCTGGCTACACTTCTCTCTCCTCCCTCTCCTCCGTCTCCCCTTCCCGTTTAGCTCAAGGTAAATTACCAACTGCGCCTGTATTTCCATGTAATTACCGCGTGGACGAAAATACAATTTTGTTCTTCTCTTCGGAATTCGTTTTGCGGTTTTGCTTATTGGAATTGAATAACGGATTATTATTATTATGAGTTATTGACCATTTTCTCCTTTTTTTATTTGTCGAGTAGATTTGAAGATCTCTGAAAATGAGGCGGCGGAGATTTTGAAAATCGCGTCGAGAAGGAGTGGGTTAGAGAAAATTGAGACCGGAAGTCATCCGATTATGAATGGTAAAATTAACTTTCTGTAGATATGTTGTTCAGCAGAAGAAATTGACTGGTTCAGGCTATGGTTTAGTTTGGAAATTATTGTTAAATTTATACTTTGCTTGATTTAGATTTTATTGGTAGTTTCCACTTTATGCTTTATTTTATGCTGCAATACACCATGTAGATCTTTACTGTTTATTCACACAGAAAAATACACACATCCATGTTTGTGAGATTGAATTGTTAAATCTAATAGAAGTAGCAGATATTGTTATTTTCACTTGAATTACACAAGTTTTGACATGTGTCCTACATTCATTTGTTAGTATCTTATGTGATTCAAACGCAGTGCTTTTGCATGTGAAATATGATGTTTTATGTGGCTTCCGTTAACTGCAACTCGCTTTCATTGCTGGGATTTGTGGCTGTGCGTTGTAGCGTTCATTTTCTTTTGCCCCCAACAATCTTTCGGTCTATAAGTAATTTAATTCCAGTGGCTTGAAAATGTGGAGTCTAGTTCTCTTTACGTTATCTTCTTGATTATCAATAAGTTTCTACGTTCTTTTTGTCTAGGAGCACAGACAGCATGGGAAATGCTACACGAGGAGGAATCTTCTATATGCATAACCACGTCTTGCTCGGATTTAGACGAAATTCTAGGTGGAGGAATTCGCTGTAAAGAAGTTACCGAGATTGGTTAGAAAATGGGCACTTTTGTGCATCCATAAATCATAAATGTTATGCCCATGTAGGGTACTTCCGTTTTTGTGTGTATTTCTTACCATGTAGTTATGATCCTGATTTATTAGGTGGAGTGCCAGGCATCGGTAAAACGCAGCTCGGGTGAGGATTATTCCCATCTACTATTTCTGTGATCAATTTGAGAATTTACCTATTATTTTCTCGATATAATGTACAAATGAATAAATGTAGGATTCAACTCGCAGTAAATGTCCAAATACCAGCCGATTATGGTGGCGTTGGAGGAAAAGCAATTTATATAGGTAGTTATATTCAGGATACTTATATAGTCGGCAATTCTGCAAACTTTATTCAGCTCATAGTGTTTTTTTTAAGCTCAGATACAGAGGGCAGTTTTATGGTGGAGCGTGCTTTACAAATCGCTGAGGCGTGTTATGAGGACATGGTAGAATATAATAGCTTGCTACGGAAGGATTCTGTAGCCGCCTACCAAGTAGATAAACAGCCGAAGGATTTTCTCGAGAATATATTCTACTTCCGCGTGTGCACTTATACAGAGCAAATTGCAGTGATAAATTACTTGGAGAAGTTCGTCTCTGAGCATAAAGATGTAAGTGTAGCAAATCGTGTGCTGGTTTAATCGTGTGAAGGTTGCATGCATTTTATAGCTTTGGTGTCTTGATATTGTGGCAGATTAAGGTTGTCGTTATCGATAGCATCACTTTCCACTTCCGTCAAGATTTCGAGGACATGGCTCTCAGGACTCGATTACTTTCTGGAATGGCATTGAAACTGATGAAACTTGCAAAGAAGTTCAATTTGGCAGTAAGGACTTGTCGGTTGTCTCAGTGCAATAAATTATTCTGATTTACCGTATCGTGATTTCGCCTAATTTACAGTTCTTGCAAAAACCCTTCTGCAGGTAGTTCTATTGAATCAAGTAACAACAAAGTACAACGAAGGTTCATTTCAGCTAACTCTTGCTCTTGGTAAATACCCCACACTCCATCAGAATGTTTTTTTTTTCAGTTGTTTCTTTCGCCTAAATGTGTGTGTGTGTGTGTGTGTATGTGTATAAGTAGGAATCTTATACATTGTTCTAACGAGGAAAAGTCGTGCTGAACAGGTGACAGCTGGGCACATGCTTCTACGAACCGGATTATATTGTATTGGAACGGTAATGAGAGGTATGCATATATTGACAAGTCACCCTCATTGAGATCAGCTTCTGCTCCATACGCCGTCACAGGTAGAGGTATTCGAAATTCAGCTTCAAACAGTAAGAGAGTTAAATTAATGTAGGCCACTTTCTTTTTGTCTTCTTTCTCTTTGCAGTTTCTTTAAATCCTTAAACAGAATGAAATATGATTAAAAACTCGAATACCTCGTAAGTTATAAGATGAATCTGATCGATCAAAATACATTTTAGAAATATCAGTGGGCGAACCAAATATACCGCAGAAGTTCTCCAAGGGACCGATAATATTGCATTATTTATTAGTGATTATTGAGCGTAATATATTAGGGTTTCGAGAAGTGGTGATCGAGCGTAACTTTCGGTAACTAGTTCTTGTGTCCTTGTATTAGGTTAATTACAGCCTGCATTTCTTGTTTCTTCAGCCTACTTTTCTGTCTTTCTCTAAGAAATCTATAAATACTGGTAAAATTTACTGTAGTTAAACTTACTTAGATTCATTGAATGCAACATTAGGTTGCTTCTTATTGTTCAAAAGTAATTTACCAACAAATCAACATAGTTTTGTACACAAATAAACCTAAGCTGCAGCCTCTTTGAAGTTTGATTGTACCTACCTCAATTGGTAAGTAAACGTGCACCAATAAAATATAATTGTTAAAGGGAATTAATAAATAATAATAATTGAGAGAATATAAAATTGACCACCTACCCATTTCTTGGGCCTATAGACTTGGGCTTAGTACACATATTTTCAAGAAATTAAGATACGTACTTTTTTTCTTTAATTAATAAAATAATTTTAGTAATCTCAATCTACAGTTATAAATTAATACAGTCGAAAACTAGTAAAATTTTATTAATTTAGTAAATTAAAAATTAAATACATGTTTGCTCACTCGGGATCAGGAAAAAATATTATTTAAGACAGATTATTAATTTATCGAGATTCTAATTCTATTAAATCGTAAATTGTGATGCCACTACAATTTATAGTTATTTAAAAGAAAACATATATAGCCTTAGGAGAAACAATGAGCCAATAGTACCTCTTTCTCTCTTCAAAAGTTCACCTAACAACCCAACCCAACCCCAAACCCCAACCCCAACCCCATTGCCCCCAAATACACCAAACTTGAAATAAATAAATAAATAAAATATACTAAAAGCACCATTAAATTTTATTTACTTTTCCTAATTGAAACTTTTACTTTCTTTTAAGTATTTTACAAATTATTGAATTGTGTTTTTTTTTTTTCTAAATAAAAGTATAATGTGGATATTTTGAAAAAAAAATCGTGTATATTTATTTTGTCATTTTTCTATATTATTAATATCAATATTTGTCTTTTATTTTAATAATTACCCAAAAAGAAAAATTCAAAACCCACACCTCATATTTTCTTTTTATTATCTTCACCCAATCTCTCTTCAAAAGCCTCAAATCATTTTTCGACAATCACAAAGAAACACACACACAGATAGAGCAGAGCCATGGCTTCTTCTTCTTCCCTCACTCTCTCTCAGGCCATACTCTCTCGCTCCACCATCTCTCGCCACGGCTCTGCCCAGCAGCTCCACCCTTCTCCCACATCCGCCGCTCTCTCCATCCCCTCATTCTCCGGCCTCAAAGCCGCCTCCTCCTCCGCCGCTGCTTCCGTCTCCCGCCGCCGCGCACCCGCCGCCGCCGCCCGTCTGCCCGTCCGCGCATCAGCCGCCGTCGAGACCCTCGAGAAGACCACCGATGCCCTCGTGGAGAAGTCCGTCAACACAATCCGGTTCCTCGCGATTGACGCCGTCGAGAAGGCGAACTCCGGCCACCCTGGTCTGCCGATGGGATGCGCTCCGATGGGACACGTGTTGTACGATGAGGTGATGAGGTACAACCCTAAGAACCCCTATTGGTTCAATCGCGATCGCTTCGTTCTCTCCGCCGGACACGGGTGTATGCTGCAGTACGCACTCCTTCACCTCGCCGGATACGACGCCGTCAAGGTCAAATCCCATAATTTATTTTCTGAGCTCCTTTCTCACTCTTTTCAAGTCAACACAAAAGTACGATTGTACTTGTTCTTCTTTATTATTTGCGATGGATCTAAATCGGAACTCATTTTTCAAGATATTCCGTCCGATGATTTAGCATTTCAGTTATGGATCTAAATTCTGGAATATCATTTGTGAGAAAAAAAAAAATTGTTGGGATTTGTTTAGCTGTGCTGATACTTTTAGTGTGTTCTGGTACTGAATTCAGATTTACTTTTCGTTTTGGTTTACTTAAATGAGAATTCGATATTCTTGTTAGCTGAATGCTATCTACTCTACAGGAAGAGGATTTGAAGAGTTTCCGTCAATGGGGAAGCAAGACCCCTGGTCACCCTGAGAACTTTGAGACACCTGGTGTTGAAGTCACCACTGGTTTGTTTCGAATCTTAGTTTTCTATTTTTTTTTTCAATTATATTGCATAAATCGAGTTGGTCGAGATCTTAAAATCGGACTTTAATTTTCCTGTATAGGCCCGCTCGGTCAAGGTATTGCAAATGCTGTTGGTTTGGCACTTGCAGAGAGTCACTTGGCTGCCCGATACAACAAACCTGATAGCAAGATCGTTGACCACTACACGTAAATAACTGATCTAAATAATCACTTTGTTAGGATTATTATATTGTATATGTGTGATTATCTTATCTTTGAACTTTATCGTTCTGAACGAGGCCTTATTGTTATGTTTGACCAATGGCATTGGCTTCTTTGTCTATACAGATACTGTATTCTTGGTGATGGGTGTCAAATGGAGGGTATCTCTAATGAAGCCTGCTCCCTTGCTGGACATTGGGGACTCGGGAAGTTGATTGCATTTTACGATGACAATCACATCTCCATTGACGGTGACACTGAGATTGCTTTCACCGAGAATGTTGACCAACGTTTCGAGGCTCTGGGTTGGCATGTAATCTGGGTGAAGAACGGTAACACCGGTTATGATGAAATCCGTGATGCAATCAAAGAAGCTAAGTCTGTCACAGACAAGCCCACTCTAATCAAGGTCAGATAACTACTTCAATTTGTTACGCAATTCTTTAATGAGACAATAGTTCTTCTGCTTATTGTTATTTTGTTTTTATTTTTGTTAGGTTACTACCACCATTGGATTTGGCTCGCCAAACAAGGCGAATTCATACAGTGTCCATGGAGCTGCTTTGGGCACCAAGGAAGTGGAAGCCACCAGAGAAAACCTCGGATGGCCATATGAGCCATTCCACGTACCCGATGAAGTCAAGAAGTAAGGTTTCTTTGAGGATGATCTTTATTTCTTTTTTTTCATCTGAATATATAGTGACTTTAATATTCTTCATGGACAGACATTGGAGCCGACACACTCCCGAAGGAGCTGCTTATGAATCCGAATGGAACTCCAAATTCGCTGAATACGAGAAGAAGTACCCTGAGGAAGCAGCTGAGCTGAAATCAATCATCACCGGTGAACTACCTTCCGGTTGGGAAAAGGCTCTTCCCGTGAGTTGTTTTATAAAAATCTCGTGTTTTGAGTGTTATAATAAACCATTTAATCTAATCTCGTCTTTCTTGAATGTGTAATTTTGCAGAAATACACACCCGAAACCCCAGGCGATGCAACAAGAAACCTCTCCCAGACAAACCTCAACGCACTCGCAAAGGTTCTCCCCGGTCTAATTGGAGGCAGTGCAGATCTCGCCTCATCCAACATGACCCTCTTGAAAATGTTCGGCGACTACCAAAAGAAAACACCCGAAGAGCGAAACGTTCGCTTCGGTGTCCGTGAGCACAGCATGGGAGCCATATGCAACGGAATTGCCCTCCACAGCCCGGGCTTCATTCCTTACTGTGCAACCTTCTTCGTCTTTACAGACTACATGAGATCAGCCATGAGAATCTCAGCCCTCAGCGAAGCAGGAGTCATCTATGTTATGACCCACGACTCAATCGGGCTCGGTGAAGATGGGCCCACCCATCAGCCTATCGAACACTTGGCCAGTTTCAGGGCAATGCCCAACATCCTCATGCTCCGCCCGGCCGATGGAAACGAGACAGCTGGCTGTTACAAAGTTGCCGTTGACAACAGAAAACGACCCTCAGTTCTTGCACTCTCTCGTCAGAAGCTGCCCAATCTGGCTGGAACTTCAATCGAGGGGGTCGAAAAGGGGGGCTACACCATTTCAGACAATTCTTCGGACAACAAGCCGGATGTTATCTTGATTGGAACTGGCTCTGAGTTGGAGATTGCAGCTAAAGCTGCGGATGAACTGAGAAAGGAAGGCAAGAAAGTGAGAGTGGTGTCGTTTGTTTCTTGGGAGTTGTTCGAGGATCAGTCAGCCGAGTACAAGGAAAGTGTGCTGCCGAGTGCTGTGACAGCTAGGGTTAGCATTGAGGCTGGAACAACTTTCGGGTGGCATAAGATTGTTGGGAGTAAAGGAAAGGCGATCGGGATTGATAAATTTGGAGCGAGTGCACCTGCAGGAAAGATATACAAGGAGTACGGTATCACGGCCGAAGCTGTTATAGCTGCAGCTAAGGAAGTATGTTAAGCAACAATGGTGGTTTTTTGAGCTTCTTGGATTCTGCTTGTGTCGAAAAAAGAAAATAACAAACAGAGAGTTCGAATAAAGAAGACCATTTACAGTCTTTTGTTCCCTTCTTTTTCTTTTTTTTTTTGTAGTCGAAAAAACGATGAGGAGAGAGACTAGGCAATATGAATCCATTCTCCTTAATTTGTACAACTTGAACATCATCTTTGATTTTGTAAGTCAATGTGTTTTTTTGATTGATCATAAGTTATTTTCGTTAGCAGTTTCGCCTTTTCGACGTGATCTCGATATATAATTTGAAGATTTTTTTTCGTCTTTTAAACCAGGAAATGAGGTGAAACTTACATATTTCACAAGGGAATAATTACTATTGACAGATTATCAGCTTGAATGGCTATGAGTTTTAGTGGATAAGAGAAGGATCTTGTCTGAAATGGTGGAATTGAAACCACATGAAAAATAAAGATAGGGCAATCTTGATATTTGCAAGAAAATTGAGGCCCTTTAAAGTAAAATAAAAAGTAGGCAATTTTATCCAAAAGGGGATGTAGTAGTAGATCAAATAAGTGTTGTGTGGTTGTTGGAGATTTGTGATATGAGGTTGTTGACAGATTTCTCAGCATTTGAGGTTTTGTTATCTACAAATAAAATCCATTTGTCTTCTACTACTCATTTACTATAACTCTATATTGTATACTTTCAATATTTTATTTATCATTTTTTTTTTAATTATTTGGATGTTGAAAGCTATGTTTCAATTATGTGTTGTGGGCTCATATCATGGAATATAAGCCTAAAAATTCAGCATATTCTCTCCCTCACACACACACAAAAGATATTTCTTTTTAGAGAAAACCACTATAAATTAATATAGTTTTGATTAGATAAATTCTATTAATTTAACATAATTCTTTCTTTTTAGCAATTTGTCCTTTGGGATCGAGAAAATATATTATTTAGACAAAATTATTATTTTATCCATATTCTATTGATTGTTAAATATTTTTGGAAATTGGGATTCTACTCTTCAGAAAAATAGATTTTTATTGGACTTTATTTATTGCACACTGCATTTATTAACAAAATCTCCCATAAAAAAATTGAAAATGCTACTTTAAGAAATACTTTAATGCGACTATAGGCATTTATCACGTGACTCGCTTTCCACGCGAGGTACAACCCCTAATACTTAGAGTACAAGCGATATTTATATTGAAAAATAATTAACAATTATGACTAATAAGTAAGACCTCAAACAATTAGTTGTTTCCACTAAAGCCAAGAGAGTGGCATATAAATATTCTTGAGTGACAAATAAAAATTGATTTCTATATGGCATGAATCAACAAAAGTTGGACCTTGTTATTTAAAATTACATTTAATTTATTTATATTGATCCAAAAATACTATATTTATATATTATTTTATTTTTACAAGGCCCAACCCAAAGCAGCCCACTTCCGATTCCATGCCCAAAATGCAGTGGTTGAGCCACCTAACATTGCGGTGGTTGGTGGCCGTGGTTGGTGGCTCATTTCAAGATCCAAACTAATTACATAATTAAGGGTACAAAACATTGAGCGGAGAGTACTAATCATAGAATTGAACTGTAAAAATATTATTTATTTGATCCCAAATGTTGAAAGGAACATGCTGAATTATTGTTCAACACAAACCGGATTAAAAATATGATGAACTAGGGCTGAAAGTCGGATGAAAAGTATCGAAATTAGTATTTTTCGAAAAAAAATCAATTTTTTTCACATGTACTAAATCAATTTCGATTCCAATTTCAACATTTTTGGAATATGAAAATATAGCAAAAGAAAGTATTTGCCATGGACTATAAGGTACAAATATAATTAAATATTTAATTTATTTTGCATTAAGTAAAATAAGTAATATTTAATATGTATTATTTATAGTGCATTTTTTGGAAAAAAATCGGAATTAATTTCAGAAATTATATCGGATAGCAAATCGAAAGTTTCACTTTTTTTTATATAAATCCAATTCCAATTAAAAACCATCGAAAATTTTCGAAAATCAGAATGAAGAAGTTCTTCCAAAATCGGAACTTTTCGAATCAGAATCGACGAAAATTGAAATTTTCGCTCCAACTTTAGCCCAAATGACCTATTAATTTACACATTATAATATATATTCATACTTTACCTTATGATTATATTATCACAAAATTCGAATTATTTATTTATAAATATAAATTAAATGAATTTGATGTGATTTTCTTGGCTTTTTTTTTTTTTTTGACCATCTAAAAAACGTTGGCAGCCAAAGTTGGTTGGTGAGGCGAACACAGTACTGTACCACCCTTCACACTCATCAACCTAACCCTTTTTCCACCATTATTATTCATCTCCCTGATTCCTAAATCCTTCTCAGAAATTCAATCAATACTTCTTTTTTTCTAATTCAATTCTGAATTTCGAAAACCCCTAAATTATTGGAAGAAATGGCGCAGGCTACCAGCATGGCGCACAAACTCTCGCCCAAATTCCCAACCCCTATTGCTAAATCTTCCCCTTCAACTTCGTGTTCTTTGTTTTTCGGATCCAAAAATCTGAAGAATTCGACAAAATCGTCGTGGGTTTTGAATAAAAGCTCAATCTTTACGGTGAAAAAGACGACCCAGTTGAAGGTTTCGGCCGCCGTCGCCACGGCGGAAAAGCCGTCGACTGTGCCGGAAATTGTGCTGCAACCCATCAAAGAAATCTCCGGCACCGTTAAGTTGCCGGGATCTAAATCACTCTCCAACCGTATTTTACTTCTTGCTGCTCTATCTGAGGTAATCTTTGATTGATAATTATGAGTTATTTTGTGTGTGTGTTTTATGGTGTCTGACTGTGTGTATTGTGATCAACTAATGTGTTTGAAATTGTGCATAATGTGGATCACTTCTTATCTATTAAGTTGCAAATACGCGGTCTTTGTTAGATATGTTCGATTATTGATGCAGTTTTAAGATACTAAAGAAATGGTATAAGCGATAAAAAAATCGTTTAGTTTTTACGAGATCTAGAAATACCCAGTCGGGGAACTGTATAAGTTCCCGAACTTGAAATGCCTCTCAATTTTATAGCTATGTATATATAATTGATGTCGTTGGATTCGAATGTGGATATGTCGTAATTCTGAGGTGGGATTCACTTATTGATCGTTTAGGTCTTCGCCTTTTGTGGTGGTGGTTTTATTATTGCGAATGCGTTTATATGTTTGTGCGTTGTGCATGTTCGTTTTAATGTTGAGTTGATATAGCTCTGTAAAAGGGCTTTACGATTTGAATTCGGTCGAAGAGCTAAAGGACTTCTTAATGTAATGCAGTTAGTCTATCAAGTTGACCACGTTACCTAGGCCCGTTTTTCGTTGCTTCATTCTAGGTCAACTTCATCTGTTTTATTTAAGTTTTGATGAATCTTTGATTGACTGTTAGGTCTTTGGTCAATTCTTTTTTTATTTTTCCGATTATGTTCGCGCACTACTTACCACGTATCTGTGCACTTGTCTTTTTAGGGAACAACCGTTGTGGACAACTTACTAAGCAGTGACGACATTCATTACATGCTCGGTGCATTGAGAACACTTGGTCTGCATGTCGAAGAAGACAAAGATAAACAACGAGCTGTTGTGGGCGGCTGTGGTGGTCTATTCCCGGTTTCTAAAGAAGAATCCACCGAAGAAATTCAACTCTTTTTAGGAAATGCAGGTACGGCAATGCGCCCATTGACCGCTGCAGTTGTTGCTGCCGGTGGTAACTCAAGGTAGCCCGTTTAACTTTTCTACGATCTTATTATCTTTTTGTATTATGTAATTCAAGAATGCATTAATTTTCTAATTATGATGTCATTAATATTTTATTGTTTTTTATGGATTTCAGATATGTACTTGACGGGGTTCCTCGTATGAGAGAGAGACCGATTGGAGATTTAGTAACTGGGCTTAAGCAGCTTGGAGCTGACGTGGATTGTTACTTGGGGACGAATTGCCCACCTGTTCGTGTTGTTGGAAACGGGGGTCTCCCTGGAGGAAAGGTGGGGTCTTGTTTTTCATTTGAATATTTAATTCGGCTATGATGTTTATGTATTTCTGCACATTACCATGTTATGTTTCACACACCAGATTAAATTTCGTGATATTTTCGGTTCTTGTTTTTTGAGAAAGAAGAAAAGAAAGATAAGTAAATCAATTGGCATAGACACAATGCAGAGCCAGCTGAATTTTTAGTAAAATAATTCTCTAATCTGTGTCGAAATATTTCCATCTTTTTCGTCGCCTTTCCAAGATCGGAGAGTTTTGCCATATTCTTATGTAAGAGAAAAAAAAACTCTTTACATGAGAATTTAAATATTATTTGTGAAAGCTTAAATTAGAAATCTCGAGTTTTCTGCATCTTTCCATCATCCTAATGCACTAGTTAAGCAGATTTTGATTATTTTTTCGTTATTTGAACAGCTAAAGATGCATGAGTATTTGAACTTTCTTGGTGCAGCAAGACTCAATTCGTATATAATTGTTCGTAAAAAGTTGAATTAAAATCTACGATTTATTTTTCCGCCCGTGCCTTAAACTTTTTTTGCAGGTAAAACTCTCTGGATCAGTTAGCAGCCAATACTTGACAGCTCTGCTAATGGCAGCGCCACTTGCTGTAGGAGATGTCGAAATCGAAATAATCGACAAACTAATTTCAGTTCCTTATGTCGAAATGACACTTAAGTTAATGGAACGCTTCGGTGTCTCTGTCGAACACACTGACAGCTGGGACAGATTCTTGATTCGTGGAGGTCAAAAGTACAAGTAAGTTTCTTCACAATAATCTTTTCGACCACCTTTAATTAAAAAAAAAAAAATTAAATGATATTAATTTAATTAGGTCTCCTGGAAATGCTTATGTGGAAGGGGATGCATCGAGCGCGAGTTACTTCTTGGCCGGTGCGGCAGTTACTGGTGGAACTGTTACTGTTGAGGGATGTGGGACCAGCAGTTTACAGGTACTTTCTAGAAGTTTCCGGAGCTACTATAATGTCTACAGAATGTTCTTATAATTTGCTCGTTTTTTTATTCTGTTTACTACGAAGGGTGATGTTAAATTCGCTGAGGTTCTTGAGAAAATGGGATGCGAAGTGACATGGACGGAGAATAGTGTCACAGTTAAAGGACCTCCACGAGATGCTTCTGGAAGGAAACACTTGCGAGCTGTCGATGTCAACATGAACAAGATGCCAGATGTCGCCATGACACTCGCTGTTGTTGCCCTTTTCGCCGACGGGCCCACTACTATTAGAGACGGTATGCAAAATTTTTCTTTACTTGCAATTTTTTTTTGAAAATTGTATAATAAGAACCTCTGTACAAGAGGTTATAGCTTTTATTGCATTTAGTTCCCGTGTGTTATACTTATACCGAATTGCTAAAAATTCTCTAGTGGGCAACTATAATACGTTACTCGGAAACAACAAATCCTATATAAAATACTAGGTTTTTTGTAGAAGTAGTGGGGGCCATGGCCCCCTCCCAAAGGTTCTTTTTCCCTTGTTTATCTTTTCCAATTTTGATGTTAGTTACCTTTGTAGTAAAATCCGTTTATTCTCTTTTCTCGCAGTGGCTAGCTGGAGGGTTAAAGAAACCGAACGGATGATTGCTATATGCACGGAACTTAGAAAGGTTCGTTCTTGATTTTATACGAATTTCTATTTATTTTGAGCCATTTTTAATTTTAATATCCATTATTTTTTATTTTATTTTTACAGTTGGGAGCAACAGTGGAAGAAGGGGCGGATTACTGTGTAATAACTCCACCGGAGAAACTAAACGTGACAGCAATCGATACGTACGATGACCATCGTATGGCTATGGCTTTCTCTCTTGCTGCTTGTGCAGATGTTCCCGTCACTATTCGAGATCCTTCTTGTACCCGTAAAACATTCCCCGATTATTTCGATGTTCTTGCCACATTTTCCAAGAACTGAGCAAAAATCGAGTTTTTTTTTTTTTTTTTTTTTTTGCGATTTTTAAGGATTATGAATGTGTTCTAAGATGTTGAGGTATTTTTGTTCGTTTGTAACATTATTCAAACTGTGTTTTAAGTGGGAATTATTTTTTTGTTTTTGTAGAGAGACATTGTTGATTAGATTGAATGTGTATTGTGAAACATTAAATAAAAGGTATCTTATAATGCTGGTAATATTATTTTTATTGATATAAAAAAACACACACACACATACGTGCGAGCATGACCGGTTTCGATGAAAATAGTTTACTTATTTCAAAAAAGAATATCTAAAAAAATTTCTATTAATTTACTAAATTACTGAATTAATAATTTAATATGTTTTTATTAAATCGGGACTAAGTTAAATTATTATTTAATTGAAGTTATTAATTTATCAAGATTTTAACTGTCTAAACAAATAATTAGATCAAATAATAAGATGGGAGATATTTAGTGATATTTGGACCTAACTTTTTTGGGATTATTTAAGAAAACCCCCTCATATGCCTTTTATAGTTAGTGTAGGCCCAAAAAAAATTCTCCTTTTTGAGATAAATCCAAAGTTTTATTTATCAGCCTTTTTTATTACGATTTCTCTAGAATACCCTTATGTATTGCCTTGTATAAATTTATATTTTACTTTTTTTATTTGACAAAAACCAATTATTTAATATTAAATTAAATTATAATAATTCAATTACACCCTAACCCTATCACACGATCTCCAATTTTTTTTAGTTTTCATTTCTTCTTCTCTATTCACGGCTCCACCGAGGCCTTTGTCTCTTCTCTCTACCACCGTCGTGACCCCTCCTTCCCCTCTCTCTTCACCGCTCGCCCATGATCTCTCCACCGCTCGCCCATGATCCCTCGTTTCAATTTCTCTCATTCTATGCCCCTCGCCCCCGTTGCCGAACTGGTGCGCCATCACTTTATCATTGTTTCGGTCAAACCACTGCCTGAAAATCTATGACTACGCAATGAGCTCTCCGCCTCCGCTGTCATCGCCGCCGCCGTGGACGTCTTAGATCCAAACGAGAAATTGCCGCCGAGAACGACTCAGACCAAACATCTGCTTTAGATACTTCCCTGATGGCGATGGTAATTGTCACATATTAATCTGAAAATTTAGATGCGCGTAAATGTTGAATCATTTGTTGAATTAATTAAGTGGGAAATGGTAATATTCTTCGGGTGAAATTTTGAGTTGCTTTGTCATTTAAAAATAAAATATTGTAGTGAATGTCCATCAAATTGAAGAAGGATACTCAACCAGGTTCTCACATAATTACTCCTATGAGTTGATTTAATATGTTATTCTTTAGATGTTTTTTATAATAGTGATTTTGATAAGACTAGTGGATCTCAAGTTATTTGTTACGAATTTAATTTCCAATGTTTCACTATCTATCATTATTGTCAAGCTCTATGATTAATATTTGGTACCTCTCTTGATTTTAAATATGGAACCATGTTTTTGTGAGTAGGGGATAAATTTGATGTCGTCCGT
Source organism: Erythranthe guttata (assembly GCF_056151865.1). Classification (NCBI taxonomy): domain Eukaryota; kingdom Viridiplantae; phylum Streptophyta; class Magnoliopsida; order Lamiales; family Phrymaceae; genus Erythranthe; species Erythranthe guttata. Next base: position 16,680,249 of record NC_142534.1, read on the forward strand.
CATCATCCACACTTTGGCGGATGTGTTGTTCAACGCCAACACGCCACCGTCGTCTCAGGATCTTCTTCGTCGTCCTCACAAAGAAGAGCAGTAATCTGCTTGTGGTCAGAGCCACCAACCACCGCCTTCATATCTGGCGATCCATATAACGGCGCCAAGGCAATATAGGCACCGCCACCAAGCGATTCAAATAGTAGATTATGTTTTTTTTTTTGTTATTTTTGAGTTGTTTCAGTAGTAATCAGTAGTGGATTACGTATGTTTTTAGTGGTTTTGGATAAGTTTGTCGTGAATTTCGGTAATTTCATAGTGGATATCAGTAATTTTGTAGTGGATTTCGGGCAATTTTCGTTGTGGATTTTGATAGTTGTAGTGGATTTTGATAGTTGTAGTGGATTTTGATAGTTGTAGTGGATTTTGATAGTTGTAGTGGATTTTGATATGTTTGTAGTGGATTTTTGTATACATTAATTACGTAGTGGTTTTCGTTAATTGCATAGTGGTTTTCGTTAATTGTGCAGTGGTTTTCGTTTATTGCATAGTGGTTTTCGTTAATTGTGCAGTGGTTTTCGTTTATTGCAGTGGTTTTTGTTTATTGTATAGTGGTTTTCGTTAATTGTGCAGTTGTTTTCGTTTATTGCAGTGGTTTTCGTTTATTGCATAGTGGTTTTCGTTTATTTGCATAGTGTTAAAAACACTGTATGAGTTGATAATATACATGTTACTGTTGTATTTAATGGTGTAAGTTTACTCAATTCTTACGTATTAGTGGTTTTTGTTTTTGTTTCTATGTGACAGAATATGGACATAAAAGAAGGAGATTGAACAAAACGGCACGTACAACTTTAATTTGGAGTGGTTATGTATGAGCTATTGATGGGTCGAAAAATTGACGAAAACGAATCGGATGGGGCTCTGTTTGATGTTGTACTCATCTCCATGTATATTTTAGATCGCCGAAGAGTGGATTTATAATTTCCACGAGTCAGTAAATAATGGATTATACTTACAATAAATAGTGGATTTCATTTTTTTGGTAAACCTGCTGGAAATAAAATGATTTTTAAAAAAAATTGAAATTTTCAATAAGTTTATAGTGAATTTTCGTAATAGATAATGTTAATTAGTTAGTGGTTTTCGATAAGCTTATAATGGATTTTCGTAACGAACTACGTTAATACGTAGTGGTTTTCGACAAGTTTGTAATGAAATACATTAGTTACAGTGTGGTTTTCGTTAATTACATAGTGGTTTTCGATAAGTTTATAATGGATTTCAATTTGTTAAAAACTTTGTTAAATCAAAATGTCAAAAGAGAATTAAAAAAAAAAATTAAAATTAAAAATCATTTTTTAAAAACGAAAATATTTTTTTTAAAAGAAAATCAAAATTTTATAATTTTCTTATAAAAAACGCTTCAGAATAAAAAAATAAAAAATAAATAAAAAGCACACAATTTAATCAAAATTTTAAAAAATAATTTCTGCAAAAAAAAAAAAGTCAACTAAAAACAGAATTAAAAAAACGTAATATTTTTTAATTGAAATGGCATAAGATTTTTTGAGAGATTTTGGGGATTAGGCGGATTTTTAGGGGAGTTATTTTGGAAAAATAAATTAAACATTAAAATTAAAAAATACACTACAAGGGTAATATAAGTATTTTGCTATGGGAGGGGGTTATCTCAAAAATGAAATTATTAATTGGATTTATCCCTCTTAGGAAATTGGGTGAGGGGGTTATCTCATATAACCCCAACTTTTTTAGCTTCATTTTTAACTTTTTGCAAACCATAAATAAATAAAACGGTATAGTGTTGTAATTGGGAACAACAATCCTACCCTTTTCAATAAAGATTCACATGCCTTGCCTATTTTTGGATGGAAATATTTAAATAAAAAAAAAAAAAAAATGAAATTGGATCACATGATGGATGTACTTAGTTTTTGTTAGGTACTCAAAAAATATAAAATGGGGTACTCATAAGTTATTAAACTATTTTTTTTACATCCTTAAATTAAAAGTAAATTCATTTGTGACCTTAAAATGGCAGGCCATTTTATTTATGAGTCTTGTCTTATGTAATAAAAATATTAGAGTTCTTTATGGATCGGTTTTTAACCCATGATTTATTTTATTTTATTTTTTGTAATTTCCCTTTAGCATTACTCTTTTTAGTCAAATGAACTTTCCCTTGAAGCAAACTGGTTGTTGGGTAGAGATGGATTTGATGTAGTAAATTTTTTTAAATAAAATAAATAAATTAATTAAAAATAAATAAAACACACTCACATGATGCCTAACAAAATGGCACATGAATATGACAAATTAAAGAGACTTTTTTTTGCCTTGTTCTAAAGTTTGTTTGCATTAATTATACACACCAAGTAAAATGTGACTAGCTTTTAATTTAATTTGCATTCAACTCATACCTCTATTTAAAAAAAAAAATGGGATGGAAAATTTGAGTGGTGAAAAATATTTTATTTATCAAGAAAAGTTGAAATTTTCTTTTTTTACTTATATGTTGACATGCTTAATATTCTAGTTTAATATGTGCATAAATATTAAGTGATTAATTAATACTCCCTACGTTCCTAAATAGGTGTCGTTTTTCACCTTGGCACAAATCTTAAGAATCTCAATAAATATGTCTTGATTTTAGGAAAATAGATATTGATGGACTAAAATACCCTTGTTTATTAATTAATGCAGGAAGAATGCTATAGAGTTAATAAGGGTAAAATTGAAAAATAAGCAATTAATGCAGCATTGGAATTGTAAAGTGACAGATAATATGAAACAAAAAAAAATTCTCAAAAGAGACAGATATTATGGAACAAAGGGAGTACTTATTTTTTCTTAACACAAGAGTATATATCCACTCCTAATTATCTAGTAAAAATGAAATAAATTAAATGTGGGATTCTCAAAAAATTCCATATCCCCACAAATCTCTCACACCATCCAATGGGCCACCTCCGAATATCGCATTATAATCATCAAAACACGAGTTTATCAAATTTTGAGCATAACTGAAGCTAGTGTCTACTGCATACGCTCGTTTTTCTGGATTTGTGAAGTTTTTCTAGGTCAAAAATTTCCATCATTTTTATTGTTTTTATCCACAAAAATCGCCGAACAACTCTTCAGTCTAGGTAGAAGAAACCTCAATTTTTCAATTTCAAGATAAATCCATGGACAAATTTTGAGTTATATGATTTCCCCAATTAAATATTTATAAATTCAACAACACTAAATGAAATTGAATTTAAATATAATAAAAATAAAATGTAGGAATTTTTATGTAGAAGGATAAAATTAAAGAATGACAAAATGAGTGGAATAGGATTAAAAAATAAAATTAAAAAAATAATATGCATCCATACATGTAATTATATATAAAATAAATAAATAAATTTATAATATTTCACCGAGTGTAATATCAGCGTCGTCGTCTGCACGACACAAGCCTCCAAAAAACCCATACTTAAAAAATCCAAAACTTTAACCCACTCCACAAACAATATTTATTATTGGTATGGGCAATGCCATGTGAAAATCAAGGCCTAAATTTCAATGCACTTTACAACCAATCAAAGCAACACAATCCCTTTTTCACTCTTTTATCCTTTGAATTCATCCAACTTCAACAAAATATTTAATTATCATTGAAAAGAGAGCAAAAAAAAAAAGAAAAAAAAAAAAAATATATATATATATATATATATATAACCTAGAATTTCATTTGCATTAAACTCACTAATCATAATCATGTGAAAATTAACACTAATCCTAAACATTTAATGACCCTTCTTGTTTGACTCTCTTCTTTACTCTTTAATTAATCCATTTTTTTAAATTTCAGTATTTCACCATCAAAGTTTTTTTTATTCCTCTCCCTCCCATTTTTAGCCCCACCCCTCTCTCTCTTCTCTCTCTCATCTCTTTCTCTCTCTCCAATCAACCCATATTATTCGATGATCATAATCTCAATTTTATTTTCCTCTCTGTAAAAGAAAACAAGGAAATTAAAAAATATATATATATAAATAAAATAAAAAAATAAAAAAATAAAAATAGCATCAGCACCACCACCAACCACCAGTTTCCTCCAAGAAACCAGAAGATTCCCCCCATTAATAAAACCGTAGAAAACTCTTCCACCACCACCTCCAGCCATCCTTCTCTCTCTCTCTCTCTCTCTCCTCTTTCTCTCTCTACAATCTTCCATAACCAAATTCGCCCAAATGTGAAAAACAAATCCCTACATTTCCACTTTCCTTCCCCCCCCCCCCCCCATACATCAATCAAACAAACCCTAGCGCACATTGAGGAAGAGAGAGAGAGATAGAGAGAGAATCCCACCCAATTTCTCAAATCCTGCAGAAGATTTTTATTTTTTTATTTTTTCCGATCGTGATTTTCGCCACAGATGAAGCACATTGACAGCGCCCCATCGACACCAGGAAAATTCAAGATCGAGAAATCTCCATACAATCGCCTGAAGCTCCATTCTTCCCTAGCCAAGCTCACTTTCTGGTCCTTCCTCTTCCTCGCCTTGATCTTCGTCTTCTTCTACAGATCACCTTCTTCCTCCCAAACCTCCTCCGATCCTTCCAGAAGGCTCCTCCGAACCGACTACGACGGCCCCAACTTCGAAATCCGCGTCCGCGCCTCCGCCAAAATCAGGTCGCGTAATGGAATCTCCGTCCTCGTCACCGGCGCCGCCGGCTTCGTCGGCACACACGTCTCCGCCGCCCTCAAACGCCGCGGCGACGGCGTCCTAGGGCTCGATAATTTCAACGACTACTACGACCCGTCCCTGAAAAGAGCCAGGCAGGCCCTTCTAGAGAGAACAGGGGTCTACATTGTAGAAGCCGATATAAACGACGTCGTTTTGCTGAAGAAGCTCTTCGACATCGTCCCCTTCAGCCACGTCATGCACCTCGCAGCTCAGGCGGGCGTCCGGTACGCCATGGAGAATCCGAGCTCGTACGTGCACAGCAACATCGCGGGCCTAGTCAGCATCCTCGAAGTCTGCAAGAACGCAAACCCTCAGCCGGCCATTGTATGGGCATCGAGCAGCTCCGTCTACGGATTGAATTCAAAGGTGCCGTTTTCGGAGCTCGATCGAACGGATCAGCCCGCGAGTTTGTACGCAGCCACTAAGAAAGCCGGCGAAGAAATCGCGCACACCTACAACCACATACACGGGCTTTCTTTAACCGGATTGAGATTCTTCACTGTCTACGGGCCTTGGGGAAGGCCCGACATGGCCTACTTCTTCTTCACTAGAGATATCTTGAAAGGGAAGTCGATCCCTATTTTCGAGGCGGCCAATCACGGCACTGTGGCTAGAGATTTCACCTACATTGACGATATTGTAAAGGGTTGTTTGGGTGCGTTGGATACTGCGGAAAAAAGTACGGGGAGTGGGGGCAAGAAAAAGGGGGCGGCCCAATTGAGGGTTTTTAATTTGGGGAATACTTCTCCGGTGCCGGTTTCAGATCTCGTTTCTATTTTGGAGAGATTGCTTAAGGTGAAGGCAAAGAGGTTGATTATGAAATTGCCAAGAAATGGAGATGTGCAGTTTACTCATGCGAATATAAGCTTGGCTCAAAGGGAGCTTGGTTATAAACCGACGACTGATCTTCAAACGGGGTTGAAGAAATTTGTCAGATGGTACCTCAGTTATTACGGTAATGAGAAAAAGAGTACGCAGTGATTTTTACGGAGAAAATATTACGATTCTTTTTTCCCATTTTGATTCTTGTGATTGTTTTTTTTTTTAAAACCTATCTCTGTTGGTTTGTTGATTGGGCCAATTATCGTGTTCTTTTTAACACGGCGGAGGTTTTCGGAGCTGTTGTGCATTGGAAGGACAAGAAAACGAGATTTTTTTTGTCGTTTGTGGTGGGAATTGTATTTGTTGTAGTTTTATGATCATAGTAGAATTCAATGTGACTGATAGAACAAATTTCGAGTGATTTGACGATGGACATGTGTCGTTATGGATTACGAATTCGAATAAAACAACATACACTAGTTTTTGACATTTGGCGATGCTTGTATGTATGTAGATTCTTCATTTAATGAATTCAGTTTGTTTTGCGCAGTATGATAACTAACTGCCTTTTATTAACATATATGCTCCAAATTTGCTGTGAATTTAACTGTTCGTTCTTGAATACGAGGAGATCTATCTTGGTTGAAGAAATTATGAATTTTCTGGGATTTACGGTTTACCTTTTCTGGTTTTTGGAGCAGGGGCTTGCTGATTTTGGTAATTAATCTTTGTTCGATTTTTATAGATTTTGTTACTGTCTCGTTTTACATACTATGTACGTTCGTTCGATTAGGACTACATTACTATGATAACTTATTTAACTGAATTTGAGTTAGATACATAGTTTAGATTCATATTAAATGTAGATCATAGTTCATAGTTTATAACATGAGACATTCTTGTGAGTTCATGGTTTATTATTGGTGCAGATTACTAATAGTGAAACTGTAATTTCAATTGCTGGTTTGAAGAAAGTGATGATGGTGTTGAGTTAGGTAGAGTTTATAACCAAATATAACGTGCCATGATGAAACTGTGTTGTGAGTCGTGAGATGTTTCTTTCATTCTAAGGTTTCCTTCATAGTGTAATAGGTTGGGTAATAAATAAGGGTAAATTAGATAAGGTCAAACTATGAAAAAACCCCTCGTATTTGGGTAATTACAATCATCTCCAACTATGAATTTTCTTACACGTCCACTCTAATGCTGCCAAATTGAACAAGAATGTCCTCTAATTAGTACTCGTTTTATGCAAAAATGCAGTTTCTGATGCACCACAATCTAATATTTACAAGTCAGGAGACACATTTTATGATCATCTTGTTCCACTGCGTGGAAGCTCGAATTGAATAAAACGGGTACAAACTGGAGAATATTCCACTAAATTTGAAACCGCAAGAGTAAACATGTAAGAAAATTTATAATTCTTTACCCCAATAATAATCATTAATGAAACTGACTTAAATACAGCATCAATAAATGACAAGTTTGGCCAATAAGCTAGAAAATAAATGAAAATTGCACAATAGTGTAACATTTTCAGTTCACTTGAACGAAATGAACTATTTTCAGAAATAAAACTCCCATTACTCAATTAAGCGAAACAATTACTTCAAGAGTGTGCAAACATATCACAACTTTGAATTAATTGGCCACAAATATGCACTTCACACAACAAAACATGATAGTTGAACACATGAAAAGAAGCCTATACAAAAGTTCAGAAATCATATTTTGTCCTTCCACTCTTCAAAATAAGGCATAGCATATCCGATAGGCTAGAATAAGACGAGAAAAAGTTCCAAGACTCGAGCATAAGTCGTTTTCTCGATCCCTTGAAATGAACTACCTGTTTCCACAAATCAAGCCAGATTTGAAAGAGATGATTCTTTTTTTTTTTTTTTTTAAATTAACAAATAAATCAGTAGTTTAATGTACAAGTTTTTTACCTTGACATCCAAGGGCATCCCGTGAAATTGACCAGCACCCTCTGGCGGCGTCCAATTATAGACAGAACATGGTAAGAAAAGCACTGAAGCACCGCCGATTTTGTCTAGAAAAGCCTCTCTTTTCGAATATCTTCTTGTATTAAAATTGGGGTGGGATTTTATAACCCACGCAAGAGCTAATTGATCTCCGAGCATGCGAGAAGATTCCATAAATCTCGAACTGTAAACTTTCAGCACTTCTTGTAAGAAAGCCTTCCCTCTTTAGACAAAGAAACAACATTATTTTTAGATGGAGAAGTGTGGGGCTCAAATCTAATCATTTCCATTATTTGTGTTCTAGAGAGATTTTTTTAAAGAAACAAAGCACCTTTTGATTCCCTCTGCAGTGCCTCTTACTGCAATGAATCCTGAATTGAGAGGTTGATCTTTGTTGTTTCGGAAGGTGAGAGCCAGATCAAAATCAGGATAGTCGGTAAATATTTGTCCCAGGTCATCTATTACTGCTATATCAGAGTCTGTAAAAATGAAATGAGTGACTTGCTCCTGATTTTCGTTCAGCCCCTCGAGCCTACTTTCTAGGAAGGCCTGCATAAACAAGTTAAATTCGAATAAGAAGCGGTAAATTTTTAATGAATAACTAAAGGTCTCTTGCTCGTGAACTCCAAATCAATAGTGATGAACTAATTGCAAACGAAAATGAGCATTTTATAGCAAGATATCTCACACACACCAACACACACACATGCAACATAAAGCTAATATAATGAGTCTGCATTCAGGTCAAGTGAATATGTGCTAGACAGATGTGAAAACGAGTCACTCAAATCAGCCATTGCTATGCATACAAGTCAAAAACGAACTATATGCAAAACAAAAACTAGCATTTTACAGCAAAGTATTGAACACGTTTATGTAACATGAAGCTAAGGTAAATAGTAATTAGTAACAAAAAGCATGTGTCATTTTCCAACAGTGCCCTTTGCTCTTACAATGTAAGACCTGATTCTTTGAAGCATCAACTTGTCTCTCGAATATTCACCTTGTATTGGTTGTATGGTAACCATATCTCTATTCAGTGGAAGCTCGGAGGCGGGATCGGTAAGAATGATAACATTGGTTTGGGGCATGACCGCCTACAGTAAATGGTCAAATATCAATATTGTATATCTAATTGGGATAGTAAAAAATGATTGTGCATACAGTAACCATACAGCTTAATTTTTTTTTTTTTTTTAATAACAGATATAACTTACATTTATTAAACCAAAAGTAGCTACAGTGTTTCCAGAAAGCATGTTAAATTTTCAATATGTCAACATTTCTCCTATCCTTGATTTATCTTACGATTAGCTGATCCAATATTATTCAATCGTTAAGAAGCCAAAAATATTTTCTGGCGAACAAGTAAATGACTTATATTTTTATATTATCTGTTTTATGAAAATATCTTAAAAGTCCGTTTCATATTTTAAAGTCCTAATATGAAGGAAACGAGGTTTAAGGCAGTTTCCACTCCCCATAAATTCTTTCTTGCAAGTCAGTTACCCATGCATGTAGATATAGCATTTCGGCAAATTTTAGGGAAAAAATTGAATTCGAAACCCCAACTACTGCTAATTCACAAATCATAAGAGTATGAGATTCTGTGCACACTCACGTGCCGAAAGAAAAAGATCGAATTTATAAACAAAATCAAACTCTTTCATAAAATGTAGTTCTGAAAACACTAATACCTGAATGAAATTTACGAAAACATTCAAAATGGCCATTGATCTCTCCATTTTGCCATATGAAATATTCCCAACAGTAACCAAATCAGCTGGTCTGCTCTCAACAGTAGAGTTGTAGATAGTAAACACAGTGACAAGAGCGACACGATCAGGTGAGCGAGAATTGTTAAGGGATGTTCCAAAATGCATCTTGCTGAGAGCCTTCGTTCCTGCAAACATTTCAAATTTACCTGTTAGCTCCTGGATCAAATGAAGCGAACTAAATCATAAGAAACACTTTTTGTTCCCTTTCTCTTTCTTCTTTTGCATAAGCTCTCGAAATGGGATTAACACATACCATCAATGCGAAATTGTCGATACATTTATTATAAAAATGGTTGAGAAAACAGGACCGGTAGAAAATTACTTGACTGTGGAAATTATAAAAAAAACACACCAAGAATTACTCTCTAAGTTTCTGCTCAGACAATACTCATGTGCACGCAAAACAAAAACACGAGCTAATAAATTTATCTGAAAGGAAAAAGGAATTCACTAAACCTTGGCATTGCAAACGATCAGGCAGTCCCTCGCCAGCAGCAGGTCCAAGAATAAGATGATCGGATTTTCTCGGCTTCTCTTTATGTACACCCCCAAAATTATTTTGTTGATTGAGCTCCGTAACTGAAACATGCATCAATTTCTCTTTTCATTAAAAAAAAATTGCTCAGGAAATTTTAACATATGCAAGAAATTTTTGTTTCTTTCAGAAAACATCGAATTGTCTACCCGAGAGCAAGTGGACGATTAATATAACTACGGGCATACATAAAAACAACCGATTCCATCCAACGCATATTCTCTTCCCCAGCATACTCCCTCCACAAAAAGGCAGCACTCCTCTGCTTTCAGGTGCACCAAGTACAGTTCATAAACCCTAATTCTAACTGTTTCCGCATTTCCCTCTGCAACAGCAACAAATTTTGTATGTAATTCTTCTAAGCACAGATCAGAAAATAAATGAACACTCTCAAATAGGGAAAAATGTAAACATCAAAATCAGCAGCGTTTTAACCACAAATAAGTCCAGAAGGTGAATAAATAGCGAGTAATAATTAATAACCTAGATTTTCCGACATTAAATCTCAAAAATTCAACTCGTATAAAGCTTGTTCTTTCTGAACAAAACGAAAATAAAATTGCGCGGAAGATGTGATAAATTGATGGATTCAACTACAGAAACATGCATCGGATCAAAATTAACTGGCGATCTTTACAGTTTACTATAGTAAAATGAAAATCCGATTACTTACTTTGATTAATCAGTTCTTTCCAGAAGCTCAGAAATCACAGCAAACGTTCTTCCCATCTGAATGAAGAATTCTCTCACTCCTGCTGCATTTGTGTTTTGCAATTAACGACTGGAAAGCCCGAGCATTTCGGGTCCAGATTGGGCCCGCATTAATACGGCCCGTTTGAGAAGATTGGGCCTTTTAGCCTTTTCTAGTTTATTCCATTATTTCAATTGGTCCAAAATGCTTGAAAATAAATAATATATAAGAAAAAAGTAAAAGGAAAATAAATTTAGATGTGTAAATTGAAATACGGCCGAACTTCAAGGACTCAATTGCAAATCCGCTTCTCATATATATACAAACTTCACTCTCTATCTCCCCGCTTGTCACTCTAGGGTTTCAACTCGTGTTCAGCTAACCGAAGCCGCCGCCGCCGTCGATTCACTCCGCCGGGCTCCGAACAACAGCCGCCACCATGGGTCGTATGCACAGCCGAGGGTTTGTCCTCTCTCTATCTGCGCGTACTTCTTCTTTGTAATGTGCTTCTTCTTTTTTTCCCCCGATTTCTGAGAATTTGTACTTTATTATTGCAGAAAGGGTATTTCAGCATCAGCACTTCCGTACAAGAGGACTCCGCCGAGTTGGCTCAAGATCTCTTCTCCAGATGTACGTGATCTCTGTTCCATTAATTTTGTTTTTTCATTTATTCTTTGATGTTTGATTTTATGTTTACATTTAATTAATTATTCTCTAGAACAGAAGATATTGCGTTGCCATTGATTCTGCTTGCATTTTTGTCGAATAGATGAATATGAAATTCATCTTACCAGTTACATTGATGCATAAACCGATGATTGTTCCGTATGCTTATTGCTTATGTGCACTAATTAATATTCGAGCTTTGATCGGAGATACACCATTAAATGTTGTTGAACATATACTATTTACTCTGCGTATCTTTATGTTAATTGTAGAATGTGCAATTTTATTTTAGCAGTATCAAAGTTCTCGTATAGAATTGAATATGGTGGTTTAGAAAAAAAAATCTGAGTTTAGATGTTTAGTTTGAAAGCTATTGTAGTTTGTTTACATCAGTTGGATTGGATTTATAAGCTATAACTGTTTCACCTAATACAAAATCATTATTAAACGAGGTTCGTTTGGGTTTAGTCTGTTTGCTTAGTTAGTTTCGTTTCGGTTATCCATCTCGATTTGGGTTCAAGTTATTGTCGAGTACATCTACTATTCTGTCCTGACTGAGTTTCTTTTGGGTTTAGTCTGTTGTATGAGTTAGTTTCTTTTTCGGTTATCTATCTCGATTTGGGTTCAAGTTATTATCGAGTATATATCCTATTCTGTTCTAACTGAGGATAAATTTTACGTTTATTGTCCAGTACTGCGCTTTTGTTACATTGTATATGTTACACTACTTCTCAGTTCTCATAGTATTACCCGATTCCTAATAAATTTCTTGTATTTCAGGTCGAAGAAAACATCTGTAAGTTTGCAAAAAAGGGTTTGACACCTTCCCAAATTGGTGTTATTCTTCGTGATTCTCATGGTATTGCCCAAGTGAAGAGTGTCACTGGCAGCAAGATTTTAAGGATTCTCAAGGCACATGGTATGTTTCTTCTGTATCAAACGTTGATGTTTGATATATATATATATATATATATATATATATATATATATATATATATATATATATATATATATATATATATATATATATATATATAGGTACAAACAACTGAATAATTAACTCGTATAATATTTGATCTGCCCAGGACTTGCTCCTGAGATTCCGGAGGATCTTTATCACCTCATTAAGAAAGCTGTTGCCATCCGGAAGCATCTGGAGAGGAACAGAAAGGACAAGGATTCCAAGTTTAGGCTAATTCTCGTTGAGAGCAGAATCCACAGACTTGCTCGTTACTACAAGAAAACAAAGAAGCTTCCACCTGTCTGGAAATAGTAAGTCCACCGAAATCTTGATTAGTCCTCTTCTAACTAGATAAATTAGCCTAAGTTTTGGAAATCCCGTTTAACTTATGTCTTGAAAATAAGTTGACTTTATTTGAGTATTGACGGACTCCGAGAAACTGTTGCCAGCTGTCAATAGCTTCATTTCAGAGTAAACAAGCTGCTAAATTCGATTGCTTTATGTCTCCTCACTTGAGGCATTGTCTTGGGAATGAGGATATAGAACTAGATCGACAGTATTGTCATATTTTGTCAAATGTTTCGAGTTTAGGTTTCAACCTTATGATAATTCGAGCTTAACTCCTACTATTGCATATTATTACACAATCTTGTGAAGGATATTACCCAATAAAAAGATTGTTACAAATCTCGAGAATACAAAAACATATCTGCTATCATCTTTAATGACCTTTCTGGAAATTGAATTATGTGTTTTATTTGTGCCCTTGAAAAGATAATGCTTCGTTTATTTATATATATTCCCGCTTCCAACAATTATTAATCTTCTATTTCCTTTGCAGTGAATCTACTACCGCCAGCACCCTCGTGGCGTAAGGAGTATGTATTGCAGAAAATCGGATATTTGATTCTGAGTAATATTTTGATGAAGGAGACGGTTTTTTAGTATTTTAGATACTTTTGCTTCCTTAATTGTTGCCATTGTCCTATTTCTTATTATCTGACTAGTTTAATCGAAGTTTTGACGGTCGATTTTGATTGTTAATCACCTTGCATGAAATCTATAAACATCTTATTTTGAATTTTGACCGGTTACTTTAGGTTCTTTTATTGATTTAAATTAAGTAATAAATTTATCTGAAATGAGTCGTCATTCGAACGAGCTGGAACGAATATGAAATCGTGGAATCTGGCCTATTTTATAACGATCGAGAGTCCATGTTTCTTGTGTTAATAGTTACTATGGAACATCTTGTACTTTAGACTGATGCAATTGTGCTCGGATAGCTTGCGTGCTTTTTATTTTCTATTTTTATTTAAAATATAATTACATATATAAATAACATTTATTAAGAAAAATATAGTTGGAAGTATAGATATTAATAAAACCTTTACCACCTCTAAGAAATATGTACAACGTGAAGACTCATTCACATTTTGACCAATGTCCAATGTCATTAATCTTCGATGTTTGACCAAGTCAACGAGGTCAATTTTTGCTATTTCAATATTTTGGCTTCTATTTTCTTTTTCTTTTTCCATCCACACCACAATGTTGTATGCAAAATTATATGGCATGGGTAGTTCAACAATAAAATTAATGTATACTAGTATTGGTTACTTACATGGTTTGCAAGCTATTATTAGAGGATATAGATTAATCCAACGCTATGTAGCGGATTCTTTCATTAAAAAATAAAAATGTATACTGGTGTTTGATCCCTTTTCTTTTTTTACAAATGACAAATATTTCATCTTCTATTTATGTTGACAAAGGAATCTGTTCTTATACAAAAATCAAAATCAGGTTGTTAGACGTTGCGCTTTTCTACTCCACCAATTCGATCAAACAATTATTCTTCGATAATTTTTGTTTTATGACATATTGTGTCTTTTAATTATTATAATTGATGATTATTCTTAACTTTACACCAAAGACTACTACTTGTACTAATTAAGTAATTGTAACAACCTTCTAGATGTTCATCCTCAAACAATGACCACCAAAAAGGCCAAATAACAGCACACAACATTGAAGTTTTATTAGAAGGTTTCCAACTTTCCATTATTGACCAAGACTTAATTCATTTAATTAAATTAAATAAGAAAATGGGAAAATAAAAATAAAAATAAAAATGAAGGAAGAAAAACAATTATAGATGTAAATAATCAGCTCATTTTTCACTAATGGATTCCACCATAGCTGTACTCTTACTCCACAGGCGGAATTCATAAACCCTAACCATCATCGTTCCGGAGAGAGAGAAAAAAAAACGTTGAATTCGGCACTCTAAGATTATCGGATTTGATTTTTTTTTTCTGCTTAATTTTGTATTCCACACCCTCTTTAGCAGATTTTTAATTTTGTGATTGGGAAATCGAAAACTATTATGTATAGATCTGGAGCGGTGATGGCGTGGAACGTGTTCAAGTTTTGCACGGCGTTGAGGGGGCTAGGTTCGATCATGATACTGTTGGTGTTAGGCGTCGTCGGCGTTAGCTATTATGCGGTGGTGATTACAAATTACGGCCCCGGACTCGCCGCCGGCGGACTCGATTCGCTAATCGCGTTCGTCGTGTTGATCTTGTTTCATTGTCTGGTAATTCTGCTACGATTTTTGGGGAATTTCGTCTGTTTTTGCTTTTGTATTTGTTATTTTGAAAATCGATTTTGTTTTAAGCTTGATCTGCCTGGCATTTTACTCTTTAGTTTCTAGGAAATTTGCCTTATCTTTATTTTCTCTGAATTTTTCGTTATTTTTTGCTGTTTTCCTTTGTCTTAAGATCAGCTCCTCTTGTACTAATTGTTTTGAGCCCACAGCTAAATGAGATTAGAGGTTTAGTATTAGTCAAAAATGTTGGTTGAACATTCCCATTGAACTATTGTTTTGAAATGATTTAATCATGGCAATGATTTTTCCCGAATTCATTTTGGTTTTGGTAGTGTAAAGTTTATTATAAAATCTGGAAAAAACAATGAGTTTTGTGTAAATCTTTTGTAATCTGGAAAGACAAGATGTTTAAGATTTTTCACTGTGCTCGATGATTGTTGTGGATTTGGTGCTTCTTTTTAGTTTTGAATCATCGAAAATTAACCAACACTTGTCTACACTTCTTTTACGCTTTCGGCTTAATAAAAGGTGGGCTAATGATAAGAAATCCTCTTTCATGGTTTTGGTTTGATGGTGCAAATTTTAACCAGGAAGAACAATAGATGGCTTTGGTTAAGTTCTTTGTTGTTCGATTTGAAGTTCTTGTTTTTGAGTATATTTACAAATTGTTGGCTTTGGGTATTTATCATTTGATTGGACTGAATAGTTAACCAATTAATGCTTTTGCAGCTGGTAATGCTACTGTGGAGCTATTTTTCAGTTGTATTTACGGATCCAGGTGGTGTGCCTCCAAATTGGCGGCCAGCAGTAGATGAAGAAAGAGGTGATAGTGACCCATTAACTGCGTCGGAGTTTCCACCCGAATCGGAGAATGGTAGAATCCGTTTTTGTAGAAAGTGCAACCAGCTGAAACCACCTCGCTGCCATCACTGCTCTGTTTGTGAGTTGCTTCTTACATTTACGTCCTGGGAAATTTTTGTTTTTTGTTATTGTTTTAATGTGTAATTGGAAAATCTTAATGTGTAATTGAATCACCTTATTTAGGTGGGAGGTGTATACTGAAGATGGACCATCACTGTGTGTGGGTTGTCAATTGTGTTGGGGCACTGAACTACAAATATTTCCTTCTCTTCCTGGTACGGTACTATAACTTAATCAGAGTCATGAAGGCTTGCTTTTGTTGGTCTTGATTATTATGTTTTTCTTCTTATTACACAAATTTGGTCTTGAATTTTGTCCATGCCATTTTTCATACAGTGAGTGTTTCACTGTTGGCATAAACAATGAATATATTATGACCTTTTGAAATGATTTTGTACACGTGTTCATTGGAACATGACACCGTTTCTTGTTTGCTTTCTTTTTGTCATGCAGTTCTACACGTTCCTCGAAACTACTCTAGTTACTTTGTCCTTACTGCCGCACTTTATTGCATTCTTTAGCGACGGAGAGATTCCTGGGACTCCAGGAACTCTTGCAACGACCTTTCTTGCATTTGGTACAGTTATTTACCTTTTTTTTTTTTAATTTTTTTTTAATAATTCTTCTCAATACAGTGCCACTGATAAGCTAATTTTGCAGTATTAAACTTGGCATTTGCTTTGAGCGTAATGGGATTCTTGATTATGCACATATCATTGGTCGCTGGGAATACCACAACCATTGAGGTATTATTACATGATTTTTTGTTCTCATAATTTTGATATTGATGATGTCCTAACTCCTAATAGCCCAAGTTTTGGTATAACTTTCAGGATATGTTGAATGTTTGTGTCAAACTTCAGTATCATATATTAATGGATAATAGTTGCTTCAACCTTTTAGCTTTTCTTAGTTTTCTTACCCTGTATCGTGCCTTTAATTCTTGTTCATGGGTAATGTTTTATTCGACTACGACTGTAGAGGTTGAAGGGATTTTACTGAACTTTTCTGTAGAGTGTTTCCTTTTTCCCCCCTTTTGCTTTGTTTTTCGTTTCTGTTTTATTAAGATACATCTTGATTGCATTGTTGTTTAATGTGATAACTGATGTTTGTATTCTCTCTGTGTTTAGGCTTATGAGAAGAAGACTACTCCAAAATGGCGATATGATCTTGGACGAAAAAGAAACTTTGAGCAGGTCAGTGTACTCTTATGTCTTAACTACCATTTCTTCTTTAAGTGGGAGTAATTATTTAAATTTCAACCATGGTTGTAATGTCTATAGAAAACTAGCAGTTAAATTACACTAGTAAGGATTTAATTTGTCAATCACGTTCTAGGCATGGTGGTGCTGGTAAATATGTTCATCAGGTTGTCTATACATTAGAGCTCTATTTTGTTTTTTCACTAGACATGGGAAATTCGAGAAATGAGAATTCGACAGATAAACGGGGAGGGAAGTTTGCCAGAATTGTAGTTATCAGTGATGAGAATTTAATCAGTGCATAAAGAAGTATAATTACGGCACCACTAGTTCCTTAATCTCCGAGACAAAAGTTATATCAAAAAAATTGAAGGTATATGTTTTAATTTAGATGGCTCAACACAGACATTATATATAACTCAATAGGCTTGTTTGCTACTTTTCATTTTCCGCTTGTGTGTAATGAAACTAAAGCCAAAAATTCAGTTTCTTGTCCGTAGTTCACACGCTTTTCTTACAAGACTTGATATCCTGTAATAGGTGTTTGGAATGGACAAAAAGTACTGGTTTGTCCCAGCTTACTCTGAAGAAGATTTGCGGCGAATGCCTGCTCTTCAGGGTTTTGAATATCCTTCGAAGCCTGACCTCGATTCTCAAGAATTCTGAAAATGGATGATGAAATAATAAATCATACGTCGAATTTAAATTTTGAGGAGTGTAACTTATTTGGGACTAGAGCATTCAATTCATCAGCCTCCTTCTGTTGAATCAACACTCGGGACCAAAGAAATTTGTGCAGAAAAAAACAATGGTGGATTGCATTTCGAAGACGATGATGAGTAGATTTTTGTATCACAAGAAGAAATTGATCGAGAAACGCTGACTGTGATGTGGCAATAGGTGAATTTGTTGTAAACTTGTAAGCCCTTTTTTTTCCCTTCGGAAATGTAGATTAATCTCAACATCGTCGATCTTTAACACGTATACAATATTGTATTATAGTGATTTTATTGTTTACACTCGATCTCTCTGTGCGATTTCTTGTTTGTTATTCTCTTTGCTGCTAAAAGAATTGCTGTCTGAAAATGTAACTGAGAGTTGAATAACCATAGAATATTTGTTTACATTTGATGGATAGCTTTTGCTTCGCTATCAACTTCATGCGGTTGTACGATGATAAACTATTGGCCGGTTTGCCTAAGCTTATTTTAAATAAATGATAAATTATTCCATATGATTAGCTATTTTAAAAGCTGATAAGCTGTTTTAAGGGTGTATTACTTTAAGAGTAAAAAGCAGTTTGCCCCCTAAACTATAGCCCGTTTTGCACTTTACCCCCCAAACAATTTTTTTTTGCACGTTTTTACCTAAACTACAGTTTTCATTGCACGGTGCCTTAAAAAGGGAATATTCAGGGCATTTTTGCCGGAATCCCACACACGTGACTTTCACGTGATTTTTCCAAGGGCAAAAATGTCTTTTCATAAAGAAATTAACCTGGGTTTGATTTCCCCCTTTTCTCTCTCTTTTTTTTTTTTCCAATTTCCTGACATCTCCTCTTCCTTTCTTCAATCTCTTACGATAATTTTCTTTCCCTTTTTTTTTCATTTTTTTTGTTGTGCTGGTCTTTTACTGGGATATGAGAAGACAAGAAAAAAAGGAAAAAGAATCCATAGATTTTTACCTAATTATTCTTCAAAATCAGATTACTGGTAATTATGCATTAAATTGATTTATTTATTTATTTTTTCTTCCAGTGGATTTTGGTAATCTGAGTTTAGATTTTTCTGGGATGTTATGTTTTGAATTTTCTCCATTATAATATGTTCGGATCTGGCTTTTTCTCTCCGTGGTTAGCAGCTTTAATTTATTGTTTCATCTCTGCAGGTGATGGTGGTGAAGAAAATGGCAATTAAGTAAATTTCAACACTTTCGAAGTATATATATATAGTCTGAAGAAAATTCCGGTGATCGATATAATTTAATTATAGGATCTTGATAAGATGATGATGTTCGGTGAAAAGGCTTAAGGAATCGAACAGGGGCAAAGACAGCGGCGGTGGCGGTGGCGGCTCGGCCCTGGATTTAGCAAAACAGAGGCAGTCCCAAGAGCAGGCCCGCCGGAAAAAAAATGTCCCGGGCCCAAGACGGGATCCTGAAGTACATGCTTAAAATGAAGGCGCAAGGGTTCGTGTACGACATCATACCGGAGAAGGGCAAGCCGGTCAGCGGCTCCTCCGACAACCTCCGCGAGTGGTGGAAGGAGAAGGTCCGCTTCGACCGGAACAGCCCCGCCGCCATTTCGAAGTACCAGTCGGAGAACTTCGTCGCCGGCAAAAACGAGACCAACAAAAAAAAAACCGGGAAAAGAAAGGTATTGTAAGTTGTAACGGAGAAGAAGAGAAGAGGAGATGTGAGGCAATTGCAGGGGAAAAAAAAAGGAGAGAAAAGGGGAAATCAAACCCAGGTTAATTTCTTTATGAAAAGACATTTTTGCCCTTGGAAAAATCACGTGAAAGTCACGTGTGTGGGATTCCGGCAAAAATGCCCTGAATATTCCCTTTTTAAGGCACCGTGCAACGAAAACCGTAGTTTAGGTAAAAACGTGCAAAAAAAATTTGTTTGGGGGGTAAAGTGCAAAACGAGCTATAGTTTAGGGGGTAAACTGCTTTTTACTCTTACTTTAATAAGAAAATCTTAAGAAGTTCTCCAACTTATTTTGAACTTTAAGATTTTAAATAAAAAAGATTTACTTAGCACTTTAAAATAACTTATAAGCTCTTTATCATCTTATAAGTTGTTTTTAAACAAAAAAAATCACGTAACCATGAATTGTTTCTGTTCTAATTTGTTTCTTTAATAATTTTTTATCTACACAGATAAACAAAATAGGTACGTAATGAAATTCATAGCATAATCTAAAGTTAACTTATCCTTTGACGAGAAATTTAATGTGTCAAAATGAAAACGCTTTTAAATTGAAAGCGTGTTTTTTGCTGTATAAAAGTTAAAAATAAAATAAATTATACGTAATCAAAATTGAGAAAGTACGCGAACAATATGGACGTGTCAGCTTAACTTCTATATATATATTCATTCAAACCCAAGTAAAGAGTCTCGAAACTTCTTTCAATCGTCGTCTCTCGTCGGAAATCTCTCCCCGAATCTCGATCCAACAAGGTAAAACGATGAAATCTCCCTTCATCAGTTTTCCATTTTCAAAGCTTTCCTGAAGTGGTGAATGCATTTAATTTGTGTTTTAATCTGTATAGTTGTTCTAGGGTTTCGGTTGATAAATATTGTTTGATTTTTTGTTTCCCCTGCTTTCTTCTCTTTCTCTTCTGTACTGTTTTCTGAGTGAATTTTATCCTTTCTGATTAGTTTCTATTATCGTATAAAATTGATGATGCTCCCAATGTGTTCGATAAATTGCCGATACCAGAATTTCATGGAATTGAGGCTGATAAAAAAAACGTGAATTAGTTTGATAAAAGTAATACTCCGCTGTTACTATAGCAAGTTGAATTTCTAGATAATAATTATTTTTAGTTGATTATTAGTTGATTACAGGCATAATGCAAGGAGACAGAAAAGTTAGAGACAACTCCGATACTTCGAATACCCCATTCGATAATTTCGGTTTTCGTGGTAGCGTTTTCGATGGGAGGGATCCTTTTGATGACCCTTTCTTCACTCGTCCACAAAGTAGCTTGTTCGCTTCGAACATATTTAGTTCCATTAGTCCTGGTGATATAAATCACACAAACAAATCAAAGGGACCAGTAATCGAAGAATTAGACAGTGATGCTGATGAAGAACCGGAAGAGAAAACGGAGGATGCTGCGTTTGGGAATAGGAATCCGCTCGTTGAGCACCCTGATGAACTTCAATCCAACGGTAAAGATTACTTCTCTTGCTTTTATTGTTTAGAAAAAAAATGGAGATTTTTTGTATATTGATAGTAAAAAGCCCTAATTTTGGCAGAGTGTGAAAAGAGTATAAGCAACGGAAGAGATGTATCGTATAGCAATGATCGTAAAAAAGTAGAAGTAATGCAACCACAGACGAAGAGTGTGAGCTTTCAGAGAGTTACTTATGGTGGGATTAATGGAGCTTATTACACGGCCTCAACTTCTCGTAGGATTGGGAGTGATGGAGTATGACAATTTCATATGTTTCTTTAACTTGATTTTTTTTATTTTCAGTTTATGGTCTTGATTTTGTTGACTATTTAGGTGACGTTGGAAGAGATCAAACAAGCGGATAAAACAACCGGTGAAGCAACACACAAGATTTCTAGAGGAATTCATGACAAGGTAAGATACCTTGCTTGTTTCAAGAAATAACAAATAAAATAGATTTGCGAAAATAAAATAAAATCTAAAATAATAATTCGATTTATTTGACAGGGACATTTGGTAATGAGGAAGCTTGATTCGGATGGTAAGGTGGACACTATGCAGAGTCTGCACAACCTAGAACAGGGTTAGTCAATTTTTCAGACATTAGTTATACAGTAAAAGACAGATATATCGGTTTTAATTTATCCGTTTTGTGTTGTGTAAGAAGCTGAATATTATATTATATCTCAGACGAGCTCGAGGGGTTTGAACAAGCTTGGAGAGGCAATGCAGATAGGCAGCATTTGCATGGTTGGAATAATACATTCGATTTTCCTGGTAAGTACATTATTATTATTTTATTTTTTTCTACTCTTGTAAGTTATATATGCTTAGTCTTGTAAGTTCTTTCGTTTTGGAATTGAAGGGGGCAATTTTGGTAATTTACAAGCTCAGCAAAATTCCGGAGGTAGACCGAAGAAGGTTGTAAGGATCAACATTGAATAGCTCGGCATTTTTGTCGAAGAATGGCCAAAATATTATATCAGCTACTGAAATTTGGTAGAAATGATTATAGTTTGTTGTTGTTTCTATCTGAATTATGATAATAAGTAATTGTTGCTGTTGTTGTTGTTGTTGTTGTTGTTATTATTAGTTCTTTCTTAATTAGTATACTTTAACTTTGGACGACATTTAAAATAGGGGTCTTAAGATATAAGTCCCTGGTGACAAACCTTATTAGAACTAAATGACAAGTCTAAATAAAATTAGCTTCACATCCTTTATAATTTTTATTCCAAAAATGCCCTCCATACACAAAAAATAAAATCTGCACTAAGTAATATTTTAAACTGTATTTATCAAAATAATCTGCAATATACTTAATTTTTACATCTAATAATTTTAATATTTTTTTGTATAACACGATTTTTTTTTTCCATTTTTGTATTTTTTTTAGTATTATAAAAATCTATTTTTTTTCCTTTTTTTTTACATTATTGAAAATTATGATTTTTTTTTTTATTTTTTTTTGCCATAGTCACCAACAGACATAGGAACCCGTAGTAATCGTAGACACCCATAGGAACCCATAGTAATCATAGTCGCCCATAGTCATTCGTACTCATAATTTAAAAACCGTAATTTTGCCTTTGAACCCTAGCCGTCCTCCATCTGTAGATACTCATAGTAAACCATAGTAATTCATAGTCACACTTGTAAAAAAAACGAAACCCTAGATCTACAACAACAGCCGCGCCGCCCACATAGCCACCGCCTTACCTTTTCCCCATAACCACTCCCCACTGTAACTGCATCCACCACCACCACTGTAACTGCCTCCATCCCGACCGACCCCATAGCCGTATCGTCAGTCCGTCATCCACGATGGTAGCCTGCCTTTATACCCATCGTCACCATACGCTGCTACTTGCTAGGTCCACCACCCATCATAGCCAATTTCATAACCAAGCCCCACAAACAGAGATCCGCCTCAACTTGCTCAGCCATACCCGTCGTAGCCGCCATACCCGCCTCCATAAACGATCCACCATACCCTCCGCCGCCCCCTATCACTCAAATCTGCCAAAAAAAAAATAGAGAGAAGACGAAGAGAGAGAATAAACAACCCACCATACCCCTCGATGTAGCACTCAAATCTGGTAGAAAAAAAAATAAAGAAATAGAGAAAAGGAGAGAGAGAGAGAGAGAGTTGCAGTTGAAACAAAAGTGAGAGAAAAGGAGTGGGTGGGGCGGCGTGGCAGAGAAAGAAGGGTGAGGAGAAAGAGAGAAATGAGAAATAAATCTGATTTTTTATTAGTTATATTAAGGATATTTTTGGGTTAAATAAAAATTAAAGGATGTGGTTCAAATTTTATTTAAAACTAAGGATTTAGTTAAACTATTTTATTTGAGGTTGTTCCTCATATCTAATTATGTTTGATTTAAGGGGTGTCTAACATATTACCCCTTTAAAATAACATATGTCAACCGAGTAATATAAGGAGTTCGGCTATTTTAAATACAAATTATTGCTCACTTCAATACCATTCAAATATAAATTAGACCATAAATAGAAAATGACATTAATACCGCGCAGACATTAACAAAATCATTTTTTCTCTCTTTAATAACACCAGCAAAACCCTTGTGCCCCTATTATTCTTCTTCTTCATAAACCCTCTAATGCGATATGCGGGAGTTCAATGGAGACAGCCCGCTGGTGTGGTCGCTCGTAATTCAGTTTGGTAAGTGGGGCTCTCCCTTACACATTTCATATATTTATTTCATACATTAGGTCGAATATAGTTAAATTTGGCGTCTATGTCTACCCTATGTGGGGCTAGTAACAAGCTCTATGGAGTATTTACTAGCTCTATGGAGTATTAGTGAGCAAGATGAGATCGGGGTTTGAGTTGTCTTTGTGTCTTATGTGAGATTCTTGATATTTTCGATTTAGTGACAATTGAGCATGTATCAAAAAAAAAATATTTACATATATTATAAAATAGTAAAATCTATAACAAAATTTAAAAAGATTGAGGTTTAAATTGGATGGCTTAAAACGCAGGGCAAACATTCTGTCATATTTTATTGTCACATGCGGCACGTGGTGGGATGAGACTAATTAATGCCATTCTTATCACCTTGTTGCATATTTGATTATTTTCTCCCAAAAAATAAAATAAATAAATAAATAAATAACTATTGCATATATATTTTCATGTATCAACTTGTGGTAAACCTGCAATCAACGTACGCACAGTTAATGTTCTTGCAGTAGGCAATTGTGAAACACATGGGCTCGACGTTCAGTTGGTAGATGCACCATAGTAATGACATTAATACACACACATACTATTTTATATATAAATTTGTGTCAATGTGTTAAATTTAAATTATATATATATATATATATATATATATATATATATATATATATATATATATATATATATATATATATATATATATATATATATTATATTTTATTTTATTTTATTTCTTTTTCCTTTTAAGGGATACATCTCATTTTTTTAAAATTTATATTAATGCACATGTTTTAATATATAATAATATTGGGTAAATTACACCCCGGGGAATGGTCAAATTACCAAAAAAAAAAATTCTTATATTTCGGTAATTACAACTACGTTTCTCGACTATAAATCTTCTTACACGTCCACCCTTGCGGCGTCAAATTTAATGGAATCTTCTAAATTATATGAAATATTCTCCAGTTTGTAACTGTGATCTAGTCCATTCGAATTCTACATTTTGAAGCAAGATGATCATAAGATATGTTTTTTGGTTCGTATATATATATCAGATTGTGGTGCATCAGAAACCGCATTTATACACAAAACAAGTGCAACCCAGAGAACATTCCTCAAAATTTAGAAAATTCTATTGAATTTGACACCATAAAAATAGACGCGTAAGCAGATTCATAGTTGAGAGGCAGTTGTAGTTATCCAAATATGAGAATGTTTTCTTGTAATTTGGCCATACCTAAAAGGAGGCGGTAATTTACCCTAATAATATAATAATTGGAAAAGACATGAATAACCTCCGCCTATGTGATTATTTAAGCTGCTGCATGGCTCCCATATATTCACAGTAGCTAGAACAACCAGAAGAAGAGAGAGAGAGAGAGAGAGAGAGAGAGAGAGAG
Source organism: Erythranthe guttata (assembly GCF_056151865.1). Taxonomy (NCBI): domain Eukaryota; kingdom Viridiplantae; phylum Streptophyta; class Magnoliopsida; order Lamiales; family Phrymaceae; genus Erythranthe; species Erythranthe guttata. The sequence continues at coordinate 16,705,181 of NC_142534.1, forward strand.
AGAGAGAGAGAGAGAGAGAGAGAGAGAGAGAGAGATGGGATCGGAAAACAAAGGAAGAGTATGCGTGACCGGAGGAACAGGTTTCATGGGTTCATGGATGATCAAGAGGCTTCTAGAAGATGGATATTCCGTCAACACTACTACTAGAATCGATCCTGGTTTTTTTATTATTTAATTAATTAAATTAATTACTGTTTTCCCTTCTTAATTAAATTTCAATTTAATTATTCCATAATTAATTCTTAATTATTACCGTTCTGCATGCAGAGCGGAAAAGGGATATAAGCTACCTGACAAACCTCCCCGGCGCGTCGGAGAGGCTGCAGATCTTCAACGCCGATCTCGACAAACCGGAAACCTTCGCCGCCGCCATCGAAGGCTGCGCCGGCGTCTTCCACATGGCCCACCCTCTCGATTTCGAGGAGAGAGAAACCGAGGATGTCAAACTCAAACGAGTCACAACCGCACTGAAGGGCATCCTGCAGGCCTGCGCCGACTCCAAAACCGTCCGGCGCGTCGTGTACACGTCCAGCATATCGGCGGTCCCCTTCAGCGCCGCCGCCTTCGCCGCGGCCGCGGGCGGCGGACTCATAGACGAGAGCTACTGGACCGACGTGGAGCTCGTGCGGAGCTTGAAGGCGTTCGGGGGGCCGTACATCGTGACGAAGACGATAACGGAGAGAGCCGCCATTGATATTGCTGGAGAGCTCGGATTGGATCTGGTTTGTGTGATTCCTACGTGGACAACTGGTCCGTTCATTTGCCCTCATTTTCCGGATTCTGTCTACGTGGCAATGGCCTTGATTCTTGGTATGTTTTTTCCATCCTTAAAAAAGCCTGACACGTGTCATTCAACTTTCTCCTTCTCTTATCTTTTTGAAAAAAATTAGAAATTACATCCAGTCCCTCCAGTTTGTATATTTTTTACATCTACCCCTAGTAAAGGGTGTTAATGTAAAAAATTATAAATATAAGGGTTTGGATGTAATTATAGAAAAACAAGGAGTTTTTTCGTTAATAAACCTTACCTCAGAGGGTCGTAATTTGCCTGAAATAATTTTATGGCTTTTGATTGTTGCGCGTAGATTAACAAAATAATAAATACGTATGGATTATAGCAAAAATAATTTTTTTTTTTGGATTTGTTGTTTCCTAAATTGAATTGTTAAATAATTTTATATAAAAATTATTAAAATTGGTTTAGGTGACAAGGAACACTACAAGCACCTTAAGGATACAAGCTTAGTTCACATAGATGACGTGGCAAGAGCACATATACATGTAATGGAATATCCAGGGGCAAAAGGGAGATACATTTGTTCTGCTGTTGAGTTTACTATTGCTGAGTTGTCTGAATTCATCTCTGCTAGATATCCTGAGTACAAGGATAAGATGCCTAGTGAAGAGTGAGTTTCTTAATTTCTTTAATTAATTAACACCAATTTATTATTTATTTATTTTGTAATTTTTATTTATTATTATGCAGTGCCTGGAAAGATTTGATTCCGGTAAAATTTTCGGGTCTTTCGACGAAAAAACTTGAAGAAACTGGATTCAAGTACGAGAATGGGCTCGAGGAAATGTTTGACGGAGCAATTAAAAGCTGCAAGGAAAAGGGTTTTCTCGAAAAATAAACTGTTTTAAGTTATAATTAATTAATTTCGAAAGTATTTTAGTAGTTCATCTCAAAAAAAAAGAAAGTATTTTAGTAGTTTCTTCAGTTGTAGTATTATGTGTTTGATGAGATTTTTCTGCAGTTTCTTCAAATGTTTTGTTATGTATAATAAATGGTGCACACTAATTTGCATCAACTTGAAGTTTTTTTCTTCTAATTAATTTAGATCTTCTTCGACTTAAGTTTCGAATGATTGAATATATTAAGTATATGATTTATATATTTGTAGCTAATTAAAAATAATGCATTTGTACCCGATCATTGAAAAGTTTGCCGAGTTTTAATATGTTTGAATTTGGTTTGATAAGTAATCAAATCGAACTCGAACAAGCTTTAATTGAGCTGAATATACATCGATTTTGGATTACTTGATCAAAAAAGCTACATAATTTTTCTAACTGATCTCGAGTTTGACAACTTCATAGTCTACGGAACGCAAACAATTCTTAACGATTGATCTCGAATCAAGTAATTCGGTTTGATACTCATCACAATCATTGTAACATAGGTCTATTAAAATACTCCATCTTTTCCTCAGTAGTTGTCACTTTTGTTAGTTGCACACATATTAAGAAACTCAATAAATATGCATAGATAGTAGCAAAAAAGTATAGTAAATTACTAAAATGCCCATGTCATTAATTGATTTTTAAATAATTATATTTTAATTAATAATGAGTGATGAAGGGCAAAATTGAAAGATTGTAATTAATTATTCATTGGAATAATAAAATGACAAATAATTTGAAATATGAAAAAATGGCAAAAGTGACAAATATTAAGGAAAGTAAATAAACGTTTGCATTTATTCATGAAAAGGATTGGTCACCATGAATTTGAGGGCCAATAATGCACTGCAGTTTCCAGAAATTTAATATTTTTACAGTCATTTATTATTTATTATATACAAAAATTTAAATTATTTCATTGAAGAAACTTGTCGAGTTACATTCAAAGAATTAAAATATTATTTTATTTCATGTTATATTTATAGCACAATAGTGATATATCATTGTTCTAACTTCTATACCATTTAATTCTTGAATCCTTGTCACTGAATGGGCCAACGTATAAAATTAATGCAATACATACTTGATTTAGAGAAAAAAAAATTAATATATAAGCTATGTAGCACAGTGAAGCTTCAACTTCTCAATGTATCCCTGTTTTGAATACATTTCGTGTCCGATTTCGGAGGATACCTGCCGGACACCTTATGGACAATTTTGCAATTTCTAAACTGTTAGAAAAATAAGTTTCAATAGAGATTTTTCAAACATTTTTTTTATGTTCCGCTAATCATTTATATGATTTTAATGACCGATTGCAAATTGATAGTTGATAATAATATTCATTTTGAATATATTTGTATGGAAATAATTATAAATAAATAAAATCTTATATATGTTTGTATAGTATATTTAAAAAGGACTTTGCTAAATGGCCAGAATCTGGCCGGCCAAAATAGCATTTATTTCATTTTTTTTTGTTTTTTTTATATATTTAATACCATTTATGCCCTTAATTATTTTGGCTCCAAGATCTCTTCATAATTTCTCACCTAATTTCCCTCCCTATTTTCCCTCCTAAAAAATAGAACCACTCAATTGTACATTTAATAATAATAATAATAATAATAATAATAATAATAATAATAATAATAGTAATAGTAATAATAATAATAATAATAGTAATAGTAATAGTAATAGTAATACTAATAATAATAGTAATACTAATAATAATAGAAATAGTAATAGTAATAGTAATAGTAATAGTAATAGTAATAATAGTAATAGTAATAATAATAATAGTAATAATAGTAATAGTAATAGTAATAATAGTAATACTAGTAATAGTAATAATAGTAATAATAATAATAGTAATAATACTAATAATAATACTAATAGTAATAATAGTAATAATAATAATAATAATAATAATAATAATAATAATAGTAATAATAGTAATAATAGTAATAATAATAATAATAATAATAATAATAATAATAATAATAATAATAATAATAATAATAATAATAATAATAATAATAATAATAATAATAATAATAATAATAATAATAATAATAATAATAATAATAATAATAATAATAATAATAATAATAATAATAATAATAATAATAATAATAATAATAATAATAATAATAATAATAATAATAATAATAATAATAATAATAATAATAATAATAATAATAATAATAATAATAATAATAATAATAATAATAATAATAATAATAATAATAATAATAATAATAATAATAATAATAATAATAATAATAATAATAATAATAATAATAATAATAATAATAATAATAATAATAATAATAATAATAATAATAATAATAATAATAATAATAATAATAATAATAATAATAATAATAATAATAATAATAATAATAAATGACGAATACTTGTCCTACTTCACTATTTTGAAAATGGGTTGCAATGAAGAAAGCCTTAATCGATTCAAATCTTACGATTAACAATTTGATTCTTATGATTTTTACGAATTATATTGTATTACTTTTTATGATATAATTCAATTAAAAATATATTATACTTTAATTATAATTAGTTAGTTCTATTAATATGTTCTTGTCAACACTTTCTCCCTCTAAAATACAATTATACCAAGTATTAAAATAAAAATAACATAATATTTTGATTCTACTAATTATCTATAGTTTTATTTTAAATTAGGAAGGATTGGAATGAGTTATGATCTATTCTTGTTAAAATTAACATCATCTACATTTTTGTTATAAATATATTATTATCAATAATTGTCATATATACAATAATCAATAATTTCAATACGTTCTTGTCAATAATTGATGTCAATCGATTAAAAGTTTTGAATAAAGTTTAAGAATTGAAAGGACTTGAGCATAATTAATCCAAATCTTACTATTTAATTACTCCTAATATATACTTTCTAAATAAACATATGATATTATTTTTTATTAAAAATTATCACATTATCGATTTTAATAACATAGGTGAGCTTGTATTAAGTTATGCATTTGCATATATTTAGTTAATTCAATTATTTGTATTTTTTCAACATTAATAATAATAATATTGAATATAATAATTAACGAATGATGTTTGGGAGTATCGAACGGCGACTCTTTATATTTTTAAATTTATATTACTGAATAATAATAAATAGAAAAATTAATAATTTATTTAATATTATTTAAATAACAATTATAAATCATTTTACACTATAATGTTATGCTATATATATATATATTTGTAGAATTGTCCCAATCATTTAATCTGTCCCTGTGATTTTTATCTTTGTGTACATGTGAGAGACCCGAGTTCGATTCCAGAACATAGCATTTTTGGTAACAAAATCTGATTTAATATCCGGGTCCCAGGTTAGGATCACATTTATTATCCGGTCCCAGTTTGGAAGGAAATTGGAAGTTGAGTAGAAATATGTAGGATGAGAAACCAAAATATTCAAATTTAGCTTTCTAACTTTTTCCAATATTACAAAATTGCCATTTTCTGGCTGGCCAGAATCTGGCCATATAGCTTTATTGATTTAAAAATATACTCCTACACTTTTATTGTTTCCCATTTTCCCGTGTCTCCGTGCCAGTTGCCTCTGTTTCAGTGTCCGTACTACGAAGTATATAACATGTAGATTAGTGTGTAATAGGGCCTAGCCCAACTACTATAAATAGCCCAATATCAGAAAATTAATAAAAGCCCAATTCTTAAATTTATATATAAATATATAAAAATCAATATTTAAATTTAATTAGATACTTTTCTTTCCTGGGATGTGTTGTCGTCTCATTGACCACACAATCTCTCTTTGTACCCAATAAAACCCATTTTCTTGCTTTCCACTTCCATTTATAAAATAAGTTGGTTTTTGTTACTTTTGTATAATAATCTTGCTATATACATATATATAATTAATAATATAATTAATATAGAAATAGAAATGGATAGCAAAAAGGGAAGAGTGTGTGTGACAGGTGGAACAGGGTATGTTGCATCATGGCTTGTAATGAGGCTTCTTCAGTATGGTTACTCTGTCAACACTACAGTTAGAACTGATCATCCAGGTTTTTTTTTTATTATTATTTTTACTGTTTTTCTTTTACCATTCCTATGTTTTTAATTAATTTTTAACTGCTTTAATTAATAATATGAATTGAAAAAAAAAATATTTGAATGAGGTGATTTTTGACATGTTTGGTATTGGAAATTCTTATGAATTTTATAAGTTATTGTCACTTGTCTACATATTCATTAGTAGATCAAATCAATCGACATTTTGATATTTGGAGATCGATGATAATTTACCGATTCTGATCCGAAAATTTACCGATTTTGAAATGGTAATTTTCATTCAGATTTCGATTTGGATTTTCTCCGATTTTTTTTTTGAATGTGATTGGAATATATATGAGATTCCGGTTTCCGATTTCCGATTCAATCTCATATTGTGTTAAGAGTCAAGACCTACATAAAGTTTGAATCTATGATCCATTTTCAAGCTAATTAATTGTGTCATTGATATCTCATGAGTTTTCTCAATATAAAGTTTGATTCTAGCAAACAAAGGCCTAAATGTACTATATATTACTCAGTGGGGGGTTTTTGGTAATTACGAATACATTAGGAGCTTTTTTCGTAATTTCACATTCATTGTTTAGGGGGTTTCTTCTAATTTACCCTCTCATTTTTTTTTCAGACATAAGTTACCTAAAGAAACTTCCAAACGCACCCGAAAGACTACAAATTTTCAACGCAAATCTCGACAAACCCGAAACCTTCGCTCCAGCCGTTAAAGACTGCGTTGGAGTTTTCCATTTAGCTCACCCAATGGAATGGAACGAAAACGAAACCGAAGAGACAAAAACCAAAAGAGCAATTGGTGGGCTATTAGGCATTTTACAAGCATCTCTCGACTCGAAAACCGTTAAGAGATTCGTGTACACTTCTAGTGCATCCACGGTCATCTTCAATGCCAGCTGTAAGAATCTAGACACCATAGACGAAGAATCTTGGACGGATTTCGATTTCTTGAGAAGCTTAGGTCTAAAGGGAGCATCGTATGTCATAACCAAGACGTTAGCGGAGAGAACGGCTTTAGAATTCGGCGAGAAAAATGGATCGTCGTTGGAAGTTGTGACGCTCGTTCCTCCATTTATACACGGTCCTTTTCTTGGTGAACGTTGTCCTAATTCGGTTAAGGCATCTCTTGCATTGATTTTCGGTACGTTTTCTTTCTTTCTTCTTTTTCCGTGTTCTTGGAGGTGCCGCCTCAAACTATTTTGGGGCCTAAAGCGAATAATAATTTCTTTCAAAATTTTTTCGGATTTTTTAGTAATAGTAAATTTACTATAATACCCCTATTGAACTATATAAAAACTATGGGGCCCCATTATTTATACTTTGTGACATGCTATATGTATATCTTGTACTAATTTGGACATTGAATAATATGTCATTCTTGGAATTTCTATTTTATAAATAGGTGATGAAGAATATTATAAGTATTTTGCGAGGACAAGTTTAGTGCATGTGGATGACGTGGCGAGGGCCCACATTCACGTTTTCGAGTATCCGAAGGCGAAGGGGCGATATATTTGCTCTGGTGTTGGAGTTACAATCGATAAGTTATCTCATTTTTTATCGACTAGATACCCGGAGTACCAAATACCAAAGCCAGAGTGAGTTTTTATATATAATTATATATATGCATTGCTAATTTCTTGTTATTCTTGATCAGAAAAAAAATTGAATTTGATCTGGATTATTATTATATATAATGCAGTTCATTGAAGAGTATAGAACCTGTAGAATTTTCCGAGCTTTCGTCGAAAAAGCTAATGGAAACTGGATTCGAGTTTCGTTGCGGATTGGAGGAAATGTTCGATGGAGCGATTCGGAGTTGTAAGGAAAAGGGTCTTCTGTAGTTCATTTTGTGAGCTTTAATTTTTCCTTCATTGATAAAAGTGATTGCAATTGACATTGATTATATTGTCAATGGCAATAAAATACGTGATTATTTGACTTTTCTAATTAATTGTCGTTTTTCAGCTCTACATAAACATTAAAAATCTCAATAAATATGTCTTGATTTTAGGAAAAATACGTCAAAAAGACTAAAATAACCTTGATCATTTAATAATATAATAAGAGACATAATTAATACAAGAAAACATGAAAAATATGAATTTAATACAATATTGAAAACCTAAAACATATGTAGCACATATACGTATACGCGCACACCGTGATGTATGGATACGGAAACCGTGATACATCATTTCAAAAAAAGTAGAATACGGACACCGGGGTGGATACGCGTAAATATTGAAAATATAGGAATATATTTATACATGATAAATTATATATATACATGTTCGATCGCGACCCGCTGGAAAATCGGTCTGGTCTAACCCCCAAATCCGGAGAAATTCAAAATCGGGGTCAACCACCAGAAACCCGGTCCGACCGGGTGAAAACCGGGACCCGGCGAACCGGCCGTTGATCCGGGTTCTACTCCGAAACGCTGCGTTATATATATATATATATATATATATATATATATATATATATATATATATATATATATTTTTTTTTTTTAATACTTTATCAAAACAACATCGTTTTGATTATTAGGTTTAAAAAAAAAATGAATTAAAAAAGATGTAAACGTGAACAGACTTGTAAGACAAGTTTGTACATCTTCGGCTTCAATATTCCCGCACCAAGACACCGCCGTCCAATCCTCCAACCGCCAGCCACCGCCGCAAACCACCAGCCACCGTCGACCGCCGCCAGCCGCCAGCCACCGCCGCAAACCACCAGCCACCGCCGACCGCCGCCAGCCACCGCCGCCCTTGCAAACCGCCAGCCGCCGGTATTTTTACCTCTTTTGTGTAGGTGAATCGTGCAATTTTTAAATTCTTTTGTTTATTTCGTGTGATAATAATTTTGTTTAGCTTTCAATTCTTCAAACAAATTTTGTTTAGATGTGAATTTAAAATTTCTATTTACACTTGTAGTTTTTCACCATCTAATATCGTATATTTCAAATTATGTTATTTTCTAATACCATATCTAGTGTACAAGAAATAATTTTAATGCAAAAAACATTAACGATTTGATATGCATTCATTAATTAATTGAAATATTTTTTGAGTATCGTATTCAACCATGAAAATATTAACTTGTCTTTTTTTTTTTTTCCTTAATTTATTAGGAGACTATGACTGAGCTTGAGAGTAATACAATTTCGTCACAAGCAGAAGCTTCCTCAGCTACTTTAATTAGGAAAAAAACGGACGCGGCATAGAATTATGTTTCCGAGGGAATAAGTGCAGAAGGAAAAAAAGTGTTGATTTGTTTGTTCTGCAACAATAAAAAAAAAAAGGATGGAGGTATTAACAGAATGAAACAACATCTTGCCGGAACTACAGAAAATACTTTTTCTTGCAATAAGGTTGACCCAGAAGTGCGGCTCGAAATAAAAAGGTCATTGGATTCTAATGCAAAGAAAAGTAAGGAGAAGAAAGAAGTGTTTGACGACTCATCAAGTGAAGGTGATGACATTGCTACACAAAAGGTACCGTCAAAGGGGAAGAGAAAAGCCTCTAATGGGATGAAGCATTTTGTCAGAAAGATCTTAAGGTAACTCATTCTTCCCAACCTTCTATTAGAGCATGCATGCAAAGTAAGGAAATGTGGAAAGAGACTGACTTGGCCATTGCGCTATGGTTTTATGATGCATGTATCCCATTTAATGCTTGCAATTCACCTTACTTTCAAGGTGCCATTGATAAAATAGCTAACATGGGTCTTGGTTATAAACATCCTTCTTTTCATGCTTTGCGGGTTAACTTACTGAGTGATGCTAAAATGCATGTTAAGTTGATCATAGATTCTATGAGAAGAACTTGGGAGGACACAGGTTGCACCATAATGGCAGATGGATGGACAGACTTTAGATAGAGGTCTTTGATTAACTTTTTAGTTTACTGTCCAAAAAGAATTTCATTTGTCAAATCTGTTGATGCTTCTGATATTTGTTCAACTGCTGAAGAATTATGTAAGTTGTTTTGTGAGATTGTGGAATGGGTTGGTCCTCATAATGTTGATGGTAACAGACAATTGAGTTAATTATAAAGCTGCGGGTGGTAAGCTTGCGGAGAAATATCCTTTTATTTTTTGGTCGCCATGCGCAGCTCACTGTGTGAATTTGATATTTAAAGATGTTGGAGAGCTGGAAACCGTCCAAAGTTTGGCTATTCTTGCTTCAAAGGTGACTGTCTTTGTCTACAATCACAAGATGACATTGAATTGGCTAAGAAAGAGAGAAGGATGGTGAGAAATTATCCGTCCTGGTGCTACCCGTTTTGCTACTACCTTTATTTCTTTACAAAGCTTACATGCGCATAAGGATGATTTGCAGGGTTTGGTCCTTAGCACTGAGTTTAAGAAACATTCGAAAGTGTAAAGAGCTAAAGAAGTAAAACAAATTGTATTGGATGAGAAATTTTGGGATAATTGTTTGATGATCGTGAAGATTATGATACCGTTGATACGCTTGTTGCGATTGTGCGATACTGATGAGAAACCATCCCTGGCTTATATATATAAGGGCATGCACAGGGCACGTTTGGGGATTATGAATATTTTTAAAAATAAGAAAAGACTCTACACGTCCTACACTAATATTATAGACAAGAGATGGGATCTTATGTTGACAAAAGATCTCCATGCAGCAGTGATGATGCTAAAGTTAGATACCTTAGAGAGTTGAATTAGGATGAGCTGGAAGAGCAGAGTGGATCACTGGCTCACGAGCTTGATGACCCTGAGATACCTGCGATCACAGAACACGTGAACTAGGCCGGGGGTTGATCCGGCGGAAACCCCTCCGACGCTCAACTCAGACGTACGGATAGTGGAAATAGTCCAGAGAATACAGTTGATAGTATTGCTCCTTAAGGATTGAGTTCAAACCTTTATTTATAGCTTAGTCGAGATTGTTGGGCTCAAACCTTATTTGAAGGTGATTGGGCCTCGATGATAGTGGTCTTCAATATTGGGCTCGTGGCCCAATATATCAATAAATTATAAGCCCATTGGGTCGGCCCAATTAGGCATACCATTAAGCCCCCCACTCTCGCTGCGGGTTTGTAGTACCGAAGGAATTGTCTCCTCGTGGGAGTTGTCCTGCAAGCCCCCCACTCTTGAGTCGATGTGGGAGCCAAGTCGAAAAGGATACCGGATCGTGTCAAGAGTAGATCAGTGTTGTGGTGTACCGTTAATTGGTGGCGTGGTGTGGAGAAATAATAATTTTTTCTTCATCTTCTACATTTTTTCTTCATCTTCTACTTTTTTTTCTTCTTCTTCTTTTTTTTTTCCACGAAAAGCGTGTCGGGCGCGCGCATCGGGAGAAGCGTGCATGCACTCGCCTCGGGAAGCGTGCCCGTGATTTTTTGCCTCGGGAATCGTGTCCGAATTTTTATTATTTTTTGCCTCGGGAAGCGTGCCGGGCGCGCGTATCGGGAAGCGTGTCCGCGCGCGCGTCGCGAAATGTGCCTGTGATTTTTTTGCCTCGGGAATCGTGCCAGTTTTTTGGCCTCGGGAAGCGTGCCGGATGTGCGCCTCGGAAAGCGTGCCGCACGCGCCTCGGGAATCGTGCCCGCACGCGCCTCGGGAATTGTACCCAATTTTTTTTTTTGCCTCGGGAAGTGTGTCGCGCGCGCGCCTCGGGAATTATGCCTGCGCGCACCTCGGGAAGCGTGCCGTGCGGCTGCCTCGTGAATCGTGCCCGTATTTTTTTTTTACTCGGGAAGCGTGTCGCGTACGTGCCTCGGGAATCGTGCTCGCGCGCGCCTCGGGAAGCGTGCCGCGCAGCTGCCTCGGAAAGCGTGCCGCACGGCTGCCTCGGGAATCGTGCCCGTTTTTTTTGTCTCGGGAAGCGTGCCGCGCGCGCCTCGGGAATCATGCTCTTTTTTTTTTTTTTTTTTTGATATCCACCCCGTTTGTTTTTATCCTTGGGGTAGAGAGATGATACGCAACTCTTAGGATGGAATGTCTCTTTTGGGTAGAAATGTAAGAGGGTATATCACCCTTAAAATGAGATGTCCAACCAATGGTATGCGTGATGTCAAACCTTGAGGTGAGATAGCCCCCATCTTAGGTGAGGCGATCACGAACCCTGTTATAGTTTTGAAGAACTCCAAGTGTCTTTGACATCATTGGAATGAGGAGCTCGTAAGGGAGAGGCGTTGGCTCTCCGAGGTGAACATGGGCGATGTCGCGCAGTTTGCGCTTTTCGGCGATGTTGCACAGTTCGTGTTTGTCCGCGGTGAGTTGTTGTATTCGGAATTGAAGGTTCGAAGTAGATGCCCACGACACACTCGCTTGGTGGGAGTTACCTTATAGTGGTGGTTGTGCTACGGCAGAAGCCGCATGAGAGGCGTTGACTCCTGCTATGGCGATGTATGGTGTCACTACTTCAGTGGCAGCATGAGTTGAATCATCTGCGATCATACGCTGAAGATCCTCTTCGGTTACCAGAACCGTTCGAGGAGCAAGGAGAAGTTGATCATGTTGAGGACCAAGTAGGGCCTCGCGATGGGAGCGTTCGTTTCATTTGCGATGATGTATGGTGCCACTACTTCAGTGGCCCGAGTTGAAGCTTCCGCGATCGTACGCTGAAGGTCCTCATCGGTTATCTGAACCGTTCGAGGAGCAAGTAGAAGTTGATTTTGTTGAAACTTCTGCGATCATACGCTGAAAGTCCTCATCGGTTATCTGAACCGTTAGAGGAGCAAGTAGAAGTTGATTTTGTTGAAGCTTCTGCGATCATACGCTGAAGGTCCTCATCGGTTATCTGAAACGTTAGAGGAGCAAGTAGGAGTTGATTTTGTTGGAGCTTCGGCGATCATACGCTGAAGGTCCTCATCGGTTATTTGAACCGTTAGAGGAGCAAGTAGTAGTTGATTTTGTTGAAGCTTCAGCGATCATACGCTGAAGGTCCTCTTCGGTTATCTGAACAGTTTGAGGGGGGCGGATGTAGACCCCCAAGAAGTCGATAACCCTTGGCGAGCGAAATATTTTGGGGACACTGTAAACCTCCAGGGAGTCGATAACCCTTGGCGCGCAAAATATTTTGGGGGCACTGTAAACCCCCAGGGAGTCGATAACCCTTGGCGAACGAAATGTTTTGAGGACACTGTAAACCCCCAGGGAGTTGATAACCCTTAGCAAACGAAATATTTTGGGGGCAGAGGTAAGCCCCCAGGGAGTCGATAACCCTTGTTAGCGTTGAAGGGTCTCCTCGTTTGTCTAAACCGATCGAGGGGCGGGAAAAAGTGGATCATGTTGAGGATCTAGTGGGACATCACGATGAGGGTCTCGTGGTGGATCTCGAGTATGGGGAGGAGGAAGTGGCAAGCCAGAGCCTCCACGAGGTGGGAGGTTGTTAGCAGTGTCACACTCCCCTGAGTAGAAGTCTCAAGGCCATCGTGCGCGCTACGTGATTATGTTTGTCTTCCCACAGACACCCCCAAACTTGAACTTTTGTTTGTCCTCAAGCAAAATCTACCGATAAGCAAATAACTCAACTATTACATCTCATCACATAGATCAATGATCAACCTCACGTTTTCAGAACTTGTAATTGTAATGACAATTATTTGGCATTCGCAAGCTCAAAATTCAACAACACTTAGTCATTCACCATTACCAAAAACCACAATTCATACAATTGCTTCAAACATCCAATATTTGCAAATTAAAGATAGAAAGAATTTATACTTACATGCATATGCTTGACTCCAAATACTCACCATATTATTCTACTCTACTAATATCGAACATTAAGCTATTGGGATCATTGGGGCTTTGTGGCTTTCAATTGTTAGGCTCTTTGGTTCGAGGTAGGAAATATGGGTATATGTGGCTATTCTTCTTGAATTTAGGTGATTACGCCAAAATTTGAAAGATAGGCGTTTGAAACAATGAATTCACCTCTACGGACTTTAGTAAACTCGATTCTCAGAAGTTCAAAAGTCTCCACTTTTGCTTTTGAGGCAATGGATCGAGTTTTCAAAAATAATTCAACAACTAGTCCTTATTTTTCCCTTCTAGTCTCTTCTTCTTCTTCTTTTTCTTTTTTTTTTCTTTTTTTTTTATATATATATATAGAAGCATAGATATTTGTCTTCTTTTTTTTTCTTTTTTTTTTTTTTTTTTTTGAAGAAGAAGAAGGACCTTATAAAAATTTTCGACCGAACTCCAAGGGATAATTTTTTTTCAAGAATCTCCACCTATTCTACCTTGCACATTGGCTAAAAGAAAGAACACCTTTTCTCCGAGGCTCAAAACAAGGTTCTAAGGATAATTTCGATAAAAAGGTCGGCTTGAAAGGCTCAAACGGTTCAAAGAAGGCCCAAATCATATCCCAAATCACTCACTACTCAATACTTCGTATCATAAATTTCCTAAGGTGAGTCTTAAAACCGAACATAGCATGATCTAGCACGAATTAATTCCAAATTTAAAATACAAAACATTCAACAAAAGCAATGCACAAAATGTGATTCCTGGCAATAATTCGCTTCTAAGTCCCGTTGAATCGAAAGCTAAACAAACCTCAAATCCTTATCACATAAAACAAGCAATCTCATCATCAAACATTGATCATCTCTCATCATCATAAATCATCGATGCATTCGACTCAAGCAATTTCTTTTTTTTTTTTTTTTTTTTTTTTTTTTATATTCCGGAAAAAAAAACGATAAAAGCAATAAAAACAAATAAAGCCTAATGCATGCAAACTAAAACAAATAAGCATAAACATGTGTTTTTCACCCCCAAACATAAAATTTTTGTTGCCCTCAACGAAATTAGCACAAAGTTTTAAGGATAGAAAACACCTGATTTAGTCGGAGTCGATGTGATCGGGATGCTCCTCCCTAGCTCTCTCATGCTCCTCATCATCGGAAAGCTCTCTCGCTCCATCTTCATTCGGAATCGTCGATCGGCACGGGAGCTTGAGGCTTCGGGGTCGTCTCGGGCTTGAGGAGCGGCTTTGGAAGAGGAATCGTCGTTTTGGTGGCACTTTTCTTGCCTTTTCCTTTGCCTTTAGAAGATGAAGCTTCACTCGTGCGGCTTCTTTTGTTGGACAAGAAAGTTGGGATAGAGGTTGGAATAGATTCGGTAAGAATTGGTTGACAATCGAACTCAAAATTTGGTTGGAGCAAATTGTCGAACACCTTGTGGGCGTGCCTTGAAAGAGTAGATCTTGAAGCATTTGGTTCGATTCTCTAGCCTCCATTTGTGTGTGGGAGTTTGAGAGAAGGAAAGATGAGGGTTTAGGAAATAATGGGGGAAAAATCTAAATTTTTAAAGTTAAAACGCCCTAAAAATAGTCGGACGGCCGTCCCGGTTTTTGTGCTGATTTTCGGACGGCCGTCCGAATTTTTTTTTTTCTTCCTGGTTTTGGGACGGCCGTCCCACAAAATAGGCATGTTTTGGGACGACCGTCCCACATGCTGTGCTGGTGGAACTTGCCTTCTGTTTCCCAGACGGCCGTCTGGGATTTTGCTTGCGATTTCGGACGGCCGTCTGGACCCCCCCTGACCAAGTTTTCGACCCTGAAAATTAAAATCCAAATAACCTAATTAGAATGCATGCCTATGACGATAAAAACGAAATGAAAAATTAAATAAAACTACGAAAACATAAAGCTCGGGTTGCCTCCCGAGAAGCGCTAAGTTTAAAGTCTTCAGCCGGACGTTGCTTCTTTATTTTCAAGCAAAAGCGACCGAAGTCACTTGGCAATCTTCACTCGCTTCCCAATACGGTTTGAGCCGGCTCCGCTTCACGTTGAACGTACGGTTTGAATCGCGCTCCTTTATTTTGACCACCTCGTGAGGAAGAATTTCTTGGACAATAAACGGCCGCGACCACTTTGATTTGCGCTTCCTTGGAAATAACCAAAGACGGGATTTGCACAATAACACCAATTGTCCTTTGTGCAATTCCTTTTTGATTTTCTCCTTACGACCACAATAGCTTGACTCATCCTTCTCTCGTGACTTGCTCGAGCCTTTGGGTGGCAACATCTTCCTTGCATTCTCATCGTCGTTAAGACCTCGACTCGCATGACTTTCTCTCGGAGGATTTAAAAGTGAGTCCATGAAATAAACTTGCTCCGTCCGATTCCCGTTTCCGCCATCATCTCCTGCACTCAAAGATGCTTTCCCATTGTCCAAGATCGAAACATCAAACTTTTCATTATTTGTAAAATCCATAAGCTCAATAGCAAAACAATCATTATTATCACATGGATTTTTATTAGCGCTAAAAACATTGAATTTGATTGTTTGATCATGAACAGTCATTGTAAGATCACCACTCGCACAATCAATTAGCGTCTTCGACGTGGCTAAAAACGGTCTCCCTACGATAAGAGGTATCTCCCTATCTTCATCTATATCTAGTATAACGAAATCAACAGGGAAGATAAATTTATTGACTTTCACTAGCACATTCTCTAAAATACCTTTTGGGTAAACTAAAGATCTATCGGCTAATTGAAGAGTTATAGTCGTCGGTTCAATTTCTCCTAACCCAAGATTTTTAAAAGTAGAGTACGGCATAAGATTAATGCTAGCACCTAAATCAATGAGCGATCTAAAATTTTTACCTCCTATAGTACAAGGAATAGTAAACTTACCTGGATCGCCGAGTTTTTGTGGAAGAGGCCGAGTAAGAATTGCACTAATTTGCTCCGTGAGTTGGATCATCTCGTTCCCTTGCAATTTCTTACTTTTCTTCACGAGGTCCTTGAGGAACTTCACCCACTTGGGCATCTTTTGAAGTGCTTCAATGAAAGGAATATTTATGCGAATTTCCTTCAACTTGTCCAAAAATCTTTGATATTCGGCATCGAGCTTCTTCTTTATAAACTTTTGAGGATAAGGAATTGGAGGGACTTGTGAAGGCAC
Source organism: Erythranthe guttata (assembly GCF_056151865.1). NCBI lineage: Eukaryota > Viridiplantae > Streptophyta > Magnoliopsida > Lamiales > Phrymaceae > Erythranthe > Erythranthe guttata. The sequence goes on from NC_142534.1 coordinate 16,721,881, forward strand.
CGTTGATGGTGGCTCTTCATGAGTTGATTATTTTTCCTCATTCACTTTCGGCTTCTCGATTACCGTGTTTCTCTTCTCTTTTCGTGGGGCTTCCTCCAATTGCTTACCGTTCTTCAGGGTGACTGTTTGGCACGTCTCGACCTCGATCTTTTTCTTTAGCAACCGTTGTGGATATGGGATTGGTTCGACCCATTCGGCTACAGTGACTTGCGGCTTGACTTGAATTTCTTCCTTTTTCTCGATCTTGAAATCGATAGCTTGGCACGTCTCGAACTTTTGATTTCGAGGATCTTCCGTATTCGATGGCAATGCTCCCGGCGGGCGTTTCTCTTGATTCACAACGAATTGAGCGAATTGATTCTCCAAATTCCGCAGCGAGGCTTGGGTAGCGGTCATGAATTGGGCCAAAATCTCCTCCGTGCTTGATTTTTGGGCCGGTGGATTGTTGCCTTGAAAACTTTGTTGAGGAGGGGCTTGATTTTGGAATTGACCTTGAGGTCTTTGATATCCTTGGCCTTGTTGATTTCCTCCATATTGCCCTTGTGATCTCCACCCTTGATTTTGGAATTGGCGAGGCGCGTTATTGACGTAGTTGAGCGATTCCACATCTTGTTGGCATTGGAGCGTGTAGTGATTTCCACCGCAAATTTCACAACATGGAGATTCAACGGCTTGGACTTGTTGTGGTGGATTTGCTTTGATGTGCTGTAGAAGGAGTTGATTTTGTTGAGCAATTTGGGTCACTTGAGCTTGAAGGGCCGTAATTGCATCTAACTCCAACACTCCGGGAACTTTCTTGGCTCCACTAACCGTCATCTCGCTCGACTTGGCAAACCGATTTTGAGCAATTTGATCCAACATGATAAAAGCATCCGGTATCGATTGACTCATAAAATTTCCCCCGGTTGATGCATCTAAGACCGTTCGTGCATTCTCGTTAATCCCTTGGTAAAAGATGTGGATTTGCCGCCATTGTTCGACTCCATGTGTTGGACACTGCCGCAAAAGAGTTTTAAATCTCTCCCATGCCTCGTATAATTGCTCGCCTTGCTCTTGGACAAAATTGTGAATTTCTCGTCGGATTCTCTCGTCCTTCTCGGGTGAGCTATAAACTTTCATGAAAAGGTTGAGGAGTTGAGGCCACGACGAGATAGAGTGGGGTGCTTGGGACATCAACCACTGGCGAGCTCTTCCTTGTAAGGAGTGCTTGAAGAGAATTAATTGAAGCGCCTCTTGGGAAACGCCGTTTTGACGGTGGGAATTACAGGTATCAAGAAAATTGACAATGTGAAGATGGGGATCTTCACCTGCCAACCCACTAAATAGCCCGTTATTTTGGAGCATCGTCAAAAGGCCTTGCTTGATCTCAAAATTGTGCGCCTCAATCGGTGGATATTGGATGCTCGGGCGGAATCCATCTAGAGTTGGGATTATGTAATCTTGAAGTGCCCGTGGCCTAACTGCTGGCTGTAACGGAAGTTGAGGGGGTGGGTCTTGGATTTGGTTTCCGTTGGCATTGAGTAAATTGCCCGCTGCCCTGCGTTCTTCGTCCTCCATTATATTGTTTGCGCGTTGAAGTCTCCTAGCGGCTCGAAAAGTACGTTCGATTTCGGGATCAAACGGTTCTCTAGCAAGTTCGAGTCTCCTGCGCATACAAAGTACCTAAAAAAAAAAATAAAACAAAAATTAAATGGGTGAATCGTGAAAATTGTTCAAATCTAGAGCTAGAATAAAATAAATAATTAAAATATTCCCCGGCAACGGCGCCAAAAACTTGTTGGCCGAAAACCTACACGCAAGTGTACGTATCGTACAAGTAATATAGTGGACTAAAAGTCCGGATATCGAACCCACAGGGAATATTTAATTATCTAATCCTAGACGCTAAATTCTACCAATTATTATCAAGCCCACCCTACACAGTCGAATTTTAGAGAGAATTAACTAAATTAAACTAAATTAAAAGCAAGCGAAAACAAGAAAGCAATTTAAAACGAAGATTTAATCAAGATAAGCAAGCCTAGGATTTTATTCTTCCCCCTATGTGATTATTACTCCCCCAATTCCTTCAATTATGCAAGCAATTAACCCGAATTATTAACCTGAGATGCTAAAATAATCATAACCCGTTTCCGCATGTATTACGATTCTAATACTCTAGATTCAATTACTATATCCCTATGCAATTAATTCTAGAACACAACATTAAACACAAATCTCAATAATGGCTACCTAAGAGATTAACTATATTCCTATGTTAATACCACAAAGGCTCTTCTACCACAGTTCTAATTATTAACCCGATCTTCCGATTCATGCGATTAACAATAACATAAAAGCACATAAGTTGATCAAGTTCATGCACTTAATAAAACAAGTAGAAGAAATAATCCGGAATTAAAACTTGCATAAAATCATAAAATTGGGTTCATAAATCCCACATAGGGTTCCAAATAAAATCCTAGAAATACGAAAATTAGCTACTCATGATTTGTGGAAAAACACAAATAAAATAAGTCATAAACGATAAATCTATGCTTAGAGTCTTTGAATTCTTCGTCTTCGTTATTGCTTTGTTGCTCTTCAAATTGCGTAAAAAAGATTCCCAATTGTGTGCTTGGATTGGTCTTATATAGGGTGAAGAACTTGGGGAAGAAGGCAGTTTCCTTGTGCAATTAAAATCCCTTTACTGCGCAACTTCGGAGTCTCGGACGGGGGTCCCACGATTTGCACTAAAACTGGGACGGGGGTCCCAGCTTTAAATCTTCAGAATTTTGATTTTTTCACTTTTGGCCCATATTTTCTCCAAAATTGCAGTTTTGACCCCATACTTTTCCAATTCTTCAATTTGTACCTAAAATACAATAAATCAACTTTTTAAGCACCAATTATCGTTAAAACACACCAAAAGCTCAAATAAAAATGTACGATAAAGTGTAAAAATATACACTTAACAACGGCGCCAAAAGGATGATGCTAAAGTTAGATCACCTTAGAGAGTTGAATTAGGATGAGCTGGAAGAGCAGAGTGGATCACTGGCTCACGAGCTTGATGACCCCAAGATACCTGCGATCACAGAACACGTGAACTAGGCCGGGGGTTGATCCGGCGGAAACCCCTCCGATGCTCAAGACAGACGTGCGGATAGTGGAAATAGTTCAGAGAATACAGTTGATAGTATTGCTCAGTTAATAGGACGTACCTTAAGGAATGAGTTCAAACCTTTATTTATAGCTTAGTCGAGATTGTTGGGCTCAAACCTTATTTGAAGGTGATTGGGCCTCGATGATAGTGGTCTTCAATATTGGGCTCGTGGCCCAATATATCAATAAATTATAAGTCCATTGGGTCGGCCCAATTAGGCATATCAAGCAACATATTATTTGAACCATGCTTTTCAATACGATCAATCTTCTTACTGCAAAAAGCCTGAGATTATGCGGGGAGTGCTAAATGTGTTGGATAAGGTGGAAAACGAGAATGGCCTAGCAATACTGGATGAGTTAAGAATTTTTCGAGAGCCTGAGAAGGGTTTTTCTCGTCCAAAGGCAATTGCTTGTTGTAAAACTACTAGACCAGGTAAATATTAATTTATGATGGTATGTTTTTTACTTTTTATTTTTAAAGTTTTACAATTATTGCATTCGTACTTGTTTTAATTTATATATATACTAATTTTGATAATTGATATCAGATGAATGGTGGAGATTATTTGATTTTGATCTGCCAAATTTGCAAAAATTGGCTATAAAAATCCTTGGTCAAACTGCTTTCTCTTCTGGTTGCGAGCGTAGTTGGAATGTATTTGAGCGCATCCACTCAAAGAAAAGAAATAGGTTTGAGCATCAAAGATTGAATGATCTTGTCTATGTTCACTATAATTTGCGGTTGAAGAATAGGTGAGTTTTGCAATATTTCAATAAATTATGTTTGTATTTTATTCCTCAACTTTATACCATTTCTTATAATTTGCTAGGTTGGCGAATTCTAAGAGATCCTATGATCCAGTTGATTATAAATCACTTGAAAAAACTGAATTTTGGATTGTGGAAAAAGGAAGGAGAAGGAGAGCTTGACTTTTATGAGCTTGAGAACATGTTGCTAGAAGAATTCCCAAGAGATATGGGAGAATCAAGTGCACAAGGTTTATTTTTTTTAATTTTGTTTAGTTTTGATGATGATGATCTGAAATAGTTTAAAATTATATTTGAATTAGTTATTTAAAACAATAGTGCTAATTCATAATTTATTGGCTTGAAGCGAATTTTTATGTATGCATGTAGATATTGGAAAACATGACTTGGAGGAATATCAAATAGAAGATGGAGATGGAAATCGAGATAGAGATGGAGATGGAGATGAGGACGAGGATGACCTTGATGAGTGAGGGTGATTATTATGAGATGATTTTATTTTATTTTAAAATTTATGGTCAATAAATGTTGTTGGATGTCTGTGAGTTTGTTCTTTTAAAGTAAATTGACTAGTTTCTATGTTTTAGTTTTATATTTTAAATTTTAATAATGTGATGAGGATGATTTAATGAGATACATTATTATTATGGATAGTTTTTTGGATTGAAGTGAAGTTTTTCACATGTTGTTTAATGTTTTAAATTTTTATTTGAATGTATTTATGTGTATATAAAATTAAAACATAAATAGAATAAATAAAAAAGTAAAAAATCCGGGTTGATCCCGGTTGAACCGGTCCAACTATGACCCGAATGCCTCGCCGGTTTTATGTCCGGTCTGGTTCTGATAACATTGGACACAATTATCTCTTTCTCCAACTCTATTTGTCATATATGGTATCAAACACTAGTTTAACTTAGCCGTCACCACCACCCTCCCCTTCTCAGCCGTCGCCTCTCCTTCTCCATAGCTGGCGACGAAGCTTCTCCCTACGCCGCCCCCTCTCAATCAAAAGTCCCAACTATCAAAGGTGGAGCCATTTTTTCACAATCGATGTCGGTCGTTTCTCCTACATAAACAATTATTATATGAACAAAGAAAGGACATGTTACGGAATTGAACTACGTCCACACATACACTGTACGGACCAATAAAATTCTAAAACCTTATCAATAAGATCTTTCCTAGGTCACTATATTATAACTTATAAGCTGATGCATGTAGAGAGAGAGAGAGAGAGAGAGAGAGAGAGAGAGAGAGAGAGATGGCCGGAGGGGATAACGAGAAGGGAAGAGTGTGTGTAACCGGAGGAACCGGTTACCTAGGATCATGGTTAGTAAAGAAGCTTCTCGAAGATGGTATTTATTCCATCAACACTACCACTAGAACAAATCCAGGTTAATTTCATTTTTACTTATGATTTATATATTGATATTAACAAATTAATATATATTATGTAATCTTAAAATAATAAAAAAAAAAGTACATTTTTTTGATGGGAAAATTGTAATGTAAGTCCTATATGTTGGTCTCTTTTGGGATTTACTCTTATAAGTTGTCTAATTATTTCAATTTTACATGCAATAATTATACAAAATTAGTATTTTTTGGTCCTATTTCACTTGAACTTTGAATTTTGGCCGTCATTTATTGATGTACCTAATAAATTCGTAGAAATTTATTTGTAGGACATTTAAAAATTATAAATACCTTCTCTAATTTGGTTTACAGATACATCGTCCCACATAATTAAAGTTCTACCAATGATAAATTAGATATTAAATTTATCAATTTTCAAGCGTTCATATAAATAAAATGCATCAAGTTACTTGTCGCCGCGTCATTAAATTAAAATCATGCAACATAAGACTAAAAATATTATATTTTGCAAAGTTATTGCATGTAAAACTAAAACACGACGAGTTAGAGGACTAAATTACTAAATATGCCAACATAGAGGACCAAAACTACAATTTTTTCTCTCTCTTTTTTTAATTACTATTTCTTTTTCATAACAGAAGGCAGAAGGGACGTCAGCTTCCTGACAAACCTCCCCGGCGCGTCGGAGAGGCTAAAGATCTTCAGCGCCGATCTCGACAGGCCAGAAACCTTCGCCGCCGCCATCGAAGGCTGCGTCGGGGTCTTCCACGTGGCACACCCTCTGGACTTCGAGGAGAGAGAAACCGAAGAGGTCAAAACCAAAAGGGTCGTCGCCGGATTAAAAGGCATCCTACAGATCTGCGCTCGATCGGAAACCGTGCGGCGGGTTGTGTACACTTCCAGCATTTCGACCGCCGCTTTCAGCCACCCCGCCGCCGGACACATAGACGAGGACACGTGGACCGATGTTGACTTTGTCCGAAGCTCTCGCGCGTTTGGTGGGCCCTACTTCATCACCAAGACATTAGCCGAGAGAGCCGCCGTTGACTTTGCTGCTGAACTTGGACTGGATCTTGTTTCCGTTAATCCGACGTGGACTACCGGCCCCTTCATTTGTTCTCACTTACCTGATTCTGTCTACGTAGCCATGTCCTTGATTTTCGGTGTGTGTGTGCGTGTTTTAGGGCATGAACAAAATATAATATATATAAGGGTAAATTATGGCCGGCCCCCTGAGGTAAGGTTAAATTACAAAAAAAACCCTTTATTTTTTGATAATTATAATTACCTCCCTCAACTATAATTTTTTTTACACGTTCACCCTTGCAGTGTTAAATTTAGTGGAATCTTCTAGATTACGTGGAATATTCTACAGTTTGTACCTGTTTTAGCCCGTTCAAGCTCCACATTTTGAAACAAAATGGTCATAAGATGTGTCTATTGGCTTGTCAATATCAGGTTGTGGTGTGTCAGAAACTGCATTTTTGCGTAAAACGAGTACAGACTAGAGAATATTCCAAAGAATTTAGAAGATTATGTAGAATTTAACACCGCAAGGGTGAACGTGTAAGAAGATTCATAGTTGAGGGCAGGGGCGAGTCCACCCAAGGGCTAGGGTGGACTCAAGCCCCCCCTCACTTCCAAAACTTTATCTACAATATATACATATATATATATATATATATATATATATATATATATATATATATATATATATATATATATATATATATATATAATACTTTTTATTTTATTTTTTAGCCTACCAAATTATATTATTTTATTCACTTATTTTTAATTCACTTAAGCCCATTTATTCAAAATCGCTTCACTTCTCAAAATCCCCTTTCACGTCTGACTTGTCCTCGTCTTCTATTTCCCAACTAAATTCTCGTTCTTTGAAACAAAAAAAAAAATACTTTGTTCTATCGCATAGTCGCACTTATGGCGGTTAAATTGCTACCCACCGGCGATCGAACGCACACCGGCGATCAATTAACGTCTGACGTCTTCTCTTTTATCTTTCTTTTCATAATGAATATTAATTCGAAGTCCATTGTGTAATTTTTTTTATAATCGACTTGATATTCATGTTTGTTAGATTTTTTTAGCAATTTAGCTTTCGCGATTCTTTTTGGTATTATCTTCTGAAAATGCAGGAAAAAAAAAATTCATATCAAATTTTCATGTTATATTTCTTTGATAGCAAAAAAAAATTCGGGCGCTCTGCCCCTGAACCCCCGATGTGTTTAAGCCCCCCCTCACGATAATTTCTGGCCTCGCCACTGGTTGAGGGGTGGTTGTAATTATCCAAACACGATGGATTTTTTCGTAATTTGACCTTAACTCATGATGGGGCTTGCCGTAATTTACCCTATATATAAACATTAATTACTTTTTAATTAATTAACTTGCTAATTATTAATTAATTAGGTGATGTTGGACACTACAAGCACCTTAAGGAGGCAAGCTTAGTTCACATAGATGACGTGGCAAGAGCACATATACATCTGATGGAATATCCAGGGGCAAAAGGGAGATACATTTGTTCTGCTGTTGAGTTTACTATTGCTGAGTTGTCTGAATTTATCTCTGCTAGATATCCTGAGTACAAGGATAAGATGCCTAATGAAGAGTGAGTTTCTTAATTGCTAGTAATTAACAATGTAATTAAGCTAATTAATTAGTGTGTGTTATTCATGCATGCAGAGCTTGGAAGGATTTGATTCCTGTCAAAGTATCCGGAGTTACTACCCGAAAACTTGAGGGAACCGGGTTCAAGTACGGAAACGGGTTGAATGAAATGTTTGATGGGTCAATTAAATGCTGCAAAGAAAAAGGTCTTCTCTAACTATTTTTTTCAAATTTAAATAGTTGAAAAACCCTATTTTTTTCTAAGTAGCATTGTTATTATTTATTAAATGGCAAATTACGGTAATTTCTAAAGTAATGTTAAATTACAAAAAAAACTTATGTTTTGGAATTATAACCAGCCATTAATTATGTATTGTCTTACACATTCATCCTTATGGTGTCAAATTTATCTTCTAAAGTGAGGGTTTTTTTTGTAAAAAAAATTACATAATTGAAGTGCAGTTGTAATTACTCAAATATGAGAAGTTTTTTCGTAATTTTATTTTACCATAGGTGTTGCTGTAATTTGCACTTTATTAAAAGCCTCTTTGTTTGTTTGCTATTGGCAAAATTAGTTCCTTGTATTTATCCTATGTCTGAGTTGTTACTTTCTCTGGTTCTTGTAATTTTGTTACGTACAATCGTACGATAATGGAATACACCACATGTTGTATGCAGTTAGAGATATTTTATGAATGTAAAATTATTGGTGATCACATTTATTTGATATATACATTTTTATTTTCTTATTCACTAGAAGAAAATATCTCGTTAGAGCAATTTCAATTCAAAAGTATTAAAACGAGTTACTAAATATGAATTTGATAGTTAATATTTTATTTTGGTACGTGTATAAATTTAGAAATCCAAAACAAGTGGGTTTAATATTTTTGGAGGTTTGGGGGCAACGCTCGCTTGGTTTTTTTTTTTTTATTCGTTCACATAAAATAGTACAAAATTATTATAAATTTATGAACTTTAACTAATATAACATAATTTTTTTGGTGGTTGAGCTAATTCACTGCGGAACTCAAATATAAATTTATGAATATTACTTATTTTTGAATTTTTTTTATCTAACGCCTTAAAAAAAGAGATGAGATCATACCATGAATCTCCGAAATATTAAGTGCAGTATATTATTAGAATAATTTGAATTAATTTAGAAATTTTTTGTAATGATTAAAATATGATATATATATATATCATATATATATATATATATATATATATATATATATATATATATATATATATATATATATATATATATATATATATATATATATGATATATATATATATATATATATATATATATATATATATATATATATATGATATTTTAATTAAAAATTAGTTATATAAACTTATTTTTTGCAATATTTTGTGCACTTAAATTTTTTTTCGGGCCGCTGCCCCGAACCCCAAAATTTTAGTTAGCCCCCCTACATTTTGATCCTGGTTCCGCCTCTGGGCTAATTATATATAGCTATAATATGTAATAGAAACTATTAGGAGTTCACAATCGGCTGGAGCCCACTCTTGCCAAAGGGCGGCTCTGCCACTGCCCATCGACCATCGTCACTCGTTACGTTGCTCATTGCCCCGATTCGTTGCACATCAGATTCTATAGGTCTCTGTGGATCGATATGCGAAATTCACTATCCTATAAAACATGATAATGTACACTTAAGATTTTTTATAGGTAGATTTTACATATATCAGGTACAGGAATCTCATATCATAGACAACAATACACGTGTACAGATCCATACATAGTTTACACTAATTCTTAATTGGGCAAATATATGAAAGTTCAAAATACAAAAAGTGAACCGTTGGAGCAAATTATGCTTCCCCACAAACATAACTACTTTTTTTCCCTTGAAAAACAAGCTTTAATTTAGCTGAATATATATCAATTTTGGATTACTTGATCAAAAAAACTACATAATTTTTCTAAGTGGTCTCGAGTTTGACAACTTCATAGTGTACCGAACGCAAACAATTCTTAACGATTGATCTCGAATCAAGTAATTCGGTTCGATAATCATCACAATCATTATAACATAGGTCTATTAAAATATTAATTCTTAAATAAACGTTTGCATTTATTCATGAAAAAGATTGGTCACCATGAATTTGAGGGCCAATAATGCACTGCAGTTTCCAGAAATTTAATATTTTTACAGTCATTTATTATTTATTATATACAAAAATTAAAATTATTTCATTGAAGAAACTTCTCTGAGTTGTATTTAAAGGATTAAAATATTATTTTATTCCAGGTTATATTTATAGCACAATAGTGACGTATCATTGTTCTATACCATTTAATTCTTGAATTGAACTTGTCACTGAATGGGCCAACCTATGAAATTATTGCAATACATACTTGATTTAGAAAAAAAAAAAAAATATATCATAAGTGAATATAAGCTATGTAGGACACTGCCCTTAAGCTTCAACTTCTCAACGTATCCGTGTTTCGAACTCGTTTCGTGTCCAGTTTCGGAGAATACCTGCCGGACACCTTATGGGTCATTTTGCAATTTCTGAATTGTTAGAAAAATAAGTTTCAATAGAGATTTTTCAAACATTTTTTTATGTTTCGCTAATCATTTACATGATTTTAATGACCAATCGCAAATTGACAGTTAATAATAATATTTATTTTGAACATATTTGTACGGAAATATATAAAAAATTATAAATAAATGAAATCTTATATATATTTATATAGTATACTTAAAAATATACTCCTACACTTTTAATATTGGGGGTGCTAAATCCTACACTAAGAGTTATTAAATCTCGCACATAAATAAAAAATATTCTCTCTCTACCAAAAATATTCTCTCTCTACTAAATATTTTCTCTGACTTCTCTCTCACTTTTTCTAGGGTTTTCCATACAAAAGTTACTAAATCCCGCAAATAAAAAAAATAAATTCTCTATACAAAAAAAATATTTTCTCTCTATGCTCTATTTTTTCGACTTCTCTCCAACTTTTTTCTAGGGTTTTTAAAATACTAAGAAGTCGTCAAAAGTCGTTTTTTGTTACGTAATAATCATCAACTAATGAGTTCAATACCTTCTAACGACAATCCACTTAAACCTGATGTAAGATTTTAATTTTTTTTGCCAAAAAATTGTCATACGCAGAGGGCAGACAACCTGGAAGACGAAACAAATAGCGCGCACATGTTGGGCGCGCAGTACACTGTATTTGCGTCCAAGGTGGGCGCCGTCTTTGATGCGTCCGCTTCTACTTTAGATGCGATACGATGTTGTGTTTTTTTTTTTTTTTTGTTATATTTTTTTTTCAGGATAATAGGGAAGTTGATTATTCTGAATATTTTTTAGGAGTACAATTGTTTAATTCTAGAGCCGATTTAATACAGTGGGCGAGAGACACAACTGAAAGCCATGGCATTAAGCTAAGTATAGGTCATACTTTTTGTGATAGAGTATACGTCACCTGTGATTGGTATGGAAAAAAGTATGTGAAACGGAAGAATAGAGGTGTAGAAAGTACAAAATGTACTGACACGAAAAAATGTAATTGTGATTTCCAGCTGAAGGGGCCTCTACAAGCAGAGGATAAATGAGAACTCTCTATAGTTTACGGGAAGCATAATCATCCTCCGACTTCGAAGCATGGTCTTTATAAACAACTCTCGCATAAGCAGTATGAAGTTACCGAGATGTTGACGAGAAGTCACGTGAAGCCTAAGAAGATTTTAAACTATCTTTGACGTGAAGATCCAAATATTACCACTTCGTTGAAATACATTTATAATGCAAGACTCAAAATCAAAATTAAATTAATTGGCAGAAAGACAGTTATTCAACATTTGATGCAGGGTATTGATTAGAGCAAGTATATACAACGACACCGCGCCGATTCAATAACGAATGAGGTTATTGACTTGGTGTTTGTTGATCCTCGAATTCCTGATATACTGAAGTTGTTCCCGTATGTCCTACTCATCGACGAGGCATCTGTAAAAAAACAATTACGAAACATATTTATTAAACATTTAAAAAAAACATTTAACATAACTTAAGCATTTATTAAATATTTGAAAGTTATTTAATATTTATTAAACAAGTCTAAATATTTATTCAATATTTATTAAATATTTTTTAATTATTAAATATTTATTGAACATTTATTCAATATTTTAAATTTCTAATTATTTAATTCTATAATATTTTTAACATTTATAAATTATTAAAATTTTATTAATCATTAAATATTTATTAAAAAATTAATAAATAATTGAATTGATATGAATTAAAAAAAAAAAAAAAAAAATTATGAAAGAAAGCATCACCCTTCGCTTCCAACATAGCCGCGCCTCCCAAAACCCCACACCTGCCATGACGTGAATTTCATGGCAGGCACCCCACCCCGCCTCCTCCCCGCCCCCCCAAAATCCCACACCTGCCATGGACGTATTTCATGGCAGGCCTTTCATCACCCTCTACCACCCACCATATATTGACAAGTAATAAAAATTGAATTAAATTTAAAAAAAAAAAAAAAAAAAGAGAGAGAGAGAGAGAGAGAGAGAGAGAAGAGAGAAGAAAAACCTATTTTACTGTTAATTAGTAGAATTAATTTGAGATAGAATGATTACCTTGATTGTAAAATAAATTTCAGAAGGTTTTCTTCAAGTTCGAATCTCGAATTATAATAGCATGAGGGGAAAATAACTTGTTTGGGGGAGAGAAAAAGACCGACATTTGAGATTTTAGAGAGTGAAAGAAATTTTATTATGTGCAGGATCTAGTAATTTCCATGTGGGATTTAGCATTTCAGTTTAATATTTCCCGTTTTCCCGTTTCTCCGTGCCACTGTTTCGGTGTCCGTAATACGTAGTATATAAGTTGAAGACGGCTTGTAGATTAGTATGTTATAGGGCCTAGCCCAACAACTATAAATAGCCCAATATCAGAAAATTAATAAAAGCCCAATTCTTAAATTTATATATAAATACATAAAAATAAATATTTAAATTTTAATTAAATACTTTTCTTTCCTGGATGTGTTGTCGTCTCATTAACCACACAATCTCGTGTACCCAATAAAACCCATTTTCTTGCTTTCCACTTCCATTTATAAAATAAGTTGTTTTTGTTACTTTTGTATAATAATCTTGATCTAGATATATATACATATATATATATAATTAGTAATATAATAATAGAAATAGAAATGGATAGCAAAAAGGGTAGAGTGTGTGTGACAGGTGGAACAGGGTATGTTGCATCATGGCTTGTAATGAAGCTTCTTCAGAATGGTTACTCTGTCAACACTACTGTTAGAACAGATCATCCAGGTTAATTTTTTTTTTTTACTGTTTTTCTTTTACCATTCCTATGTTTTTTAACTGCTTTAATTAATAATATGAATTGAAAAGAAAAAAAAAATAATTAATTTTTTTTGAATGAGGAGATTTTTGAAATGTTTGGTATTGGAAATTCTTCTGAATTTTCTGAGTTATTGTCACTTGTCTACATATTCATTAGTAGATCAAATCAATCGACATTCGATATTGGAGACCGATTGATATTTACCGATTCTGATTCGAAAAATTTATCGATTTTTGAACAATATTTTTCATTCAGAGTTCGATTTTCTCCAATTTTTTTTGGAACGGGATTGGAATATATTTGAAATTCCGGTTTCCGATTTCCGATTTCCGATCAGATTCTATCTCCTATTGTGTCAAGACTACATAAAGTTTGAATCTTTGATCCATTGTCAAGCTAATTAATTGTGTCATTAATATCTCATGAGTTTTCTCAATGTAAAGTTTGATTCTAGCAAACAAAGGCCTAAATGTACTATTACTCGGTGGGGGGTTTTTGGTAATTACGAATACATTAGGGGCTTTTTCGTAATTTCACATTCGTTTAGGGAGTTCTTGTATTTTACCCTCTCATTTTTTTCAGACATAAGTTACCTAAAAAACCTTCCAAACGCACCCGAAAGACTACAAATTTTCAACGCAAATCTCGACAAACCTGAAACCTTCGCTCCAGCCATTAAAGACTGCGTCGGAGTTTTCCACTTAGCTCATCCGATGGAATGGAACGAAAACGAAACCGAAGAGACAAAAACAAAAAGAGCTATCGGTGGGCTATTAGGCATTTTACAAGCATCTCTCGACTCGAAAACCGTTAAGAGATTCGTGTACACTTCTAGTGCATCCACGGTCATCTTCAATGCCAGCTGTAAGAATCTAGACACCATAGACGAAGAATCTTGGACGGATTTCGATTTCTTGAGAAGCTTAGGTCTAAAGGGAGCATCGTACGTCATAACCAAGACATTAGCCGAGCGAACGGCTTTAGAATTCGGCGAGAAAAATGGATCGTCGTTGGAAGTTGTGACACTCGTTCCTCCATTTATACACGGTCCGTTTCTTGGCGATCGTTGTCCTAATTCGGTTAAGGCATCTCTTGCATTGATTTTCGGTACGTTTTTTTTCGTGTTCTTGTAGTAATAATTAGTATATACATATATACAGGGCCGCCGTCTCAAACTATTTTGGGGCCTAAAGCGAATAATACATTTTTTCGGATTTTTTTTTCAAGTAATAGTGAATGTACTATACTACCCCTATTGAACTATATTAGCAATTGCTTGAATGTATTATACTTTGTGACATGCTATATGTATATCTTGTACTAATTTGGACATTGAGCAATATGTGATTCTTGGAATTTTTGTATAGGCGATGAAGAATATTATAAGTATTTTGCGAGGACAAGTTTAGTGCATGTGGATGACGTGGCGAGGGCCCACATTCACGTTTTCGAGTATCCGAAGGCGAAGGGGCGATACATTTGCTCTGCTGTTGGAATTACACTCGATAGGCTGTCCGAGTTTTTATCGACTAGATACCCAGAGTACCAAATACCAAAGCCAGAGTGAGTTTATATATAATTATATATATTCATTGCTAATTTCTTGTTATTCTTGATCAGAAAAAATATAAAATAAAATAAAATGAATTTGATCGGGATTATTATTATTATATACAATGCAGTTCATTGAAGGGTATAGAACCTGTGGAATTTTCCGAGCTATCGTCGAAAAAGCTAATGGAAACTGGATTCGAGTTTCGTTACGGATTGGAGGAAATGTTCGATGGAGCAATTCAGAGTTGTAAGGAAAAGGGTGTTCTGTAGTTCATTTTGTGAACTTGTAATTTTCCTTTTGGGAATATTGATAGGATTGATAAAAGTGATTGCAATTGACATTGATTGTATAATTGTCAATGGTAATAGAGTACTCCGTCATTACATTAATCGTCGTTGTTCAACTCGATATAAATATTAAAAATTTCAATAAACATGTCTTGATTTTATAAAAAAAAAAACACATCAAAATATTTATTTCAATATTGGAAATTTAAAGTTACATATAGTATGGAACAAAAATATTTTTAAAAATGAACATTATGTTATGAGACAAATGTGGTACATGTCACGCAATTGAAACTATTATATATTTATAATATGTAGTAGAAACTATTAGGAGTTCACAATCGGCTGAAGCCTACTCTTGCCAAAGGGTGGCTCCACCACGGCCTATCGTGACTCTTCCGTCGCTCATTGCCCCAATTCTTTACACATCAGATTCTATAGGTCTTTGTGGATCGATATTCAAAATTCACTATCCTTTAAAACACGATAGTGTACACTTTAGATTTTTTATTCGTAGGTTTTACGTACATCAGGTACGGGATCTCGGATCAGACATCCCCATCTAAGTAGGTGTTGCATAAAGTTTATTTTATGTTATACCCAATAAATTTTACCAAATTATACTTTAAGATACACGTATACAAATCCATACATAGTTTACACCTATTTATAATTGGGGTGAAAAATGAGAAATATGAGAGTTAAGTGGAGGAAAGTTGAAAACACAAAGAGTGAACCGTTGGAGCAAATTATGCTTCCCCACAAACATAACTACTTTTTTTCCCTTAAAAAACGCACCGCCATTTCCAACTCGCGCCCTCTCTCTCTCTCACACAATTTCACTCTTCTCTCTCTTTTTCTAGAAGAAGAAAAAAAATTGAATTTCGAAGATCGAAACAATTTTGTGTATTAGAGAAAAAAATTGAATTTTGAAGATCCATAATAATTTATGTATCAGAACTTGGCCGCCGGAAAATGTCATTCTCGGATTCCGAAACGTCCTCTCACGGCGGAGAGTACAAGACATTCCGTCAAATCAGCCGCGATAGTAAGCCCCAATTCCTTTAATTAGGTTACGGCGTTTTAATCTGATTCCCCCCCCTGTTTTCTTAAGCATTTTCGCCTCTTCTGATTATAAATTGATGAATAAACGTAGTTAATTATCGAATGTATTCTCATCGCTTAAGAGAAACACGTTTGAATTTTGCTGGTCCAGAAGCAGATCTTTTGGGGATTTGATTTTACTGATATAGAAGTGTCTATTAAATGTTATTATGTATTTATTTCCGCAATTAGATTTTTGGATTTATTGCTAGCTAACAGAAGTGAAATCGTGTCTTTTCATCTCGAACGATCCCGGGAAATAGATCAAAATGAATTTACATGAGAATATTCTGTACTGTTGCTTGCTACAATTGCAATGTGATATATGCTAATTTTGCAGTTTTATTTAAATTGACATAGGAGTGGTGAATCGTGGCTTCAGATTTATGCGATAATATATAGTATTTGGATTGATTAATTATCGGTAATCATCTCTTGTAGGGTTATTGTATGAAATGCTCCAAGATACCAAAGCAGGAGGAACGAGATCATCATGGAAGGTATATTTAATACTGGTGATTGCTGCCAATATAAGCTTTATCATATAATAATAAGCTAATATTTGCATGCAATGTTGCGCATCTAATCGGTGATATTAAATCGCTTTAAATATGTACTCCTCTAGTTTCGGAATTTTGTTTTGGGGTAAAAGGTGTATTACATAATATTACTGCTAGGAATGTTTGAAGATGAAAACGGTGGACTTTTTTCGGGAAACGAACGAGGGGGATATATTTCTTCTCTATGGATAATTTTAACAGTGTAGAGGCATTTTGAAAAACAGGGCTTGGTGGCTACTGCCGATTACATGATTTATATTCTTCTCAACTGTATGGCTTTGTTCAGGTACTCATTATGGACAAGGTCACAGTAAAAGTAATGTCCCATTCATGCAAAATGGCAGATATCACTGACCAAGGAGTTTCTCGTAAGCATTTACTTAATTATGTTATATAGTAGAATATCTCTTTTTCTTTTTCTATTCATGTTAACCTTGGTCTGAATTTTATTGCATAGCAATGTATTTCTCTTATATTTCTCGTTATTTACTTTTATATGTTACTATTTTGCCCGCCGTCGGTTATTAAAATACTGGCCTGATGTACCATGGTTTGATTAGTGTAAAATGAAGTCATTCATATATTAATTGTTAAATCATATATATTTCACATTTTGCAGTGGTGGAAGACCTTTTCCGAAGAAGAGAGCCTTTGCCTTCAATGGATGCCATATATTTCATTCAACCTTCAAAGGAAAAGTACTGTCATTCTTTGATCCTTCCTCTTTAGTCTGTAAATATGTTGAAGGAAAATCAGGAATTTTTTTTTCCCCGTCAGTTAGCATATTTTGAAAATCCCATTTTTTTTTTCCGGAAAGTTTCTAACTGCATGTGAAGAATATAGACCATTCTCCAAAACTCACATGCTTATTCCTCTTTGTAATATGTGTTTTTTAGAACTACTCTTACTTATTTATTGTCAAAATGGAGCCATTAAAACGGGAACTGATTTTTCTCCATATTTAATTGTACGAATATAGGAACTGATTATTAAATCTTTATCCTTTTCAGCATCGTCATGTTCTTGTCTGACATGTCAGGAAGAGAACCATTATACAAGAAGTATGTCCATAATCTTTTAATCACCATTGTTCTTTTTCCCCTGCTTATCTTGTAGCATGGAGCCTGAAAGCTTTCTTTCTTGATATATTCTTACTGCAGAGCATATGTATACTTCAGTTCACCGGTAGCAAAAGACCTTGTTAACCGAATCAAGAATGATACTAGTGTTTTACCACGTATTGGTGCATTAAGAGAGGTAAATATATTACTTGTACTTTGTCGGTATGTACGATCCTTTTGTTAACCATCTCTCATAGTAGAGTTGGTACATACCTCCCATGTTTTTCCATTTGTAACGAGATTTGAATTTTGAGGGGAAAAAAGAAAAAAAAAAAATCCTTTTGTTGATTCGTTCACCTTTGGAATATTGCAGATGAATTTAGAGTACTTCTCTATAGACAGTCAGGTAATTCGCAATCCATTTTTTCATAATGGATTTTGATCACGTCTATTTGGCATATGGAATATAAAATGGAATAGTTGTCAACTGTACCAGTGTGGCAATTTTAATGTCAGGCATTCATAACTGATCATGAAAGAGCACTTGAAGAGCTCTACGGTGAAAATGCTGAAAACTCTCGCAGATTTGATATGTGTTTGAATGTAATGGCCCTGCGAATTGCCACCGTTTTTGCTTCGCTAAAGGTACCAACAGAATCATATTTGTGTTTTACCCCGATCCTTAAAGAACAGTAAGAATGTCAATCAAATTTGTCCGATGTAAAACCCTGGAAGTATGATGCTGTACTGGAATATTTTTATTTAGTTTTTACATATTAAATATGTAAAATATGGCATATTTTTCACTTTCAGGAATTTCCTTTTGTACGGTATAGAGCTTCCAAGGGACCTGATGCCGCCGCAGCGACTGCTGGCCGAGACTTAGTTCCTACAAAACTAGCCTCAGCAGTTTGGAACAACATTTCAACCTACAGATCTTCCATTCCCAATTTCCCAGCAACAGAAACATGTGAACTACTTATAGTGGACAGATCAGTTGATCAGGTGTCGTAAATTTTCCGACCCGATACATGTTTGTTTTCATTTTTTTTTTCTTGATTTTGAATTTCTATACAAATTTTTTTTTTAGATTGCTCCTGTCATTCATGAATGGACGTATGATGCTATGTGCCATGATCTGCTTGATCTTGACGGAAATAAATACGTACAAGAGGTAAATGTTTTTACCCAATCAGTCTATTTTGCGATCTGAGAAAATTTTCTGATAATATGTAGTGGATGTAAGATTCCTAGCAAAACAGGTGGTGAGCCTGAAAAAAAGGAAGTCCTTCTAGAAGATACTGATCCTGTTTGGCTTGAGCTCCGACATGTTCACATAGCAGAGGTGTTCACTCGTGCATACATATATCTTGTTTCTGTTATTTGAAAAGTTCATATGTGAATTTTCTTTGCCAATTAATTATATATTCCATCACAATGTCTCAATTTAATATTTTAGGCTAGTGAACGGTTGCACGAGAAGATGTCAAATTTTGTTTCCAAAAACAAAGCAGCACAGTTACAACAGAGGTTGGTGCTTATAAATCCGTGAACTTGTAGCTGATTAGATTTTTTCAGTAACTTTAGTCTAAAATGTCTCGACTTATTGTGGAAGTAAATTTATGCCCGAACTGAAACAGGTTAACCCCAGATGTTTAAAAAAAAACATTATTTCTCAACCAATTTTGCTCTATGTTTTTTTTAATTAATTTCCATATGATTTTTTGCCGTTTCCTCTTGGAATCTCTAACATTCAAGTTATGCTTATATGCAGAGATGGTAGTGAATTGTCCACAAGAGACCTGCAGAAAATGGTTCAAGCTTTGCCACAATATAATGATCAGATGGCGAAACTCTCTCTCCATGTGGAGGTTATTTTTCACCGCAAAGTCTTCAAATCATTTCATTAGAGATATTTGGTTATTACCATTATTGTATAATGTTAGACACTTTATTCAGATGTGTGAGTAATGTGGACCAATCAAATGAAGACAAATAAATACATGCCTTTTGAACTTTTTTTCACAGACTTTATACTTGTTTCTACCAGATTGCTGGAAAAATTAATAAAATCATCAGAGATGTTGGTCTTCGAGAACTTGGACAACTGGAGCAGGATCTTGTATTTGGAGATGCAGGAACTAAAGAAGTCATCAATTTTATGAGAGGGAAACAGGTAATTGATATTTCAATGGTCTGATGCTAAATTCTTTCTCGGATTTGCTGGATTATGTCATCATAATAATCATCTCCTTACTCTACAGGAAGGAATGTCTGAAAATAGATTGCGGCTTTTGATGATTTATGCTTGTGTCTATCCAGAAAAGTTTGAGGGCGACCAAGCAATAAAGCTCATGCAGGTCATTAATCTATCTCTCTCTCTCAAAATGATTTTGGTTAATTAACACGTTTTATGATTTACTGCTATATCTGTAAATTAGTACCAACTTTGTTTACAAATTCAACGCACTCCCTACTTCATGTGATGAATGACTTACCCAAACTGGTTATATACTTCATCTTTACTTCTAAAGATAGGACAAGAAAAATAGATGTTACAATTAATACAGTGTAGAAGCTCAAGCTAATTTTGATGATGATATTTCTCATGCTTCTTTAGTTGGCCAAATTATCACGTGCGGACATGAAAACTGTGAAAAATATGAAGTTGCTCGAGGGGGCAGAATCAAAAAAGACTTCGCTCGGGGGTTTCTCACTCAAGTTCGATTCAGCAAAGGTAAATACTTCCACCACACTAAGAGCTTATAGTTTATTCACGGAGACCTGAATATTGCTACTGTTTTTTCTTTATTAGAAAAAGCATGCAGAAAGAACGGATCGAACTGGAGAGGAAGAGACGTGGGCGCTATTTCGGTTTTACCCTAAGATAGAGGTTTGGTTTCTAAAAAATGACTGCTGAAAAGTTTCACCACCTTTTCCCCATGCTATCACATTTTTTGCATATAATTTACCATTTTATCTTTCACAAGTGAGAGTTGTTGCAATTTAACAAGCTTTATTTCTTAGGAGTTAATTGAAAAGTTGAGCAAGGGAGAATTGGCAAAAGATGAGTACCCGTGCATGAACAGTTCTAGTGCTTCGACTCAAGCGAGTTCTGGAGCTTCACAGGCTGCATCGGTTAAGACAGGTCAATCTACTACTGCTCCACATTCTATGAGATCGAGACGAACTGCCGCGTGGGCCCGCCCTCGTTCTTCTGACGATGGATATTCAAGGTAATAATTTTATTTTATTTTTAATTTTTAAATGAAAACTCATTTTAAGTTTGTTTTTCTGTACTTGTACGGTTTTTGCCAGTGATTCAGTCTTGAGAAGTGTATCTACTGATTTCAAGAAGATGGGACAACGGATTTTTGTGTTCGTAATTGGTGGGGCAACGAGATCTGAGGTAAAAAGATTAATGATTCGTTTTCCTTTTCATTATTAAGGCCTCGTTTGGTTGCGGAGATTTATTGCTCATAACATAAATTGTTGTTGGTTGTGTACTCAGCTTAGGGTTTGCCATAAGCTTACTCCAAAACTAAGGAGGGAAGTGATACTTGGTACAACTAGTCTTGATGATCCACCTCAATATATTACGGTAAACGTTACATCATATGTTCTTCGTTTAATATATGAGTACGCTAATTCTAAATACGAGTACATGTATACGGGTCGTTGATCTGAATATTTAATTTGCAATATACATGACTTGTTTTATTCTGTGTTGTTGGGCAGAAACTTAAGCTCCTGTCAGAAAAGGAGCTTTCAATGGAAAACATTAATTTCTGAAAACTCGAAAGTTTTTGTACAACATAGTTTTGGACAAACAGTCGCAGATTGGGTCCAACAGCTTTCTTTATCTATCTTCACACTTACGTTTTTTTGGTTTTTAGTTTGTTACATCTTCTAAAACATTGTCTAGAATGCAGTTGATATATAATGAAGCAGCCAGGCGTCGGATCTAGACGGTTCATTCCTGGATCGCCCTGCTCGTGGATTATATATCATATAATATGATGTAAATTTATTTATTTATTTATTTTTTCTGAAATATATTTCTGTGAATTTTAGTCTGTGTAGAGGTAGGTGGGATTGCCTACATTATTAGTTTGTCTACTTTTACTACATAATGTATTTCATTTATTTTTTTTAATTATGAAGCTCATATCAAATAAAACATCACAACATAGATTATGTCTTTCATTCTTTTTTTTTTTTAAAACTGTATGATACATTATGCAGATAAATATGATAAATATGTACAATTTAAAATGTAATCAAAAGGGCTAAAAATATCAGAAAACAAGAAGCAAAAAAGACGAGAAAGTGAAAATCGGAGAAGGAAAATAGCGCGCAAAAAGGTAATTCACTTAATGTTTTGACACTGTTTGTTAATCTGACTCTCACGTTCGAATTCCCAATTAAAATGATCGAAAATGCGTTCAAAAATCAACATAAATATTTACAAATTTCATATTTTATCCAATATTCGAACGTTAAAGAGGTCAAAACTAATTTTAAAATGGATGCACATGAATTGCACATCCCGGTGAAATCACTCGAAGGTGTCCACATGCATTCGGGTGAATTCACCCGAATGTGTTGTTTTTTTCTATTTTTCCGTTCAAAATGTTAATAATCGGAAAAATAAAATTGTTTCGTGTCTTATACACTATTTATTGTTTATGGTTTTATGTTTTAATATATTGTTCTTTTGAAATTTGAAATTAGGATTTTTTATTTAAATTTATTTATTGTTTATGCGAGTTATTTACTTTTACGGTAAATTACAATCAGCCCCTGAGGTAAGGTGTATTTACAAAAGAAACCCTTATTTTTCCATAATTATATCCACCTCTGAAATTTGTAGATATATTACATTAACACCCTTTTGTAGGAAGGTAAATGTAAGAAATTCACAAGCTACAGGGGGGTGGATGTAATTTATCAAACACTAGGGGTTTATTAGTAAATAAACTTAACCTCAGGGAGGTGTTTGTAATTTATCCCTTTTATTTTTGGAGTTGGGCTTATTTTGTAACCCCAAATCTATGAATCCATGGCGCAGCCCAAATAATATCTGTGTATTTCTTGCAGCTTCATCAAGCACGATTTCCCGAATGTACAACAAATCTTCTAGATTTCACTGTGAATTCCGTAATTGAAACTGAAAATTTGTCGAAAATGGATGCAATTCTCCCAATCATCGTTTTCTCGGTGATCGTCGGTGCTCTGATCGCATTCCTTGCATTCGGTGCCTACTTCGGGAAGAGGAAATCAGAAATCCAATCCATCACCCGACCCGAAACTCTTAACCCGAACCCGAAGCCCGCTTCGAAGCCATCGGCTGCAAAGAAGCCCCATCACAAATCTCATGCAGCTGATAAAGTAAGAATGTTACATTTCTGGGTTAATTGTGCTGTTTTGGTTTGGGGATTTTGAGATTAATTTGATCTCGCATTGTATTTGTGAAATTGTAGGATGCTAACAAGAAGCACCATCATTTGGATTTGAATACATTGAAAGGGCACGGCGATGCTGTCACCGGTCTTTGTTTTTCGAGCGATGCACGCAGCTTAGCAACTGGTAATTTGTGTCGCTTTTAGTTTTTTATTATGTAAAATTTTTCTTGTTGGCTTTTTGTTACTACGTAATCCTGTAAAATTGAGAATATAATGTGTGCAAAGTTGGATCGAATGAAAGTATTTACGCTGTGGAAATCTGTAACTTCCGAAATGTTCGACAGTAAAATGTATGCAATAATTTGTTAGGTTCATTATATGAATACTTGTTCATAAGGTGTAGGATTAGTCGGAGAATTCGGTAAAGTTACCTTGGAATCAAGAGTTATTGTAATTGATAATTGATCAAGTGACTTCGTAGCTTGGAATTTTTTTCCTTAGTAGGTCTAATCTGTTGGCTGCTTCGGCATGTAAAGTGGAGATATCATTAAGTTCTGCCCTGCAATTATAGCTCAGATGATAGTTGGTTTTCCTATGTTTCTTTCGAGTTTGAAAAGAACACATTGAAGGATGATTAGTATCATAGAAGGAAGAAGCGTACGGCGGTTTTGTTTTTGGCTATTTATTGCAGGATTGTCTTTCTATCGAAAGGCAAATTTGATGTTTCTGCTTGTTTCAGAGCCTTTCTTAGGGTCATTCATCCATTATTTAATATATCTAGTTCCTGATTTATTTTTCCTTTAATGATTATTGTAGTAAATACGGTTCATATGGGAAAGTTGTAATTCTATTTTTCTTTTTTATGTGAATTGTGGGCTACATAATATACATTTAAACTTGTTAATGGCCTAGTCATGTTAACTTAGCATCTCGGTTTTCAAGTCTCAGGTTATTATTTAACTTTGAAGTTCTTTACACACTCTTTGTTTGTACAGCTTGTGGAGATGGTATTATCAGGGTTTTCAAGTTGGATGACGCATCAAGCAAGAGTTTCAAGTACTAATCTATAATATCTATTATCCATACGAATTTGGTGAAAGTGTTTTATTTTTGCTAATTCTAATTACAGTAATTATATCTGTTTAGGTTTCTGAGAATTAATTTACCTGCTGGAGGTCATCCCACGGCACTTGCTATTGCCGATGATGCGTCATCTGTTGTAGTGGCTTCCCAAACACTCTCAGGTTCATCTCTATACATGTATGGAGAAGAAAAACCTAAAGCAGATGCCGATCAGAAGAGCAAACTCCCTCTCCCTGAAATCAAATGGGAACATCATAAAGTTCATGATAAGAAGGAAATCATAACTCTTGTCGGAACCAAGGCAACTTACGGCAGTGCTGATGGCAGTACAATTATTTTGTCGTGCTCTGAAGGTACTTTCTGTTTTATGATACCATCAGTTGTATGGATTTTGAGCTTACACAAAGAAACTTCTAATTTCGTGATATTTCTCCTACGATATATATTACTTTTTCGACCAATTCTCATTGTTAGTCTTGATTACTAAGGCCGAGGTATAGGGTTCATATCCTGCCCCTCCCCTATTTTCCCTTTTGTAAAAAGATTTGAATTTAAAAAGGGTTGATATTTATACATGCGTGTAAACCCTTTGGTGTTATCGACTTGGTAGAGTACATATGACTTGTAAACCCTTTGGTGTTTAGCGCTCATGAGTATGGCTTATATATAAGTAATTTCTCTCCATTTGATTTTCATGTTTCTTTTCAGGCACTGATATTATCCTCTGGCATGGAAAATCTGGGAAGATGTTGGGTAATGTTGACACGAATCAACTGAAAAATACAATGGCCAGCGTATCTCCAAATGGTCGTTTCATTGCAGCAGCTGCTTTTACTGCTGATGTGAAGGTGATAATTCTTTTCAATTATTGAGTTTACTACGTCTGAGTGTGAGGACTCTTAAGTGATATCTATGTCCATCTATGATTTATTTTGTGAATGGGGTGTCTTTCCATCTTTCTGTTATTTGTTTGGCAATTGAAAACCGTCGAAAGATGAACGCCTAACTTCCAAATTAATCATGCTCGGTTGTTTCTCGTTATATTCTGATTATATTCATGCTCTGCTGGCAAGTTCACCTGATCTTTCACTGTGTCAACCAACATCACATTTACCTAATTTAGTTTTACTATACAGGTCTGGGAAATTGTGTACTCAAAAGATGGCTCAGTGAAGGAGATTGTGAAAGCTATGCAACTCAAGGGTCACAAGGTTCCGTTACATACATGCTTTGCAATTCTTTATGTGATTATTAGTCTTCTATCATTGCATATGATATAAAATCCCAACTTTCGTATAAGTTATCATCAAAACCTTAATTCATTACATTGACATAGTATTCATTGAAATGGTGAATAACTATTTCTTTATGGACTCTGTCTGCAATGGATTACATTCATTAGCAATTGTTTTTCAAATTTAAACAAGTGACTTTTACATTCTCGAGTATATGCTTGTTGCTTCTTCGCCCTTCACCATCCTTTTGTTTTATAATTTTAATTTTGTGTATCGTTGATGTTCAGAGTGCTGTAACATGGCTATGCTTTACTCCAAATTCGGAGCAGATTATCACAGCCTCAAAGGATGGTTCAATAAGAATATGGAATATCAATGGTACGAATAGCTGATAGCTTCTTTAGTTGCACTCTTCTGCATTTATGAATTCGATGACATGTAGAATCTTGAAGTTTATGACAGAAATCTATTTAATAATGTCTTTAAATTCTCGAGATTGACTATTTAAAAAACGTAAACTATAAAAGCTAGAAAGGAAAGAGTAACCACATCAACTTCCCATATCTTACAAAGGGTGATCGTGTTTCGCTGGGCATTAGTTGTTCATTAAGTGTAGATGCTATTTTTTATTTATTTTAAATACTATCATATAATAACCCGATCTTTTGCTTTTTCATGAAGTTCGATATCACCTAGACGAAGATCCCAAGACTTTGAAAGTGTTCCCAATACCACTAAAAGACGCAAAAGGCACTTCTTTACATTATGACCGTCTCAGTTTATCTCCCGATGGAAAGATACTGGCAGCAACTCACGGTACAACATTGCAATGGCTCTGTGCTGAGACAGGGCAGGTTTTGGACACCGCTGAAAAAGCGCATGACGGTAAATACATATCAATACATATATACCTCATGCAGTAATGAACTCCAGACACATGCATAATGCAAAATGCCTTAAATTATTTGACTTAAGCAAATTACGATGCAGGTGAAATCACGGACATGAAATGGGCACCTACAACCATTCCGATGGGTAAATTCTTTCATACTGCATTATCTTCTTGTCACTTAATGAACCTTTTTTAGGACAAAAAAAAAAAACGAATGATTTATTTCGTTTATTTGTTATTTCCCTTTATTTATGGGGATTAGCAGTCCTTTTTGTAAACAATTATTCGATTATAATTTCGGTGTCAATTTGTGTTATTTCTGCAGAAAACAAGCGGGTAGTTGTTTTAGCCACGTCGAGCACCGACAAGAAAGTGAAAATGTGGGCAGCCCCAGATAAGGCTTAAAAGTCGATAGTTTTCTGGATGGAAAAGAAGCTGGAACTTCACAGGCTTAATTAAACCTCGTTCGTCTTTGTCTTCACTAGAATTAATTAGGCAATGATGTGCTTCTGGAATACTGGTTCAGTTGAAAAGTTCGAAAGATGATGATGAGGTGGTTTGCTTCGGTTGAGGTTTTTCTTTTTTTCGTATTCTGCCCACACAGAAGGCAGAGGTAGTTATTCGGTTACTTTTGACGAAATTTTGGTTACTAGTCACACCATCTAATGTTTTACACTGAAATGAGGATACCCTTTTTTTTTTTTTTTTTTAAAATTAAATATACAAATTGGAATCTGCTGAATATAAGATTGGATTTGATGCATGGACTGGTTTTTGGACTGTTATCATAAGTTTAATTGAGTTGCTTTTTGGTTTCATAGGAATGTGGCACTATTGTATGTTCTGTTATTTTGTGTCGTAAATTGCAAAAACCCCTGTATAATCTCGAAATAGTAGAAAACCCTGTGTGATGAATAAACTAGCAAAAAATACTCTTGTAAAATTTTTTAAATAACACACTCGACCCACTGTGAACCTAGTCATTAACCGAAAGTAAAATGACAAAAATACCCTACAATAAAATAATATAAAATTATAATAACATAAAATAGAGGCCAAAGTGAATTTAAAAGGAAATAGAGGCCAAATTGTAATTAATAATTGATAGAATCTTTTCATATTGCAAATGTGAAAAGTGGGAATGTGCGTAAAGAAGGAAGAAAGAAAATTAGAAATTGAACCCCCGCCGTAACCCAATGTATAAAAGCATCGAGGGTTTAAGAAATATCGAACCACGAATCAAACTCTCTCTCTCTCTCACACACAGATATGCACACACTAGGGTTTTAATGAGAGAGAAGGATCGGTGATACAATCGAAGTAGATGTATGTAGTAGTCGAGTATTGCAGTTCCGGCATTCTCTACCTGCGATAATGGCTTTTTGGGGTTAGCATTCTTCTCCCGCCCGCCTCTCTTTGATCACGCGCGCGTGTGTGTGTGTGTGTGTGTGTGTGTGTGTGTGTGAGACTGTATGCGGTATAGTTTCAAAATGATCGATTGTGTTGTTGTCTGTGAAACTGTTTCTGAAAACTCAATGATTTGTTTTCAGCAGATGTTTTCCATGTACAGAACGGATGAATAGAGTTTTAGTGTGTGAATGTGTTTTTCCATTTTCATTTTGTTTTGTGTTTCAGGTATAGAGGTAAAACCCGGAGAGCCAATCACTCATTTCTGTGAAAAAGCTAGGGGAAGGCTTCGAATTCAACTGGTATTAATTTAATTTTGGAATAGCGTATCAATTTTAAACCCTTCCTTAGATCATGCTTTCGTATTCTGTTATTATCGAGTTCTAGATGTAATTCGCATTGGATTTGGTGAATATTTTTATTTGTTCGAGAAAAAGCTTGAATACTTTAATGGTTTTGTTCGGAAAATCTTTCTGGAGGTTGTGTTTGGGGAAGTTAGTGATACAAAAGAAATCACTCACTGTACTGCTTATCTGGCCATAAATCTGATACTGCCACGTGAGCTTTCCCTAAATTTCGTTGTTTTTTTTTTCTTTTCGAAATTTTAGGCAACTCTTGGAATTAGTGGAGCTGCAAAGAAAACTACTGTCCAGTGTAATGTGGGAAACGGAAGTCCGATCTTACTTTGTTCATTGCTGCCCAACAAAATAGAGACACTCCATGTAGGTTTGGAGTTTGAGGAGTCAGATGTTGTGGTTTTCTCTGTTATTGGCCCCCGAAGTGTCTTCCTCAGTGGTTATTATGTCCTTCAGAGTCAACAGTCAAATGTGCAGAGTGATGCCAAGTATCCTTTTTTCATGTTCTTCCGCTTCGATTCTAACAATCACATTTAGTGTGAATTTTGTAATTTTGTGACACACTTCACAATTTTTAGCTGAAAATGTAAATAACAGTCTACTCAATAACTTGTAGATTTGACTTCTATGGTAAAATTTCACTTTGTTCTTGTCGAAATTTTATTTGGTTTATATGTTGGGAATTATCGGCTTCCTTCACTCTGAACCAATAGAGAATCGTTTGGTGTGGATATTGAAAACTCTCATGCAGAGGCATCTACTTACAATAGTGATGATAAACATGAGGACAGTTTTATTGATAACGATGGGGTTAAAGTTTCTCCAAGTTCTCCTGGCAAAGGTATTTTTTAGATGCATCCGGTCATTTCTCTTATCTGTTCTTACAACTGGATACTCGTTCGATATTTTAAATATAATTTTTTGAGCCATTAAATTCTTATCTGAGTGCTTCCTCATCATAATACAGGAACCCAAAGATCTTAATAATCGGTGTTAAATGGTTAACTTAATGTTTATCATTTAGAATGAGAGTATCAACATGACATTTGGTTTTATGTTTTGGACTTTCTGTTATTAAAGGATTAGATGAGCATACAGTGGAAATTGATAAGCCGAAGGGTAGAAAGGGTCGTGGTAAACAACTTAAGAAGAAATCCCCAGTTATTGAGTCAAATAAGGATGCTAAATCACATGAAAGTCAAGATGAAGATGAAGCTGCCAACACTTTATCTTCGTTGAAGAGTAAAGGAGCTGCTAGGACAACCATATCTGATGCTAAAGAAAAAATTGCTGAGATAATTGTAGAAATGGGGGATGAGGCGAAAGATAATGGTGTATGTGGTACTGAATCAAAGCAGAAGGTTGATCCTTTAGATATCAACGACAATCTAGAAAGGTAACAATCGATATACTATTTGAGTCTTTGCATTCGTTTTACAGGGTGTAATTTTACTATGGTTTTATTTTCTTGATTTTATATATTTATATAGAGAGACAAATCTACCATTGGATGAAGAAGGGGTTGAGACCAAGAATGATATTCCCAAGGAAGTGGAGACTCTTGAGGAAAATATTGTTTCTAATGAAAAGGTTTTAACTGGCGACGTGACTATTGAAGACAAGGTAACGGACCCCATCATAAACCAGAATCCGCTTACGAGCAATGGGGAAAATCAGATGCAACCCCCTGATCTGTGAGTATCATGTAAAAAATGTGTTATATAATACCTGTATTTTCTCAAGAATGTTTTACATGATCTAAATTGCCCTATCTATTCGTTTGCTGTCTCACTTAGGTGTGGGATCTGTGCAAAACCAAAAAAGAAAAGAAAACGACCATCAGCGAGGCAGGACAAGACCTGTGAAGTTCAGACAGGTAACGAGGATAAAGAGCATGAAGTCGAGGCCTCCACAGATGTGTAAGAATGTTATATTAATATGCATAAGTGTTTGCTTCATTAGCTACTATTTTATGTAACCTTCATGAGTTTTCATCTTGTCTCAATCAGGGAAATTGGTGCAAATTCTTTTGCGACTCCTCCAGAATTGGACTCTGTGGATGGTAAAAAATCGAGGAAGAAAAGGAATGTACTCCGATCGGAAGGAACACATACAGAAGGTCTTGACGGGAAATTTCACGATATTACTGAAGAGGATAAAGACGACCAGGGATTGGTGCAAAATGGTGACAGTGTGGTAAAAGATGTTCCAGTAGCAAATGGTGAATATGAGGAACAGCAGAGGTTAGAAGAAACCTCTGCAGAAGGGATTGGTGGAAAAAGTCCTGATATTACTAAAGAGGATAAACTTGACCAAGATGTTCTACATGCTGACAACGTTATGAAGGATCAGACGGTAGCAAATGGAGAATACCAGGAACAACTGATTGATAAGTTAGTATTTTGCCTTCTCTTTCTTTTAAGTTTTCCTCTTCCCAATATTCATTCCTTGTGCTAAGAATTAGAGTGCTAGTTATTCTTTTTATTTCTTAAGTTTAAAAAAAATTGAAAATGAAGACGAGTAGTGAAGTAGTGAACTGTAGATTATGTTTCAGATTGTTATTCTAAATAAAAATTAAATTGCCTTGAGAATTTTGAAATTCAATAAAGATCTTCATGGTCGGGAAATGTTACCAGAGAGAGTAGTTTTGGGTTCCCAGATTCAGTTGCTTTCCTCTTTGGTTTAGGTACCATAAAGAATTCCCCTTTAAGAACTCTCAAACCTGAATTGTCAGGTAAAGATTAAAATATCAAACTTGCTTAAGAGACTCTTTTAAGGAAGGATGTACGATTACAACCACAAATTACCAAATTATTTTAGACTTAACAAAATAATTCAGGCCATGACATGCATTTTTCCTAGAAC
The DNA here is from genome assembly GCF_056151865.1 of Erythranthe guttata. Taxonomy (NCBI): domain Eukaryota; kingdom Viridiplantae; phylum Streptophyta; class Magnoliopsida; order Lamiales; family Phrymaceae; genus Erythranthe; species Erythranthe guttata. The sequence goes on from NC_142534.1 coordinate 16,753,004, forward strand.
TCTTGAATTTTTTATTTTTTTGACAAAACTCGTTTGTAACCTAAACTTAGCACAACTCTTTTGCACAATAGAAAATGATTTATTTTGGTTTCTTGCCAAGCAGCATCAATAGTTACCTCTGCCTTTCAGATTTCAATTTCTAATGTTGTAACTCTATAACCGGAATTTCTACATGCAGCAATGCCGCCACAAATAAATCTGAGAAGAAGGCTAAGAAAAAGAGGAAGAAAGCTCATAGCCAGAAGGACTCGAACACAAACGTAACTGATATGGCAGATAATGAAGAGACAACATACGTGAAAAACGATGAACAGACATCAAATGCAGCGTCAATTCAAAAGAGGACCTTATCAAATGGGTTGATTATTGAAGAGTTGGCAAGCGGACCGCCTAATGGGAAAGTAGCTGCACCTGGTAAAAAGGTATATAACTTTGTCAAACATATATCAATGTATTTATTATAATAATTTGGCGTAATTAATACTGAGTAAATGAACCTCGAACTCAGGTTAAATTTCATTACACTGGCATGCTGAAGGAGAGTGGGCTTGTTTTTGACTCAAATGTTGGTAAAACGGGCTTCAAGTTTCGATTAGGTACCAATTCTAGTATCTTTTACCAATGTTCATTTGAAAAGATAAGTAAAAAATTCAAAATGATTTTTAGAGATTTATTTACTTATCATCGTCATTGCATCTAAACACCCAGGCGATGAAGAATTTATTGATGGATGGAATGTTGGCATCGAAGGTAGCTACTTTTTGAAACCGATCCTTACTAGTTTTAACCGTTTTATTTTCTTTGCAAACCAATGCCTTTCCTTACCTACATAACTTTTTCATTTAATAAAAAATGAAATGCTCAGGTATGCGTGTCGGTGACAAGAGGAGGCTGATAATCCCACCTTCTATGGGGTATGTTTTGAATCTTCCAATAAAAAATATGCTCATTTGTCCAAAAGCAGTTTTTAAGATGCTCGTTTTTTTGTGGTGCAGTTTTGGGGATCATGCAATTGGAGAAAATATTCCGCCTAACTCGTGGCTTGTGTACGATGTTGAGTTGGTTAGTGTCCGAAAATAACTGCTTCCAGTTTTGTCTGACTTTGTTTTTTCCTCTTTTCTTCCAACTTTTGCTTGTCCTGGAAGAAACGAGGGTTGAACCGAAGAATATTCGTGAAATGGGGTCTGAAGCTTTATGGTCCAGCTGAAAATATAGAGGCAGATTTTTTTGTTTTTTTTTGTGGGGGGGGGGGGGGGGGGGGGGGGGGGGGGGGGGGCGCGGGGGTGCGGCGGGGGGCTTTCGTTTAAAGATTTCAATGGTGCAAGTATATATGGCACTTGGATATTGGTAAAATGCTATCGATGTCTCTGTAAAAAGGTTCGTGCGAATCCAATGGATTGACACGGTGCATTTCTGTTGGCCTGCTGATGTGGCAAAAATCTCCATTAGGCAGCAAAATCACTGGACTTGAAAGTATATCTGTTGGCCGTTTTGACAAATGTTGAATATGTTGAAGCAACTTTTATCTGAATATATTCATGGCTTTGCATCATCATTAAATCTCAGATCATCAAATATGGAATTTATATGATGGGTTCCAATTTGCCAATAAAATTTTAATTTTTGAATACAATTTAAAAAATTCAAATTTATTATGAAAATTAAGCTTATAATATCAATATTATATATGAATCAGAAATTGAATTTTTAATTTCAACTAATTTCCAGTCTGAGTTTCTAATTTTGGAAAATTTCGTTCAGTTTTTTTGGGATGACGTTAGAATTAATTGTTACTCACTAGTAGTGAAAAATTAGCTAATTAGCTATAGATCATTCATAGACTTCGGACTTTTCATCCGTCTGCAAATGTTGAAGTTTTCTTTCACGCAGATTCATATTCTGTACCAGGCAAGATCGAGTTTGCTTAAATATGAACCTATGTAGCATAAAAAAAGGAGGTGAGGCACGAAAACTACGAAAAGTCAACGCATATATTTGACATAATTAGTTGGCCACAAAAGCATCATCGTTTTCCTGATTACCAAGGAGATGTGTAATTGGTTAAAGCATCAAAATGTCATTCCAAGATAACGAAACCTTTAACATATTTGCTACGGTCCTTGCTCAGCTTTTGGCTCATCTTTCACTATTAAGGTTCTGGCTTCATTCTCTAAGATGTCACTGCATGGACACAAGAAGAATATTAAGTATCGGAAAAAAAGAAAAAAAAAATGTTAGAATCGACAAAAAGAATAAACAAATGGAAGATAATAATAAAAATCAGACCTCTCCGGTGCTTCGTTCTTGCTAATTAGTGTCATTTCATGTGATGCCAAATATTCAGAAAAACTTTTGAGTTCTCTCTTTTGGCATAATTTGAGGAGATGAAGCAAAAAATCATTAAACTGTTTTGGCTCCTGTCAAATCGAAATCTTGTTGCATTACTCCACAATTGGTTATTATATATATAGAGGGAGTTATGGGGGTGGGGGGTGGGAGCAAAGGAAGTATACCTGTTCTAAAATGCAAGCCTTACGGAGAGCAACTAAACAGTCGAGTGCTTTCTGATAGGTATCTCCTTGAGAAGAGTTCTCGACTAGATTGGATATTTTATCTTTCATACTCTGAATAGCTTTACTGACCCATTGTGGACCATCTCTACGAGATATCATTGCTTCAAAATCATGAACCGGATTTGAAGCCCCTATTTCCTCGACTTTGATTTTGGATGTATATTCAATAGCATCCATGGCTTCGCCAACTGCACCAATACCTTCTCTTTCCTCATTTGATCCAGAGGGCTTTTCTCTTCTTCGAGATGATTTTTTGAGCTGCAGGATGGATAGACCAAACAACGATATCACAATTGTAATAAAAAAAAAAATCTTCTTTTTTGCAATGAGATGAGTGATGAATGATGAATATTATAATACCTTTGGGTTCTCTTTGACTTCGAAGAACCTTCGGAATTCCTCAATCACAGCTCTGTTTTCAGAAAGAAGTTCAGCATCAGGCTCTGTTATCTTTCTTAGGGTCTCGTCTAGTGGAGGAACAGCAGCATTTGGGTCCTTTGATTTCAACTCAAGGGAGCGATAATAACGCTGAAATTTCACCAAACACACTGTGGCTTTAGCAGTTTTAAACTGATAGGTGAAACGGAAACAATGAAGGTTTTTTTATAAGGAATTGATCAAGGCCAGATATTTATTTCGATCAATTTCCAGAATTATTTTGATGGGCTTCCAGTGCAAATAATTATCGCAGGTAATTAATTACCTCAAGAACAGGATTGGGTGTGAGGTTGGGTTGCAGAACTTCCTCTCTGCCAGTCGGAGCAAGATCAAGCATTTCGACAAACTTATCCGCAGCCTCTTGTTGTTTTTCATTGGGCTGCATTGATGATGGGAGCTTGCTCAAAGATGGAAACTGGAACTCCCTCACATCCTCCGCAAAAGGAAGTACGTTGAAATAAAATGAATCGGGCTGCAAAATTAAGAAGAATGATACAATAAGTAGCAAAAATTCAAATCGAAACAATTGGTTTGCATATTTGCCTGTAGTTACTTACGGTACTAGCTTTCTCGGATACATTAGGAGTTAGTACCCCTACAACAACATTTGCCTGTCCTTGTCTCCAAACACAGCGAACAATAGCTACCTTGTTCATTTCTTTCATCGCTCTCGCTAATGCTGAAACAGCGAGGATAGCCTTCGTATTTCCAGGATCGGCAATGAAGATGTTGACATCTTTCATGTAATAGTGTCTTCGAGGACATTCAGTAATTGTGTGAGAATTAAAAGAACAAATATCTTATGGATTTTAGCAAGACGCACTAAGATTTTTTACCTCATAATATTTGAAGCATCGGTAAAACCTAAAAGTTTCACACCCTTTTCTGGTTTGAATTTCACGGCATCCCACTCAGCAGATGATATTGGAATTACTTGAGGACCATAGCGGTAGCCTTTGATCCTCTGTTCAGGTGGTACAACTCTACTAGAATCTCCCGTACTTTTGTATTCGTAATCAACCTTAATTTCGTGTGTGGCGAATTTATCTGTTGGAGGTGCTTTATCAGAATACTTCTTCAAACTGGGAAATTTCTCTTCTGATGTTTTCTTGTAGACCCATACCTAATAACAAAATCAGAACACGAAGGTTGTATAAAAGATGTCACCATGCAAAGTGAAGACATGTCCCATGAAAAAGTAACTTAGAATTCGAAACAAATGTAAGAATTAGCATCATATGACGAAGTCTCACCTTGATCTTAATGTCGGAGTTCAACTCAAGATCACCCCTGTATATAGTCACCGGTGATATATTACGAGTTCTTAGTGCACCTAATAATGAAGTTGCACTCTCAACATACACCTTAGAAGAATTATTAGGAAATACACTTAATAGGAAGTCATTCTCTTCCACAACATCCTTATCCAACTCCCGATCTTGTTTTGTTCTAATAATGATGGAGTCCATCTTCATGCCATGTGTTATCATCTGCGCAGCAACTGTTTTCACTTGGTCCTCTTTTGTTCCCTCGTATGGATCTTTAGTTGGGGTAACTGCATTAGTTATGAGGCATATACGTTTCTTTCCCTTGTTAGTTGTCCCATACATCTTAATTATCATATCCATCCCCACGACAATCGCATCAAGAACTTCAGCAAAGTTAAGGCGACATATTTTCATGACATGAACTAAAAACAAAAAGAATATTCCAATCATCAATGCTAACATTTTCCAAGCAATGATATGTAGTGACCAAACACTATCGTCTACTTTACAACGAATAAAGCCCCCTATAAAATATAAAACTCGATTATACTTGACGAAAAACATGCATCCACAAACCAAGAAAAAAACAAGTAATAGAGGTCAGGAGAAAAAACATGCACTGAATTGGATACAGTCTCCATGTACAGTTCCTCGGGGAAGTTGATGTAAAGCTTCAACGAGATCTCCATCTACGACCTTTATACCTCGCAAAACCATCACATTTTCGTATCCACCCACCTCCACCGTCAAGTCATTTTTAGTTTCTGAAATATTCAAAATAATTTATTCATTACATCTCTTAAATGAACAATATAACAAATACATTGTCACGAATGTAATCAACAATCGCAATTTCATTACATTTTACCCGCTTTGCATGATTAACTATATCATCATTTACATATAAAACTTGAGAATAAATGCAATTTATTTCACAAGCGCAAGTAAAAATAACCTAGAAATTAAAAGTTTCCATGTATCACTGCAGAAATTCAAACAAATACCTGCAGTACCAAATACAACAACCCCCACTTCATCATACTTGTTGTAAACCAGCTGCATAAATCGAACAAAGAAAATCGTAATTTTTAGAACATTTCTAGCCCATGCAAACACCGAATTACATTTACATTACTACAAAAAACCTAATTTTTCTTTAAAATAATTATTCTGTTCTGTTCGGAACTAAAGGAATTTTGATGTACCTTCTTCTGTATCAGCATAGAACAAACTTTTTCTACTTCCGGCAGCACGGCGTGCATCGACAGGCCAACATCAAGCACCAAAACCAAACCCTCCTGTTAACAGAAAAAACACAAATTAGTACACTAAATCAACCATTGACGCAGAGCAATTCCTTCCTCATTTGACACACAACAAAAAAAAACAAAATCGATTATACATCATACGTAAACACTATCAAAAACCTAACTGCGGAAATAGAAATTAAGCGAAGATTACCTTATTCCGTGCCATATTTGCAGAAGAAAATCGCAGATTTTGGTGGTAAAAGGAAAGAGGGGTTTTGAAATTTTTGTATATAGGCAGTGGAAAGGCTCGTCTGTAGAGTGGTACTTCGTGCTTCTCTAGTTATTCCCGCGCGCCTCGGTCAACGTGATATTTCTCGGAAGTCAAACCTTATTTATGCGTTTTTTAGCTTGCCGGAGAATTTGCTTTATTTTATTTTATTTTTCTGAAACTTGCAAGGAAATCTGCATTTTTATGATTACTTCTCTTGACAATACGACTTTATTATTTTTGGATGGTAAATTACGATTAGAGGTCAAATTAAAAAAAAAAAAAAATAAAATAACTCTTGCTTGGATAAAGACAATTATCTTTTTTTAAATTCAACAGAATCTTTTAGATTCAATGGAATGTTGTCTGGTTTGTACTCGTTTTGTGGAAGAAAATAGTTTCTGATGCACCGTCTAGTTTTTACAAGCCAAGATACACCGTCTTATGGTGTCAAATGGAACAAAATCTTTTAAATTCCCTGGAATGTTCTTTAAACGGGTACAAACTGAATAATATTCCACGTATTCTAGAACATTCCACTAAATTCGACTGTAAGAAGATTCATAGTTGAGAGGTAGTCATAATTACCTAAATAGAAGGAGTGTTTGTATAATTTGACATTACCTTAGACCATCTCCAATGGAGATGGGGGTGGGTAGGGGTGGGGAAACAAAACCACCTCCAATGAAGGTGGGTAATGTGAGGATGGGTGTGGGTTGGGTATGGGTGGGGAGAAGAGAGGGGAGAGTTTGCCTTGAGCTTGCCCCTTCCAACTCACTTGCTGGAAGGGAGAGTGTAATTAACTCTCTTCATTTTCCTTTTTTTTTTTTTTTTTTTCTTTCCTTTTTCTTCTCTCTTTTACATGTAAAATTTATTTATTTTTTATTTTCTTTGTATTTTGTATTTATTTTTTATATTATATTATATCATTATTTTATTTTATTTCATTTATTTAATTACATAATTTAATATCACATAATTTCAATAAAATCAACACTTGTAAATAAAAACTTTTAATATTTTTTTATTTCTTTTCTTTTAATTTTTATTTCTTTTTAAATTATATCTTTATTCGTAATTTTATTATTATTTTATGTTTCTTTATTTGATTTTATTTTGTTTCTTTATTTAGTTTTATTTTATTTTATTTTTTAATATATTTCTTTTATAATCGTAAAAGTTAGAAAAAAACCCAAAAAAACGATTATTTACTTTGTATTATAAATTTGAAATAACAATATAATTTTAATAAAACCAAACACTTAATTCGTAAATAAAAACTTAAGTAAAATTATTACATATTTCCATTGTGTCTTGCCCACACATGAGCTATTAAATCACTTTTTTTTTTCAATTATTGAATTAGTTGAAAATTATTTCTTTACTTTTATTTGAATATTGCATTATTATAATTAAATTATTATTATTATTATTATTATTATTATTATTATTATTATTATTATTATTATTATTATTATTATTATTATTATTATTATTATTATTATTATTATTATTATTATTATTATTATTATTATTATTATTATTAATTATTAGTACTAATTATTATTAATTATTAGTTATTAATATTAATATTAATAATAATAAAATTATTATTATTGTTATTCTTGTTATTGTGGTTGTTATTATTATTTTATTATTATTATAGTGGTGAGAGTGGGGATTGGAAAAAGAGTAATAAAAGACCGAACGGTTGGAAACGATGTAGGTAGAGGGAGAGGGAGGGGGAGGGGGGAGGAGAAGGGGATGGGAGGGGAAAACCCCCCTCTCCATTGGAGATGCTCTTAGAGGATGGCCGTAATTTACCCCATTTTTGTATTATTCAATTATGAACACTATCTTGTTTCTAAGAAATTTTTTTAGCTAAGCTATAAAATGAATAATTTCATAAAAAAATCAAATGTATTAATGAACCATGAGAAGTTCAATAAATAATTTCATAATTAGCCAAGATTAGTCACATATTTTACACAAGTGTGCGTCGACGCAAGAAATGATTTGATAAACTAATAAAGCATTTTCAATAAAGTCCAATTATTTAATTAATTATAATTAATTCAACCAAACGAACTTAGCATAGAAAGGTTACTTCACATCAGTTTCATGCTTCTATAAGTAAAATAAGAACCAATAGAAATTTCTTAAGATACATATTCCAATGAATCTGGTTGCCACATCAGCAGTCACTACATAACATCCCAGATTAAGGTTTAAACACAAACAGACTTTCCAGTAATAAAACAATTTAACCAAGTTCTGTGAAAGAAAGCGTTCGTCCAGCTAAAAAAAAGGCAAGAAATGTGTTCGGAAACACTTGAGAAACATCTTGCTTTTAATCTAGTTCGCTCCCTCTCAGTTCGAAAAGCAGGGGAACAAGAAACGGGAAACTGGATTTAATCTTTCCTAAGTTCCATGTACTCGCGACGAATTCCACTAGCATTAAGAACGACTATTTCCAGCTTGTCTCCCTGTACAACAAAACAAACAGCAGATTGATACGGATGAGAAACAGCTTAATATTTTTGTTTGAACATCTAAAATACGTGTATTGGATGGATGAACCGGGTTCGTACTAATCCACATTGATGATGCTCGTACAACAGTCAACTTAAAATACAGACACATATATATTAACGAAAAAAACAACAGCTAAAATGATGGAAGAATCACGAGATGGTAACCGATATCAAGTCAAGCAATCGGAAATGTATGTGGAAAATATATATATGTATATATCTTCTCAAGGTGTTAACATTAAACTGCACGGAACACGCAAAAATTGATAGGTCTTAGTTTATCTTATCAATTGTCCATCTACTTCTGAATTAAGAATTTATTAACCTAAGAGTTATTTGCTCCAAAATCAAAGTTAACAGTTCAACAAAGGCATCATCAGGTTCTTATGAGGACGCATCTAACTACTCCTAAGAAGAGATGAAAAGAAAAAATCTAGAAGTGACTCATCAATAATGTGTGTGTGTGTGTGAGAGAGAGAGAGAAAGAGAGAGAGAGAGAGAGAGAGAGAGAGAGAGAGAGAGAGAGAGAGAGAGAGAGAGAGAGAGAGCAAATAGTAAATTTGATACACAGGAGCTGTCAAGTTGGCAGTGTTCTTGCTTTTGTGGTTCGAACATATAAGTTCATCAAATTTTGCTTAATATATTAGCTTTAACTAGGGACTGTATCCTGCCCAGTAAAGGAACTATTCTATGGGCAAATATGAGACTAACTATTCAGTGAAGCACAGGGAAATTAATTAAAGTATATGGCCTTGTGTCAACATGGAGATGGAACATCATCAGAAAGTAGCAAGCCCTAACAGGATTATATTTGATAGGTCAAAAGTAGACAGCAAGAGATTTTTAAAACGAAAATATATATTTCATTCAAACCTTAATATTCAATCACAAATCTCACCAAGTAGGGTTAGTATAGAGGAAAGAATAGAAACCTACCGTGTATATGTCTCTTTCTGTTGCTGATACAAAACAAGTTCTCACCAAGTCAATGGCTTCCGTCTCCGAAAGAGGCGTAACCGCATCCTGCATTAATTTATGTTTTTCACTCTGAGATACTTAAAATAAAAGCTAAAAATTATTTCCTAAAAGAATGTTGCCAAGATCAAACCTTCGCAGGTAATAAGAGAGGACTTGGAGACTTCAGTTGGTTGTCCAAGAAGGGTGTAATAAGAGTTGAACCAGAACCCTGAGAGCTGTATCCCACCCTCTCATAAGATCCGACAGCATCATAAGTGTAAACACAGCCCTTTCCTTCAAAATAAAGAAAATCAAAGAAACAAAAATGTCATAATTAGAAAGATTTTGACTTAAACCCAAATTAATGAAAATATCTGATATTTTACCTTCATGGTCAAGGCCACCCAAGACGTTGAAAGAATAGTAAGGGAAGAAACGTTTGTAGTACAAGGTATTAGAGAGCAGCTGTGCCATTGCAGGACAGCTCATTTGCTTGTTATGCTGGTGTTGATAGAGCTAAAGTCAAACATAAACAACAAATATTAGGCATCAATTCCAACAAATAACCAACGTGTTATAAGGCATCAGAAGATTATAGTTTAAATATATCCTGTCAAACGCTCTATCAATATCAAATTCTTGTTCATAGAAAAATATGATACACTACATGTAACTTCACACTATGTCCCCTTCGAGTTGAGATACAACCCTTACCCCCATTTAGCTGAAAGTCAAAGATAACGCTGCTTTTTATTTTACCTTTTACGTAAGACAATATATAAATACACAAAATTACTTTAAAAGGTCACTTTGGAGTTACAAGAAAAAATGTTCAAAAATTTTAGGTGATATTCTATTCTTAAAATATATGATTTGGTATCATTTACATTCCACTGTCGAGGTATCAAAAGAAATAGAAGACTAGTGTGTCAAATGTAAAAGCATGCTCCAACTACCATTATTGTACTTCCTCTTGGCCACATGTCACAAAGCAGCACGCATATAGAGAAGAACAAGTTAACTGCATTCTCGAATTTAATAGGCATAGATAACTCACCAAGTGCCTGGCTGACAAGACCTTCTGCAGAGCTCTCACATCTGCCTGAAAACCTGAGGAGGCCATCACAGATTTGTCCGCTCTAGATGGTCAAACAAAGAAAGCATATATTAGAACGCAATAATGATATTCATACTAGAGAACTTTCAAGAAAACAAGAAATATTATTTTACTAATGAAAAGGTGTCAATAGGTAAAACAGCCATGTATACGACAAGTAAACCAAGGTCGTGGAACTATTGTACAAAAAATCTTCCGTTGAAGTTCCGGAAAACCCAAAATTGATACCGATTTAACTTTAACTTGTTATGAAAAACACGCAAACAGGTGGAATTGCCAATTGATCCCAAGCCCATGTTATCCATAACATCAAGATCATATAATATCTCAGACAAGCAAGTCTCTACAAAGCATCTCTATTATGTTAACTATCACAAAAGTAACTTCTTAAATACAAAACCTCTTAAATCCAAAACCCAACTGTTTCTTAACTGATGGCCGCATTAGTTTGAGTATCAAGTGAGAGTAAAAGAACAATCTGAGTCGAAAGGCGACCTCATTTTCATGGCTTTTCAAGCATTTACAATCAGTAAAATAAGAATCCAAAGGGAGAAAACAAAAATTAGTTTCTTATCGTTATAAAAAGGTTATTTCGCCAATTGCATTCTCATTCTACCAAGTTCAAATTAACAGCTTAAGTAACACACCCTTTCTCCTTAAAATTCCCACAGAGAAACAAATATTCAAATATTTAAAGACACACCAAAAAAAAAGGAAAAAAAAATACTGAACAGTAAAACTAATAATAACACACAAAAAAAATATATTTACAGCTGAATAATTTTGGAGTAGTCGCGGGTAAGAATACTGTAGCCAGTCGACATTCGAGTGTCGGAAGCGATGACACAGTAATCAGATCCAGCGATTGCAACACAAGTCCTGCACGAGGCAAAAAAAAAACACACAAGAGAGTAGAATCAGCATCGAAATGTATGTAGGGTTTCTCTAACTTTCCATTCACATAGATCGAAAATTAGGGTTTTTGCGTACCCTCCATTGTTGTCGTACGGAGACCAATTGGCTTGCTGTTTCGTCATTGCGATCTTGTGAGGAGGAAGGAAAAATCACTGAGCTCGATGGGGGCGAAGATTTGCAGGAACTGCGATTAAATGAATTTCACTTGAAATTTTCCCCCTTTTAGCTCTATTGTGTGTCTTTTCTATCAAGAAATTGCACAAGTATTCGCTATTTGCTTTTTTTTTTTCCTTGTCTCAACACGACTTTGGTAAATCGGGTTTCTGGAAGAAGCCCCAATTTAATTATAGACGCGATTCCAGTTCCATTCGTCGCTGTTTTATTTGGTTTATTGCATTTAGCATCACATAGTTATTCGAATTGTTAAAAGACCCTTGTGTAATTTTTATTAACAAAACACCCTCCTATAATTCAATACTACAGAAACTCAATAAATCATTTACAGTGAATTTAGAATTGAACTTTTAAAACTTAATGATGGCAATTTTATTTTTTCTTCTACCTTCTAATATAATTTCGAGCGGAAAAAAAATTAACTGAGTTACTTAAAACTAACTTCTCATCTTTTTTTTTATTTTTTTTTCCATTTTTAACTTTTCTCATTGAATTATTCTATTAGAGGATCTTCTATTGTAATATTTAAATAACTTGATAACAAATAATTGAAGAATTTTTTTCCTCCTTCTTTTGTAAAATATTTTTTGTGATAAAAATATATTTTTAATATATATTGATGAGATGTATTTTTAAAATTTTTTTTTTGCACCTTTTAGTTTTAAAATTGGCTTGAAGGATGATGTATTTATTTTTTCTAATTAGATATTTGGTATCCTAAAAAGTAGTACTGACAAAATTAAATCACCTTGATTAGCTTACAAAATTTACTCCAGTGCATTATCTATGATTTATTGCATTTTGAAGGTACAAAATGCTATTAAAATATTTCAAGTGTGCAAAGAGCAAAAGACTAGATTCTAAGGGTGCAAAGCGGAATTAAGCCAGAAAGTGGCGTACTGAAAAGTAGAGAGAGAAACCGAGAGAGAGAGAGAGAGAGAGAGAGAGAGAGAGAGAGAGAAGGGGGAAGGGACGGCAATGGGGGATCTCTTTGCATGGCTAATTTCCTTTTTTCTCGTCATCGGTGTAATCGGCGTAATTCTATACCAGGTAACTTTCAATACATAGAGTATCAATTAGAACTGTTAATCAGCTGTGTGCTAATTTTCATCTATTCTACTTCAGCCGAACTAGTTCATTCCAGGTGATAGATCTTAGCAAGTAATTTATATTATTTTATTCGGATTTTGAAGCAACGTAGGCTGTGGGACTTGGGTTTGGTCTCCAATTTAACTGTTCTTGAAAAGAGGCGACAATGGAAGATAACTGTTTATGCACTCAATCCGTTTGTAAAAATGTTTGACTGAGAGGAATTAAGAGAAATGAAGAGTATTACTGGCAAGTATGCATCTTTGTCTTTTTCATTTTCGAAAAAAGCACGTAAAAGGATTTCCGTGGTGAAATTAGTTTAGCTCTTCTTTGTGCGGCGTAAATTGGGCGTTTATGTGTGTTGAATGTGCCCTAGAAGTTTAGTGTCTGATGCATTTTGTAAACAAGGTGCCATTTCATTTGTCAATCATGATACGTTAATGCGATAAGACGAGAGTTTTTTGAAGTTTCGTTATTCTTCTCTTGTATGAAATCTTGCCTAGCATAAAAGGGATTAATAAATAAATCTTAGTGTTTTGATCCGAACGATGAGCTGGTATTTGAGTGCATACGCTTTAGTGTAAGGTGCTTGTTGGACGAATGACAATGTAAACCATAAATCTAATGAACTATCGTTGCAGTTATTATGTGATCAAGTCTATTTAACATGGCAAGCTTAGAGTGAAAAAGCATCTTATTTATTCTTCTTTCTCTATCGGTTTTCGGGTTTTGGGGTTTTGGATTTCGAGGTTTTCGGGTTTCGGTTTCGGTTTAGCTTCATTTTGATGTTATGGGAAAACTGATGGCAAAAATTGTTCTGTTGCAGCTAATGTGCTTGGCGGACCTTGAATATGATTATATCAACCCTTACGATTCGGCATCTAGAATAAATAAGGCTCTTTTGCCTGAGTTTGTTGCTCAAGGAGTTCTGTGCTTCCTCCATCTTTTTACAGGACATTGGGTTATGTTCTTGATCTGCGCTCCATACGCATATTACAATTTCACAATGTAAGTTTCTCTTTTTGATTACAGTGTTTTACAGTTATGGAAGAGATCCAAATTTTAGACAGCCGTTTTTAGTTGGAACACCTTTTCATAAATGATGCGAGAAGTTGTCTTTTTTATGTGGTTTATAGATGACAATATTTTGGTTATATCGAGCTTCTGCACTAAAATACAGGGAGATTACTATCAGAAACTTCTTTCTAATTTACTTTTGAGAGAAAGATTAAGTGTCTGTTTATACGCAAGCATCGAAAATAAAATGGAACCCAACTGCTTAAAAGACGAGAAATACATTTTAGATTGAAAAGTCATAGTTGAAGACGAGTTGGAAAAAACGAGATCAGTGTGTATAATGTATCTCCACTTAGTCTTGATCAAATACTCTGGTGTTAAGCTTCTATAGTCTGTCCTCGATTATCTTCTAATCTACTTTTGAAAAATCATCGATCCACACAGGTTTTTGTTTCTTTTGTGTGTGTGAAGTCATACTTCGTAAAACACGAGCCTTGTGAGGCTGTTGGTGGGTAATCTTAATCAGTGATTTAATTTGGCATAGAGATTTATGCAAAGGGATAGCCGAAAAGGGCCGGTTTGGGCTTAATATAATAAGGTGTTTTAACTTCAGTTCTTTCTTAAAGCAAATCATGAAGATTTTGATGTGTGTGAAGTCGTACTTCTCTGAAACTCGAGATTTGTTAGGAAATTAACGGATTTGCTAGTTCAAACTAATATAAAAATATTAGCAAGTGAGAAAGTCTGGAATGCGATGAGCATAAATTGCAGCGAATTTAAATACTAGGTTCATAATTTTCCAATTTGTTGGAATCTTAGCAGCTAATTAGTATTGATCTTATATGACCAGATATACTCGAGGGCGGCACTTGTTAGATGTAACTGAGATATTTAACCAGCTCCCATGGGAGAAGAAGGTACGATTATACAAGCTCGGATATCTGGTCGTCTTTCTAGCTCTGACAATATTTTGGTAAGCATATCTAATGTTTTCCATCCATAATTGAATTTCGAATCTCGGGCGTTACTCGATTTGCTGGTTTTATAAAATTATATGATCTCGCAGGATGATTTGGAGCATCGTGGATGAATGAGCAATCCGAATTATATGCTCTCATGTACAATATGTTCTGTAACCCTAAAGCCTTGCTAATTATATGTTCTGTAAGCTCTTGTTAATTATCATTCTTTGACGAGTTTTTTTTTTTTCATTAAATATTTTTTTTTTCTTTTTTTGCGTGAAGTATCTACTACCCTTTTCCCTTGGCCCCGTTGAATGCTAAGAATTATCACATCCGACATTCTTTCCGATAGAAGTGGAGGACACCGTTACCATGTATCTTTTGTAATAATTATTTTGCAGTCAAATAATATTAGGAACCAACTCGTTGGAGCTTAAGGGTGGCTAGTATGTCTTGTCTGAAAACCATGATAGAAACGAGGCAAAACAATAGAGTAGTTATTAGAGGCTATGGAAAACTTCAGTGTTGGTTCGCATACTATAGGAATTAGCAAACGACGTTGCTTCTGAGGTTATTATTTGAGTCTGCTGCAAAAGAACTATCGAACAATCGGTTTCATTAGTCCTAGTGCTAAAAGAACCCTTCTCTCATAGATGAATTGGGTTATTCAGTAAGGCCATTTTCATGAAACAAAAAAAAAGCAGATAAAACAAGAAAACGATAAACCCACGTGAAAAAGGCGTTAAGGTTTATTCAATAAGGCCATTTTCATACTGGTTTGGCTCGTTCAGCTTAAATCTCTAGCTCAGCAGTTACTCGGGGAAGAAATATCGTAAAATGTTTAAGGTATTGATTTTTAAACCAATATGAATAAGATGCTTGCGTGATTCGAATTCGTCTATAGTCATGAAAGTTGAGATCTTTGTCACAAGTCTTAAATTGCAGCTGCTTTAATGTTTGAATTATTATTAATTGCATCACTTACTCTAGAATACAGGCATCGGTCACCCCAGGTTATCCCCGATTTCTTGCTCACCAATTCAATTCCGAATTATATGATTGATTTTTTATTTTATTTTTTTATTGTTTTTTAATTAGTATTCTATGTTTTTTGTTGGAACATGATTGTCATTGACTTAGTGGGTTGTCCATAATTTTGGTGCCAAAATATGGATCTTGATTGAGTCACCACATGGGTTGCCTCCCATGCTCGTTCGAGTTACGATTTTTTGCTATTATATCGACATCGATTTCTATTTTTAAATCTTGCTTGTTTGTTTTTAGTTTTGATTGAACTGATGATGCATCGGAGCCATTATTTTAAGAGTAGTTTGCAGCATTATTTCGATTGTAACTTGGAATAAAGAAATTAATTTTTTTTCGGTGACGTTTGAGTATCGAGTAAAGGTCAACATTGGGTGAGTTTAGTGGGAAAATGTTTGATTAAGGAAAGATTAAACACTTTAATAACAAACACTCTTATAAATCAACAAGAAAAAAAAATACGATTTTATATAGTTTGTAACGGTCTTTTGGAGGACGTTAGCCAGGGAGAAGACCGTCATTTCGCAAGGTTAGAAGTCCGACAACCGTTCGACACAAGCGTTGTGAACGAAAGAAGCAACCATTTTTCTTGATTATATTCATTTTATTTTATTATTTTATTTTTTATTTTTGTCAATAACTTGACTAATCTGCACTAACGTGTTAGCATTATTATTGGGATTCAAACCCTTTGATCATAACTTTTGAGTAATTAAATAATTAACTTTGAAAATCGCCACTCGTATGTTCTTAGATATGCCATTAGAGCAACCCGAATACTAGATATTAAAATTGATATTAAAATTGAGTATACTTATTTGATATTTGAAAATTATTTTAATATTAATTTAAAATTCATCTACTCCAATCATGGGTATCAAATTAATTATCAATTGGAAGTTTATGGGTGGTTTAATTTGTAATTTCCACGTGTCAACTTCTGATTGGGTTTAGGAGGTTATATTTTTAATAACTCAATTTCCAGCAAGTATTTTTATTTTTACAACTCAAAAGGTGAATTATCAAAATGGAAACCTCATTTGATAACTCTATTGGAGTTAAAAAAAATTATTTTTAAGTATGTAAATGGAGGTTAAATATTTGAATACTCTATTTTGCTCTTAGGTGTTAGAACTCAATATTTTTCTAATTTAAACCGAAATCGAAATCGGAATCTAAATTGAACTAAACACGATTTTTTTTTTAATTTTTTATATAAAATAATATAGATTTTGAGAACTAGTGAGGGACCATGACCTCCTGCCCAGGGGCGGCTTATGAGTATGCTTGGGGTGGCCTCCATCCCCAATAATTTTTTGTTTGTCAATTTTTTTTTATTTATTATTTATGTATTAGTTGATGCACCTTCGCTCTCTCAAACTTTTAATTTTTATACGCTTTAGTCCATTAAAATAAAAAATATATTCTCTAAAATCATTCAATATTCTAGCCTTCAAGAAAAAACCCCTGTGTTCGCCGCCCCTGCTCCTGACCTTATGCTAGCTCCGTCACAGTTCGGATCAACAAAATTGAATAATCTGAAAAGTATTTTATTGTGCGTACATATTTGTAATACGAAAACTTCAACTTCTTAACGTTTCAGCGTTTCTGACACGTTTCATCTCAAACACTCGATTTGAATGTATCAAAGGATACGCGAATCAATTGAAAGGGATGGATAACAAAATAATAATCAATCCTATAAGAGAGTGATAGTAGATATAGGATAGGTCGGGATAGGATTAGCTTAGCCGGCCGTTGGACGGTTGGAGTAGGAGGTCCACCCAGAAATAAGCCACATGCACCACCGCCCACTATCACGTTTTCATATGGACGAAAATGAAATATATTTAATTTTGTCGTAATTACTTTTTATCTTTTTTCTATTTTTTTTTCCCCTCTATTGTCCTTGTTGGGGTTGACCAAGACTTCAAAAGTTTTATCAAATGATTTTTAATCACATGACTCTATCTTTACCTACGTGTCTACTCCGTGTTCAAATATTTATTTCTTCTTTTTTAGGTATTTATTTATGATATATAATATAATAATTTAATGAAAATGAAATGAAAATGAAACATTTATTTTATTTTATTTTACCCATAAAAAATGGTGTGATCCGACCAAACATGTTCCAACGTATTGGAATTAGCATTTTTGTGCTTCTACTTTTTTTCTTTCTCGAAAGTATGAGATTGTTTGCAACTTCTATTCATATTTTCTCGGAAATTTAAATTAAATTAATTATTTCGAATCTTACAAATTTTTAGATTAGAGTCGACATAATTCGAAAAATCTAGTTCAGTTATGTGATTAGAATCAACACAGCTTAGAATTGAAACCAACGTGATTCGAGAATTTCATTTCAATTTGTACTCGAATTAGAAGTGACGAGTATATCACACTGTATTGAATTAAAAGGGATTTAGGGCAGTTAAAGTTTATTTTAAACAGTTGAAAAACTCTAACATTATCTGCTAAATTATTGTATAAGAGTTGATAACCAACTTTAAAAATAGCTTATAATTTTTTTTAACAGCTTATAAGCTCTTTTCCCAAACACTTCATAGTATAATGAGGAACTATCTTATCTCTATCTAGTGGACATAATGAAAGTCAATGTCAATGCTAAAGAGACAAACGGTTATGGAATTTTATTTGCATAGCTGTAGTGTTAGAATTTAGAATATCATGTTTGGCCTTCTTCCCCAATTGGAAAAATCAATCACATGCGTGGTTAAAGGTGTTGAATCCATACTAGTGAATTTGGTTCCCTTTTCTTTCACAAACAGACATGGAGGAATGCCCCACCCCCCCCACGGGTTTGTTTGATGCTACATCTCGGTGAAATACATCGGGTGATTATTAACCTTTAATCTGCACACAATCACACACATCCATGTGTATGTGTGTTTAGTATGAAGTTATTTTACCACATCAATAATTAATAATTACTCGATGTATTTCACCGGGTATAGCATCTCAAAGACCTTTAAATTGTTCTGTATATTTTGGTTTAAATTCAAACCAAAATATTTTGGTTCCGTATATTTTGGTTTAAATTAAATAAACCACCCACGTCACATTGCTCCGTATATTTTGGTTTAAATTAAATAAAATATTTCGTATATAAGTTGGATTTAAATACACTCTAGACAATTACTTTCGATAATAAAGTACATAATTACTTTCGATAAACTTGTGTTGGTCTAACCTTAATAGAATTCATGTCGATCTTCGTCGTTACTATTTAGTTAACTATAATTGTGCGTACAGAAATACTAATAGTACTATACATAACATTATAAAATACTATATAGTCTTTATATTTCATACACTTAACTCCCTACTAACGCCAAAAAAATCTTACTCAAACTTTAATTTTTAAAAGATATTAATACCTTTATAATTGCCCTTATTGTATTGAATTTCATAGTTTGAAGGGAAGAATATTGAAAGGGCAATGCAATAAGATCCAAATTTACGTGATTTTCATATATCTTTTTCCACGTCACCAAATGGGGACTGACAATATCCAATGCGGCCCACAATAACGTAAATGGTCCTTTGTTCAATGCACTATAATTCCACTATCTATTTTGCTTTTAGAAATAATTCCACTGTATATTGCTATTTGCTATTAAAATAAAGTTTATATTTAAAAAAAAACGTGTTATTTTTTTCAAACCATTAAGTATTTTAATTTATTTCCAGTTGACAACTTGTCATAGGCATAACATGTAAATAATATAATTATAATAAATCAATATATATATATATATATATATATATATATATATATATATATATATATATTATATATATATTAAAAAACTTAATCACAAGTTGATATTAAAAATAATATTATTGCATATATATAGAATCTTTAATAATAGCCAAATTACAGCCACCTCCTATTTGGATAATTACAGCTACTCCTCAACTATGAACTATCTTAAAAAAATTCCCCCAGAGGTAAATTTAGGGATGTTAAATCGGTAAACCGAACCGAAATTTCGGTACGCCATCATTTCATAGCATTTACCGAACTGAATATACAATTTGGTTCGGTAAATAACCAAATTACATAAATTATGTAAAAATATTTAAAATGAGGGATGACTGTAATTATCCAAACATGAGGAATTTTTTCATAATTTGACCATACCTCAGGGTTGACCGTAATTTGCCCTTAATAATATTAATTTTTTTATTTCATTAAAAAAGTTCATTTATAAAGTGTTATTAATAAATAAGAAATAAAAACGTAATAAGAGAGAGAGGGGGAGGGGAATGAACACAGTTCATTAGGTGTCTTTCTAGAAGACTGACGTTCAGCTCACGCGCCGTCGACCAAAACGTAACGAAACCCTAAAAAAAATCGCGACCGACGTAATGCAATTTGAAAGCATGACATCACTCGTGACGGCACCGGATGATATCAGCTCCGTTGACATTTACCGCTCGGCACTCGACATCTACAACACGAGTGACGTCACTGCAAAGTTGCGCGTTGACGTCAGAATGTGGGATCAGCTATCTAGTACTGGGGGCATTGATTGACAATCCAGCATGAAAATATGGGCTTCTGTGCCGAGCGATTGATTACTACCGGACAGGTAGTATTTTTTTAATTTCTTTTTTTAATTATTTTTAATTAATTATATTTTCCTGTTTGCCCCTCTGGTGTTTTGTTTAAATTTGAAGAGTTCAGTAAACAAAAATAACAATCGATTGCCAATTGGTTTTGGTAGAAGAAGACAGCCTCACAGGTGCCCTTTATTTATTTATTTTTCCCCCTAATTATTTTTAGATCCCACACAGACTAACACACTTTACTGTGTGTTGGGTGATTGCAGTTTTGCTTTTATGCTTCCTTTTTGGTTGGCTGTGTAATTTGATTCCGAATGTTGTTTTTTTGGCTTGTTTGAATTTTAACTCTGCCAGTAATAAACTAAAGGATTAATCAGCTAAAAGTGTAGGTGTTTTGGTTTTTTTAGTTGTCTTTTTCATCTTTCCTTTGGTTCTTGTGGTCAAGCTTTTTCGTTATCTTATTTATTTATGTTAAAAGGCAACAAAAATTCTGTCTTGATACATGTTCTAGAGTCATCTGCTTTCTTATGGTTTGAATTTTTAATTTAATTCCGTTATGAAGAACAAGTTGCTTCGAGTTTCGTGGCCTTGCTTTGTTCGATTCGTTTGTCCGAAAGCATGCATGATTACATATAAATGCATTTCTGTTGAGCAAATAAAGGAGATGGGAAGCTTTTATACCGGATTGACGGTTTTTAACCGTATACTTTGACACATACGTAACGTGGTGGCAGTGGATCGAAGATTTCTCGAACGATTAGTATTTTACGACATGTGGGATATATATATACGTCGAATTTTGCATGCCTCTTGTTCTTGCTGCACAAGCTAAAAGATAAAAGATAAAACGAAAAAGAAACTTTAGATTTGGGTATCCATCTTTAAGCGTAACCGTTGCGAAATTGGATTAATATGTATATTCGAAAAGCTGCTATAGGAAACACTTCTTGCAAAAACTTAATCTTGTACTTTTTGAAAATTTTCAGTTGTGGAGAACCTGAGGGCATTTCTGAAATATCGAATGTTCAATTCGCCTTTGCATCTTCCCCGCTTCTCATTTCATTCGCAGTCGTAGATTTTCGGAGGCTTCGAAGGAAGGTCACTCTTCTTGAAAGTTCTTTTCAAGTTTCTCCGCAAGTAAGCTAAAAAAAAAGCTGGGAAAAAAATGGAAACAAAGGTGATTAGTGGAGTACACTTCTCAAGCCTCCCAGCTAGTTATATCCGACCCGAATCCGACAGACCAAAACTTTCCGAAATTGAGGAGTTCGATAATGTCCCCGTCATTGACTTAGGATGCGAGGATCACAACCTAATCGTGAAACAAATCGGTGATGCTTGTCGAGAATATGGATTCTTCCAGGTTTACTTTACTCATTAAAGTTCATTCCATATTAAAGAGCACCGTTTTATTTATCTTTTATATTCATCGACTCTTTTTTTTTTTTAATGTGGGGTTTATATCAGGTGATAAATCATGGAGTGTCCAAGGCACTTGTGGATAATATTCTCTGTGTGGCTCATGAATTTTTCGATTTATCCGTTGAGGAGAAGATGAAGCTATACTCTGACGATCCGACAAAAACTATGCGGCTATCGACAAGTTTTAACGTGAAAAAGGAGACGGTTCACAATTGGAGGGATTATCTGAGGCTCCATTGTTATCCGCTCGAGAAATATGTACCCGAGTGGCCTTCTAATCCCTCTTCTTTCAAGTAAGGCCTCGTTTGCTTACCTAGATCTCGTTGTAGATTATATTATATTACGCTGGATTGGATTAGTTCCTTATATATACTCCCTCTTTCTCATATCATTTGTCGCTTTGAAGATCTTTTTTTGTTGCAAGTTACCATAGAATTCCAATTTTGCCCTTTATCAGTTTTAAGTTTTACTTAAGTGAAAAATAATTAGTTAAGAAGCAATTAACCATAATGGTAATTAGTTAAGAAACAATTATCACTCTTGCCATAATTCATGCATGTTTATTGGTTTTCTTAATCGATGTGCAACAATCCAAAACGACAACTAATATTTATGGAAAAAATCGTTACAAAATAATTTTTTTCTCCCTCCTTTTTAGGTCACTACCTACAAAATTAATTGCAAGGGTAGGTGGCAACTACTAATTTTATCGTATACTAGCAGTTAATTGCAGTTACTAAATCCTACTACTGTACTTAGTCAGTAGGACTTAATAAGAGTAACCAAACGAGGCATAAGGCTACTATTTATCGTTCTTCGGAAAACTATTTCTTATAAAAAAAGGTTTTGCATTTTTACAGGGATGTTGTAAGCACTTACTGTGCCGAAATTCGACAACTTGGGTTGAGGTTGCAAGAAGATATATCGGAGAGTTTAGGGTTAGATAAAGACAACCTTAAGAATGTACTAGGAGATCAAGGACAACATATGGCAGTGAACTATTATCCTGCATGCCCCGAACCTGAGCTTACGTACGGATTGCCAGCTCACACCGATCCGAACGCACTCACTATTCTCCTTCAAGATTTGCAAGTTGCGGGACTTCAAGTTCTTAAGGATGGGAAATGGTTAGCAATAAAACCCCAGCCAGGTGCTTTTGTCATTAACATCGGCGATCAACTCCAGGTAAGCCATGTAATTAGTACGATAAGCCGTGATTAATTAAATGATAATCATGTCTTGTTTTGGCTTATCGGGTCCCAATCATACGATTGGGGTCGAGTAAGACTCTGCATAATCTTATCTTGGCTGATCTTATATTAGAAACAAACGAGGCCCAAATTGATGGATTGATGGAACGAGTCTAGAAATCTGTTATACATATACAGCTGAAAATGGATAAAAATTAAAACATGGTGGGACTTTTAATTATAACGTATGAGCATTGGACATGATAAAGCATTTGAAATTTTATTTATAATTATCGCGACGCGTATAAACGGGTCCCACTTCTCGCTGTTCCAAATGAATCGTAATAAATGCAAGTGTAATTTTCTTGTAGGCACTGAGTAATGGGAAGTACAAGAGTGTTTGGCATCGAGCTGTCGTGAATGCTGATAAAGCGAGACTCTCAGTGGCCTCGTTTCTCTGCCCTTGCGATAGCGCAAATATTAGTGCCCCTAAGGGACTGACAGGTGGCGGAGATCCAGCCATTTATCGAGACTATACGTATAACGAGTATTATAAAAAGTTTTGGAGCCGGAATTTGGACCAGGAGCACTGTTTGGAATTATTCAAGAATTAGTATCTTTTTGGTCGATTCCATCGAATAATCGAGATATTTTCTGGCCGTTTTAGATCACTAGATCAGAGGGCAAGTGATGGAATTAGTTAATATTTACATATGGTATTATATTTCTGTTTGTGAAAGCTATTATTATTTCACAAGCTTCTGCTTTTCATTAGTATCTCAATAATGATTCGAGGCGAATAACGATGTCTAATAATTATATAATAATTCACTGTAATTGTAGGTTTATGTTATCCTTTTAAGTATTATTTTTGTTCTGTATTTTGTAACCTCTCACCTCTACAATAATATAATTATTTTTATTTTTATTTTTTGTCCAAATGTTATCGACTCTATTCAGCTAAATCGAATTTGACTAGTGAAAAAATGTAAACAATAGTTTCTGTTAAATTACGGTATAAGAGCAAGGCACACATAGATATAAGCAGTCAGACTCAAGTTAGCCTAGGCGGAACTTCATACAAACTCGTAAACGCGATAGAATCTCGTAGAATATTCTCTCATTATTAGTAATTTTTTCCCAATTCATTTTTTTTTCTTTGATGCAATTAAGTAGCTAATATTCAGAAACTAATTTAATCTTATTGAACAAACACATAATTATGTACAATAAAAGAGAAAAGCACTAGAATATTTACATAAACAAATATATCACAGAAAAAGAGAAAAAAAAAAAATTCTTACAACCTGGCTGGTTCTATTTAGAGCAACCTTTCTTTAATCATTTCTTCTCTCCACACCCTTTTCTTGGCTGCAATAAATTCCTCGACTCTCTTGTCAAATTCTTCGTCTTCATCGTCTCCATTATCTTCATTATCACCGTCATAACCACAGAGGATATGAACACCTGTAAGATCATGATTAAATAATCTATCCTTGTATACAAATGGAGGAGGGACTGGGACTAATCCAACTTCACTTCCGTCGGAAATGTTTTTCTTGATATTTTTCGTCATTTCTTGATTTCGGCCTGGAATTTCTACCGATGACATTTCTGCGGTTACTACTAAGCAAGAAAACTCGTCTGTGAGTGAGTGTGATTCGGAATTTATGTACAATATGGATAAAGAGATAATGTAAAATGCAGTGAAAGTGAAAATTTGAGAGAGATTAAGATTCTGAGGTTGATTCACGAAAGAGAATCTAAGGGAGAACCCTAAAAATGTGCTGATTGCCGTATACATGATGATGAGAAATGCTAGTTTCATGTTGCCCTTTTTCATTTTTGTGATTGATGAACTCTCCAAGAACTTTTATACTCGGCGAATTTATAAAAAAAAAAAAAAAAAAAATGGTTTGAAACCGACGTGTTGAAATGGTCACTTGTTTGGAGAGCCACTGTAGCAAATCTCTGTTTGGATCTTTTGTTCTTTTCTAAAATAAACTATGAAAGTAAACCTTGACTATATAGTATTAGAGAGTTAAAGAGGGGTATTTGCCGAGCATATTTCAACTTTTCGACTTTCACGAGTTCATCAGAAAAATCCTAGATCCAAACGGGGCCTTAAAAGTCTCGGAAAATCTTCCACTTATTCTAATGTCGGCAGAAGAATTAAGCACTTGAATATAACACTAGTTGCATGAGATTTAAGAGGTCATTGGCAGAGACGATAGTTAGATAGTGACATTCTGGTTCCAAATACATTTGAAAAATGATACAGATGTAAGCGTTTTTTCGGAACAAATAGTTGTACTAAAGCAACTGTTACTTGATTATATTAAAAATTAGGTAAAGAGGGACATCAAAAAATATAACTCATATTTTAATCAACGATGCAATAATATATAAAAAAGAAGACTTAAGAGACTCTACTCCAAGAACTTTGGTTTTTAGTCTTGTCCAGCATTTTCTTAATTACTTAATTTAAGCAAAAAATGATGATCTCAGAAAGACTTATCTGTGTAAAGATATATGATGTCTGCTGAGGAATTCCCATGAAATTTACCTCGCATGTACAAGTGTGGCAAGAAACTCGAACCCGACAAATATTCAATAACAGAACCATCTGCAGGAAAAGGGACGATGATAATCAGATTAGTGAAAACTGAAAACTCGATAAAATCACATTTTTTTCTAAATTCATCCAAATTTGGGTTCAAAAGCAATGTTATCGGATCTTCTTCTCAACCATCATAATCAGTATCATTTTCACTATAACTCAATTGCAGATAAATTTATTTTATTATAAATAAATAAAAAATAAGAGCATTCACCAGAATCAAATCAAGCCACTCACCAGAACTTCGTTTGACTTACGAGTGGCGTTGACCCAATGTAAGAACATCCGCAACAATCCAATCCTGCAAGCAATATTGCAGTGCCCTGTTCTCATATAGGAAGACCATGTACTGGTGTTATTTCCAAGAAAAGAACCAAAGTGTTTCTGATTCTGTGTAACCGTGTCTCTTTATCAATTTGAGACCAAATTTTATATGGGAAAGCGGTAATAAGTTCAATATCATTATTTGGAACTCTTCATTATAGATGACAAATGACATAGCTGTTGTCAACCTCCGGACAAACCAAATTTTACAAGTAAAGAATATACAAACATGGTATTTAAATTAAAGTCTGATCTCGTCGAGCACAATATGTACTCGAACTTTATTTCAAATAGCTATATCACATAGCAGCAGTTAACTATAGGGTAAAATTCACAGACATATTTTAAATGGACATCAAATAGAGCTCAAATCACGACATATTAGAAACCCAAGTTTAAATTTGATACACATAACTCATAAGGTATATGCAGAGATGCCAAAAACGGCTATCGTTTACAATGTACATGTAAACAAAAGATAGCTAAAGGTCTGAAACTGATTGTAAGCTCCTTCACGCTGTGTACAGAAATGTACATTTTCTTTCGAACAGTTATTCAGTAAGATGGACGACACCCAAAAAAAAGGGGGAAAAAAACTCAGAATTAAGTTAGAGTGGGTTCACCGAGGTGAGTTGATCACGATCTCCCCGTGTCGGAATCCACTATCCCCACAATCAGGTCCAGGGTCCAGTCCACAAGGAGAGTCGAACCACTTAGGGTTTTCCGTATAGAAGCCATCCACCTGTATACCAGCAAGGCCTACAACATCTGTATCTATCACCTCGTCGTGCCGTAAGGGCTTGACTAGCTTAGGGTTATTGGAGCCAAGAATGCCCTTCTCATCAAACTCACTACATTTCAACCATTTTTCGTCTTTACAATTCTCACCAAGAAGATCCCTTTCCATCCTGCACTCAGCTCTCATCTGATCCCAAGAAGCAACTTCCCCGAGCGTTCTTCCGAAACTGTCCTCAACATCTTCAATAACATCAACATCTTTTCCATCTCCATAAATCCTACTGTGGTGGTCATCACCCCAATCTGGTAGATCATGCTCTACCACCATGACATCATCCAAATGCTGCTTCCCCGACAACAAGCCAGAAGATTCCGAGCCTTCGTCTGCAGCATTTCGAATTTTATTCACAATTTCAAAGAGATCGCGTGACACAGAACCCAATAAATGTGGCGGGAATTTCTCAATCCTACACTCGAGCAAACCCAACTCGTTCCTCAAATCCTGTAGCTGCTGCGGAACCAAATGCTTAAATTCTCCAGAATCCTTCCCCAAGAACCCAAAACCTTCGTTTTCGTCTTCCTCAGCCATCCCGTAAAGAAAATCTTGATCCATCACAAAGCTCCCTTTAAGCCCAAAAACTCGGTGCATAATCCTTGCATTGCCATCCAACGGCCCTGGCTCATGCCCAGAATGCACTGCATACAGCTTGAAAACGGCTGTGCCCTCTTCCTCGTACACAAATGTCTTATCTTTCTCGTTATAGTTAGATATTGGAACTATCGCCCTTATACGAAACGCACAGCCACACCTCTTCGACGTGTACGGCTCCCTCTTCAAAATTCGTGATTTTTTCGAGGAAACTGGCTCACCAGCCCTATGACACGCGTAATCCTTGACCTCAGCCATAAATGGCTTGTACCTAATATACTTCTGGCGTATACACAGCACCACCTTATGCTTAGTTGCCAACTGTTGCAACTTAGCAGGCACTTCCTTGGAGGGCAAATCAAAAGACTCCGTATATTCAAACCTCCGCCTCTTAGACCTGGGGGCGCACCCAGAAGACACGTCGGAGCACACAAGGCAGGCAGCAACACAAGTCCTGATATAGCTTTCGGGAATGCCGTAAAATTTAGTGCCTACAGTCCATACCTGCTTAATTCTCTCAATTGTATCTTTCAACCCGAGGTGTTTGAAATCAGCATCACCGTGAAATGACATGACTATGTCCTGCCACTGATCAACGTACGAGACGAATTGACTGGAATTGCTCTTGAAACAAATGAAGTGGTTATTATTATTATTACCGGTGATGGTGGTGGTGGTGGTGGTGGCGGCAGCCGATTCTGCTACAAGGACTGTGAGCTTTTCCTGGATGCGTTTCCAGGCTGTCAAATACGCGGTGTCCTCATTCCGATCCTTCCACACCGATCGCCAGCTGGCCAACACCGGCGGCGGAGTGGCGGCGCGAATTTCGTCCGGAGTCGCCAGTCGGCCTTCAACCAAGCATCGAGTCATTAGGGCGTGGGATTCCTTATTGAATGTGTAGAATTGGGAGGAGATGTGGGGCTGGGGGCTGATTTGCATCGAGGGCTGATCAATTGGCCTCTTGCCGTAGTTGATCAAGGGAGGAATCGGCAAATTAGGGTTTCGAGAGGGCGCCGCGGCGGCGCGCGACGGAGGGAGGGAGATATCGGCGTCGGAGGAGGTGCGGCTGAGTTCGTCGTCGTCCTCGTCGTCCTCGTCGTCGGGGAAGAGGTCGATTTCGGCGAGGGAGAAGGTGTCGTCATCGATGGAGGGGTGTGGGCCCATGAAATGTTCATGGTGTGAAGGAGGTGGGCCCAGGTGGTGGAACAGATCCTCCGCTATCTTATTGACCTGATTCATTAGCGGCGAACACAAATTCACAGAAGCGGCAACCGCATGAACTCTACGTGAGAGTTTGTAAACACTTCCGTCAGTGATTCTGACATATATGTAGAGAGAGAGAGAGAGGATGCATGCTTTCTCTCTCTAGAATCTCATTCTGCGAATAGAAGTATAATATAGAGATGGGTAGGGATTTGAAATTGAAAATTGGGGATTTTTTGTGGGAAGAGGAACAGACAAGAGCACAGTAGGTAATAACACAAAGTGGGTTATAAATACCTTTGCTTTTTTGTAAGGTAAACTACAAAGTTCTTCATTATTTCATAATTACATTTACCTCGTGTAATATTAGAAATTTCTTACATTAAGATCCCAAGTTTGATAACAATTACTTATCTGATTCGATTATCTGATTTTGCTGAACATTAAAAATCACTACCAATTCAACCAACACGGGTAGGGGAAATATGGATCAAGTTTGATAACAATTACTTATCTGATTCGACTCCCTAATTTTGCTGAACATTAAAAATCATACTACCAGTTCAATCAACACAGGTGGGATAATGGTTGACAGCCAACTTTGTCACATAAGCAATGGTTGGTTGTTGGTATTATCGGTCACCTATTTGTCCGATAAACTGACTTTTTAGTAACTTGAAGAAACCCATTGACCGGCCCATTTATATATGGTCCGATTAATTACCGATTATCGACCAACAATAGTGGGTCGGTCAGCCGATAAAATCGACCCATGCCCAGTCATAGGGGATGCACGTAAGAAATTTATAAACTATAGGGGGTTGAATGTAATTTCTCAAAAAAGAAGTGTTTTTTAAAATATAATAACATAGTAGAAAACGAAAAAAATCAGATCAAAATCAGAGGTAATATATTTCTTAATTAATAATAATAATAGAGTCCATAAAACAAAGTACATAGATTACAAATTGTTTTTTTTTTGTTTTAATTTTGTTTATAGTCGTCAAAGTGAAGTAGGAGGCCTGAATCTAACTCCGGGGAAGTATCTAGAAACATATTCCATAGCTAGAGATTGGAGTTCACCATCTTCTAGAACAACTACTTCTTCTTCATCAACTACTATATTATTATTATTACAAAAACTTGTCATCTCAACAGATGTTTCATCGGCGTCAAAAACAGCCATCTCGCATGCAAATTCGGACGAGGGTCGACTAGGTGCGATCGGCTGAGGGACGGGCGGCAAGCAAGGGCCACGCCGGAAAGTTGATATACGCGCCTGAGTGTACGCTAATTCAGCCTGGAGATTAACAATCTGCAAGAGACACGTACGTACATGTGTATGTGACATTTAAAAAAAATAAAAATAATTACAAAAAATCTTTTTGAATTTTGAGACCACGGCCCATATTAAAAGACCCGGCCCAAATTTAATTGGTGAAGGAGAAACATGTTATTTTAAACAGGGCTGAGGCCCGCTCTAGCATTTTACAAGATATTAAATTAATAGTCAAATCATGTATCAAATTAATTTGGATTAAAGTAAAGGGTAAATTACGAAAAAAACCCTAAACTTAGATTAAATTACAAAAACCATCTCCACTTATTAGTAATTAGCAATAACCGGAGGTTTGTTTTCGTCTTACACCAACTCCACTCCTTACTGTGGTGACGTTTCACGGATTTTTTTTAATAGACTTTACACAATTTTAAGATATTATTCTTTTATATCTCACCTATTTAACATAAGGTATAATTGACCGTGCACGCTTCTGTTAAAAAACTCGATCAATAGGGGATATTTTGGTTATTACGAATAGGTGGAGGTGTTTTTCGTTATTTAGCCTAAGCTCGGGGTTTTCATAGTAATTTACCCTAAATTAAATCTTGTCATTTTCTAATGATTAACTACTTAACTAATTGTGGCCAAACTAAGAAACTTGTTTCTTACAAAATGATATATATACTTACAAAACCATACATATATGTGTGTGTGTGTGTGTAAACACACACACAGAAATGTAAATATATGTGAAATAGTACCTGTTGTTGAAGAGTGAAGATGTGGCCAACGCAGCCGTAGACGGGGTCCCTAACCCTAGCCAGTGCCTCGTAGCAGAGCGTGATCACGGCGTCAAGGCGGCGGTGCGGCGGAATCCTCAGCAGCAGCTTGGAGGCGTTGCTCGCTCCGAACACCCTGTGCACCGCCGCGAAGTGGGCGGTTCCCTGCTCCGAGTCGAAATACGGCGCGAACACGCAACCTCTCACACATTTCCTTCTAAGGAATTTGCACGCGCCACACGGCCCACCACCACCTCCTCCTCCACTCTCGCCACCATCTCCGCCGCCGCAGTTGCTCATTGAAGTAGCCGTTGTTATATATAAAATATATATAGTATTACTTCTTTATTTAATTAATTTATTTATTTATATTATTTGTTGCTAAAAAAAATGGATGAGGGTTTGTTTTGGTGCTGTGGGTCATGAGTTTTTATAGTCCCAAGAGGAGGAGATTCAACTCTTTTTGGAGTTTATTTATTTTAATTTAAACAATAAAATACGTATAAATAATTTAATATATATATATATATAATGAAAATAAAATAATTCTAATTCTGAAAAAGATAAAGGTTTGATTATGATATAACCACCCATTATTTTGTATTCATAATTACTTTGTGAGTAATAACAATTAGGTTTAATTTATTTAATATTCCATACATCGTGTGAGTGAATTATACCGAATAAATTAATAAGTATTAATTAACACCAAAAAAAAAAAACATTAGTATACTTGATTAATTAAGCAAATTTATTTATGTATTTGAAGGTAAAAATATGTATTGTATTTATATAAAGTGCAGCTTGCGTGCCGTGAAGCGAACAAATATACATATACATACACATGCAATCACACACAGTGACAGTATTCAGTAATATATATTTAGCAAACTATTTCCCTTCAATTCACAACCGCCGGCAATGGCCACTGCGTGTGTTCTGTGTGTGTGTACCGATCGCACGTGCGAGTTCCCACGTGGGACAAACATCCCATCCCATCACTATCAGTACTCAGTAAATTAAAATCCTTTAATTACCCTAATACCCCCACCACCAAAAGTCTTTTCTTTTGTCACTTCCATCACACCACACACACACACGTAGAGTAAGTGCAGAGCAGTGTTCTATATATATGTATACTGCAAACCCTAGATAGCTTTGATCAAATGTAAAATATATAATTAAATATATATATAAACGTACTTTTTTGTAAAAAGAATTAACTAGTATTGTAAAATATATAATTAAAATATGTAGGACCTTTGATGATATTGAAACGCCATGGGGTTAAGTTTGAAATGATTGACAAGTTGCTTTACCGAGGAGAGGTGAATTTCATTAACCAAATCATCCTCCTTTTGTCCAATAATGATTGAACTGATTTGTGGTTAATTTGATGATTTTAAATGACTCATGCACCTATGTGAATTGTGTTATAGACTACTCCAATTTCATTAATTCATAAGTAATTACAATATTAATTAGGGTTTATATATCTGATATGTCCCTCACGCCTCACTAAAGGAATTAAAAAACCCGATTCAAAATAATCATTTGAGTTACCCGCAATAAAGATAAAAGTATTTTTTGCTCAATTATATTCAATATTTTCGCCAACTACATTCAGCGCATTCAGTTAAAAACGTCACATAAAAAAATTTGACACCTAAAATTGAACGATATTACCATAAAATAATAGATCTTGACGAGATGAATTCAACGGTAGGTAGTCCGTCAAATTCTGACAGTTGAATAATAAGTTACCCCTCCGAGGAAGACCCGTCGTCATCAAAATATGCGTGCACGGTAAAACGACTGTAGAGACAAATCCAGAGTTCCAGACTGTAAGAACTAACCATCAAAAAGAGTTTGATGAGAGAAATTCAACTCTGAGAAGCACCATGATCGGTCGAAAACATATAGGGCAGAATTTCGTTTGTGATAGTTGAAATTCGAAGGTTCTAAGAACAAAATTGAACAAACTCAAAGAATGTTAACATAAGAATGAATATTTTGTAAAGTAATAGACTATGTATGACATATTTTTTCTAAATACATTAATTTATAATAAGTAAAGAGAGTAGCTTAAAAAAAAATTATGAACTTTTTATAAATGAAATGTTATTTACTGTTAGAAAATTGTTATTTGCGGTTTATATTAAAAAAATATTTTATATCTCTACAACTCCAAAACTTTCCAAAAAAATTCAAAAACCCCCCAAACTGCAAATAGCAACAAAAAAAACCGAAAATCCGAAAATTCGAAATCAAGCTTGAAGAAGGGTAGGGCTTCGATTTTTTGATGTAATTTCGACTATTTTATGTGTAATAAGCATTGAGTAGGTCGATTACGGAACCAATTTAATGTTAAAATGCCCTAGAAATCGATTTGTAGGGTTTTTTTTTCCGCAAAAACATGTTGGAACGCCCAAGGTGGGTGTTCAATAAAAAAAATAAAAAAATTGCACTAGACGCCCAACTCGGGTGCCCAAATGCAGCTTGCACGCCCAACTTAGGCGTGCACTGCATGAATGGGCGCCTTAGTTGGACTTTTATGCGTTTTGGGGTGTTTTTATATTCTTTTGACATGTTTTGAAATTTTAGAAAAATAAACCGCAAATAGCAAGTGCCTTTAATAATGTTATTTCATTTTCTACTTTATATTATAAAAAAAAATCAGTTGTAAATTGTAATATATGGGGCCATAAAGATATAAATGCAGCCTTATAGCTTAGTTCCAAGTAGTCGCCGGTCAAGCCCACAACAACGAAGCTCGACAATCGATGTTGAAAATTTTACTAATAGATTTTGCATTTAAATCCAAGCACACGTGGGCTGGTGCTCAGTCGGGCCCACATTTCAGTTCCTATTTATTATGTACATTTAATTAGTTTAATCATAAAGTATACAAAGTTTTTTATATTAATGTTATTTTGCAAACGAATTTATATTTTCATTTTATTTAATTTAATTTTTATTTATTTCTAACAAAATATAGTTAGTTTTTATTTAAATTTTCTATAATAATATTAATTGAAGCTAAATTAAATAATGAGGACCCAATTTGATATTTTACAACTCTGTGAAAAACTTTTTTTGGAATTCCGAAACACTGTAGCAAGTCCAAGAAGAATTGTTCGGGGACGCGGGCTCCGGATGCTCGTAGTTAATATGCACCCCTCAATTTTAAATCGACAGAGTATTCGTGAAGCTTAACGAACATTATGTAAATTACATGCATATTTATTTGGTAATAGTATTAAAAAAAATGGCCTTTTGCTCTAATAAATTAACAAGAAATGAAACCAAAGAAAGCCTACAATTATAGTCTTAGATATACTATTTGGGGATTTGTATGAAATTGGGAAGGAATAGTTGAAACCTTCAAAAAGTAGTGGGGCCATTTGGGACTATAGGAGCAATCAAAATTGAAGTGATTGCACATATAATTTTTGCCCCCAATATAACACAAAGTCTATATCTACTTCTGCAAATTCACACACATAGGGTTTGGACTTTGGACCAATCAACCCTACACAATTTAATTCTTAATCCTCATTTCATAATAATTAATTAAGGAATGACATGAAAGTTAGAGCAAGTGAATATGTGTTCAATTGACTCAACTTCGAGTTTCATTGTCAGCGATCGCGAAGTCAAACTTATCACAACATGAATAGTCTAGTATAGTTTACGCTTGTGGTATGATTTGTAAGCTATTATACAAGAATGTAGGTTTACCCACTGTATCTATATTTTTTGTTAGTGGTTCTTTCATATCAAAAATAATAATTAATCATCATTCGGGTTTTTTCTTCTTCTTCTTCTTCTTATTATTATTATTATTATTATTATTATTATTATTA
Source organism: Erythranthe guttata (assembly GCF_056151865.1). Taxonomy (NCBI): domain Eukaryota; kingdom Viridiplantae; phylum Streptophyta; class Magnoliopsida; order Lamiales; family Phrymaceae; genus Erythranthe; species Erythranthe guttata. Next base: position 16,787,273 of record NC_142534.1, read on the forward strand.
TTATTATTATTATTATTATTATTATTATTATTATTATTATTATTATTATTATTATTATTATTATTATTATTATTATTATTATTATTATTATTATTATTATTATTATTATTATTATTATTATTATTATTATTATTATTATTATTATTATTATTATTATTATTATTATTATTATTATTATTATTATTATTATTATTATTATTATTATTATTATTATTATTATTATTATTATTATTATTATTATTATTATTATTATTATTATTATTATTATTATTATTATTATTATTATTATTATTATTATTATTATTATTATTATTATTATTATTATTATTATTATTATTATTATTATTATTATTATTATTATTATTATTATTATTATTATTATTATTATTATTATTATTATTATTATTATTATTATTATTATTATTATTATTATTATTATTATTATTATTATTATTATTATTATTATTATTATTATTATTATTATTATTATTATTATTATTATTATTATTATTATTATTATTATTATTATTATTATTATTATTATTATTATTATTATTATTATTATTATTATTATTATTATTATTATTATTATTATTATTATTATTATTATTATTATTATTATTATTATTATTATTATTATTATTATTATTATTATTATTATTTCCGGTTATATTTGGGCCACAGAGTAAATATGTAATATATTGCGTATGGGCTATGCCCAATATCCCAGTTAATATTATTGAGATGCAAAGCCCATAATAGCTCACTAATTATTAATTAATTTATTCAAACATTCGAACCTTAATTATCAATTTCCCATTTTGCTTAATCTACAGTAGCTTCACAAGATATTACCACTCTGTGCAAATATCTAATACTACTTATACGAATACTACTATCAAAATTAATACTTATATTGATATCAATATTGATAATAATAATAATATTAATATTAATACTAATCGTAATTCTAATACTATACTAAATTACTAATACTAACACTAATATTTTACCATGTTGTAGAAATATAAATTAATGTTGGATGATTAATTGAGTGATATAAATAAGTAGGATGTCACATAGATATGTCAAATATCGCATGCAGATTGCGTCAAATACCGAAAAAAAAAAAATGAAGGTTTACTTTTGTAAATTACATAAATGTGAGTTGTGTGTCGGGATGACATCCTGAAAATTCAAAACACGTATTATACACGAAAAAAAATAACCTTATAATAATTCCTAGGTTTTGACCACACGGGTGCAAAAATTATTGGTCCAATCTAGGACTATGAGAATTAATAAAATGAATTAGTACCTCAATTTATATAATAATCGCGGGTAAGGTAAAAAGCTACTACAAAAGTGTGTCGAATAAGTAAGTTAATTAGTTAATTAATAAAAAGTGTTAGTAATTGGTACATAAATCGCTATTAGAGTATAGTATTATCATTTCTTACATAAAACGTCATTAGCATGTGTATTAGAAGCCAAAAATAGACAGAACATGTTTGAATTGCCGATTTCGAGATTCGTGACTTAGGACATACTCGTGTTTTGTTTGCTCCTCAACCAATTTGTCAATTGGATAATATAAAGTACAAACAATTTTAAATCATCCATTTTTTTATTTTTTATATTTGTTTAAGTATTCTTGTTGTTTAAATATAATTAATCACGTAAATAAAATTTATGTTTGGAAATTAGACATAATTCTTTCAATAGACGAACGTTGTTATTATATGTCACGGTGGTAAACGAGTTGGGCCGCGTTTTTCTGACGAGACGAGCTCGAGCGTTTTCTTAGTTATTTATCAACTCACGAGCTAGCTCGCAAAGTTTTTTTTTTAGGTTTTTATAATTATTTTTTATTTAAATAATCTACAATATAAAATATGTACAATAATATTAAAAGAACACATATAAAGTAAAGAAAAACATATAATTAGAGTACATTGTTTGTTTTGTAATTCTTTTATTATACATAAATAATTTTTAATAATAGAATAATAATTATAATTATAAAAAAATAAAATTCAGAATGAGATTTAGCTCGAGCTCGAGCTCGTCAAATCGATATGCTCGAACTCGATAAAATTGACATCTAATTCCCAAAATTTGGTTGTAAAATAAAATGAAAAACATAATAAAATATAAAATCAATATGCTCTAATATAATGAAGATATATTGATGAACTAACGGTGTTTCCCTAAGATGCCACGTGGCAGTCAAATGCGGGCGGGGCCATTCTGTCTGTCCTGTCATTGCTTCCTCTTCACACCACACGACCCTGGACAGCAACCGGACGGCGCGGCGATTGCGCCGTTACGCACTGTTGCTGATTTCTTCTTCCCCTTCTCTCATAACTTTGCCTAGTTTTTTTTTTTTTTAATTTAATTATTTTCAAGCATTTCTCGAAAAAATTAAAATAGTCAAATAAAATTAATTTATTTTTCTTTTCACAGTATAGACAAAAAGGGTTATATATTACTCATGGAGAGTGTAAATGAATAATTAAGTTAAAATTACAACTAGGGCTGGGACTGGGTTGGGTCGGTCGATTACCAGTCTAAAAATCGACCCATCCGTCAAACTATTCTTGCTCAAATTTGAAAACCGTCGTCGACCCAACCTTCGTGGGTCGGTTGATGGTTGTCAACCGAATATTTGGTTCCGGAATGGGTCGGTTGATGGTTCATATCCACACCCTAGTTCAGTTAAAAAAAAATCAAAATTTAGAGTAAAAATATCCACATTTTGCGTAATGCCACGGTGCGATCATCAGTTATCTGTTCAAAATAATTAATAACAATTTAACGAAAAAATATAATCAGGAAATTCAAAGTAATTTCAAACATGCACAAGAGATTTAGTGGAGTTTTGTGGACTTTTTGTTTAAGCTTGTGCATAAAGAAACTGGTGGAAGATTTATGTCATTTTTTTTTTCCTTTGTTGATTGTTTTTAAAATTTAAAATACTAATTATTTTGATAATTTCAATAACCACTTAAAAATACTCGACATTTATTTTATATTTTTAATAAAATTTTAATAATATAGTTGGATGACCGATAATTATCGGTCAACCAACTTTTGATAATATAAGAAACCACCAACCGACCTATTATAGATGGGTTGGTTGAAATTTTCGACCCAATCCAATGGATCGGTAAAAAATTGATTATCCACCTTCAAATATGGTCGGTAATGGATCGGTTGGTGGATAAAAACCAACCCAGTCCCAGCCCTAAGTACTTACTTTACAAAATTAGTTAAAAATGTTCTTGTTCAATTGCTTTTATTAAAATAAATAAATATATATTTTACTAATTAACTAATTAATTATTCCACAAGGAGTTAACCGAATCTAATATAATCCAAATTAATTATATGTTTCATTTAATAATAAATATATAAATAAAACATTGATGTGGTTAAATACTAGATAGCTAGCTAGAACTTTATTTGATAGGATACCCAATTGAGCTTTGTTGGGCCAATACCCAATTATACAGAAGTATATAATATTATTTGTTGGCCCAATATGTATATGAAATTTGAAATAATAAAAATATTATTAATATTATAAAATATTTCCCGAATATTAAATCAAGAAAGTAGTAGATACGGACAAAACGGTGAGTAGATGCTGAGGTAATCAATGTTCCCCTTCAGTTACGAGTGGCGTCACCCGATCCGACGTGTCACATTAAACTGGCTTAAACAAATATCCAACTCTTTGAACACCGAACTCTTCAGCTTTGACTCAAAATCTATTGACTTTCCATTTAATTTTGACTTTATAAAATTGAAAAAATAAAAATCCAATCTACGTTTTATATTTTTCATTACACTTCTAACTCAAATTATAATATTATATATACACATTTCTTTTTTTATTTTATAGTAATTCATAATTAAAAAAAAATTACCCTTACGATTTACGATCCGTTACAATTCACGATTTTCAATTTGATAAGTGTATCAACTCTGACGACCCATACATACAATATAGTCGGACGATAATAAATTCTCAAAATATTTGAAAATTGTGAGCATATATTTTAAGAGTAATTGCAAGAATACGATTACGTAAATCCAACTTTTTTCCGATACACGAGGAAATCATTTTGTCGTTTTCAAATACAATTACAAAAAATGATACTAGTAATTAAAACCTAAATGTGACAGTATTTATAACTGTTAGAAATGCAAATATTAAGTGACAATATTTAAAATTGTTAGTAATGCACATATTAAGTGACAATATAGACCAATTATTACAATTTACAAGTATCGTGATTTTGAATGTTCATTTAAATTGTCTTATATAATGCTACAATTTATTGAGATTCTAACATATAATATAGTGAATGGCTGAATTCATATATATTAACAAATTAAATCATGTTTACTAGCTAGATAATAATATTCTCCCTATAAATTATGAATTTATGTAATTACATAGTTTCACAACTTTAATTCAAAAAACACATGCGCTAAATTTGCTATGGACTATATTCCAAATTAATCCTATAAATAAAAAATTAACAAATAAAGATTTGTAATATTACCTTAGCATGGCTCAAATTAAACTTCTAATTAACAGTATTAGTTAGCTGCTTAATCTATTCACTATTGCTCATATATTCCTATTTTCAAGCTCCATGTTTGTTTAATTAGTTGGTAATCTCGAAAGTTTTCTCAACTCGAAAATGGATATAAAAAGTTGTTAACGATTACGACAACCTGTATATATAATTACTCGACCTTAATTAGTCGATTTAGTTATACTAATTTTAGTATATTTAGTAAATCTTAATTAACCTAGTTAGCCAAGTAAAGTTTTTATTTATATATAAATAATTTTTTTTATATATATTTTCATAAAAACATATATAAAATAAGTTTTTCATCAACTATCAGTTTGCAATTGATCATTAAACCATGTAAAACATATAATTAATTAGTGAATGAACAAAAATATTTGAGATTTGCTATTTAACAAAGATACTTCTAACTTTTTTGAATTATGAAATGACTTGTAATCCGACAAGTGTCCTTGAGCGTCGGATACGAAACGTGTCCGAAACACGGAAACATTACGAAGTTGAAATTTCCGTGCTACATACATACCCTACGACAGATCATATTAATTAATTAATCATACAATATAAATATTGTAAGATAATTTGTAATAAAACATGGTTCTCATGGCCATTATATATTTCACAATTTCAGCACCAAAAGCTACACAGAAAGTGAAAAAGCTGAGGGCTTTTTAATTTGTATTTATCTTGCTCTCTCTGTGTGTGCAGTAAGGCCAAAAATTATGTATACACACACACAGACACACTGTATATATATTGTATGTAGAGGTGATGGAATAATATACTGTTGAAAAGTGATTTATATTATATATATATATAAAAAAAAAAAAAAAACATGAATTTTGTTAAGGCAAAATTCACGAGATATATAAAAAAAGCAGGTGGCTTATCGCATGTTTGCTTCACGCAAGCAGCTAATGGGGGGTTTGCTTCATCGCGTGGCTTCAAAGTTTTCATTTTATCTTTATTTATTTAAATAATTAAATTAATTAAAGAAAAAAAAACCCAATTTAATACCCTCACCCCACAACACCACCACCCCCCAAAAGAAAGAACAAATACCACCAAACCCTAAAGCCAGAAAATATATATTTTATTTCAAAAGATCAATTACTTTTTTATTTTTGTAATCAATTAATCCCTTCTTTTCTTTCTCTCTCTCTCTCTCTCTAATCTTTTCTCCTTTAGTTTCTCTCTCTACAGTTCAGATCCTTTAGAAGAAGAAGAAACCCTCATTACGTGATCATGTGTATACAGTCCCCTTTTACTTAGCTAGAACAAAATCAAAGATTAGGTTTCTGAAGATTAAAATGATGAGTGCTGCCAACGTGGCAAGCAGTAGCGCGGGCGGTGGAGGGGGGAGCGGCGGCGGGAGCGGGGGTGGAGGAGGCGGCGGTGGGCCGTGCGGGGCATGCAAGTTCTTGAGGAGAAAGTGCGTGGCGGGGTGCATATTCGCGCCGTACTTTGACTCGGAGCAGGGGGCCGCGCATTTTGCGGCGGTGCACAAGGTGTTCGGAGCAAGCAACGTGTCGAAGCTGCTCCTCCACATACCGCCGCACAAGCGGCTGGATGCGGTGGTCACCATTTGCTACGAGGCTCAGGCGCGCCTCAGGGACCCCATTTACGGCTGCGTTGCTCACATCTTTGCCCTCCAACAACAGGTATATTATTATATTTAATATATATTGCATTTCCCCCCCCCCCCCCCAGATTTCTCTAAACTTGCTCTTCATATATACATAAAACTTAATTTTTGTTTAATTAGTACTAATTACTGAATTAAGATATGTATATATATGGATAGCTTTATTCATGGTTCATATTCCTTAAAAAGATCTGTCTTATCATCAGAGTTGGTGAACTAAAGACAACCCTTCATGTAATTTTTTCCTCTTTAATTTCTTACAACACACATATACATACACATATCTATATTATGTATATCTGTATGTGTATGTATATGTATATTTAATTATTTATAGATATACTCTTTATCTCATATCAAGATCGAGAGTTTAATTTAAATCGAAATTTAATTTCCAAAAAAAAATATCACTTAAATTGACAATAATTAATTTGCAGATAGATATATACTGCTTTTCCAATCACAATAATTTGTATGTAATTAATTTAGAAATTGGAAATTAAACTCCAAAAAAGAATGAATAATTATAAATTGGGATTCGATCTTATCACTTTCCAGGTTGAATATTTGGGATATTGAGTACTAAGTAAGGTTTTTGAGCTGGAATATATATGCAAAAGGGGTGATATTTCTTGGCTTTAAGTTTAATTAATTAATTAAATCTTGTTTATTTTGATGTAGAAAATATATAACATAGAACCATTTATTATTTATTTCTTATTTTAAATAAATATAAAATAATGTACTGGAGTGGAGCATGATGTGTTATATTAGGGGAACAGTCAACAGTTACATTGTTTGCTGAAATCAAGAAACCTGATTCTGACTGATTAACTTATGATGATGTGTGTGAGGAAAATTATATTTAGTACTATACTGTACATGCTTCTCTGCCCCCCCTTGCTTTAACTTAATTCATTTCTTGCAATAATTTTTTTTTTTTTATATGTATAAATAATTAAATTCTGAAAATGTTGCTGTTATTGTGGTATTGGTTGGTCATTTTTGTGTAACGCTTTGAGGAAAAAATGGGGTTTTTGCCATTTGGTGATGAGTCCATATATACACATATATATATATATATATATAAAATATACATATATACACACACACCCCCTTGCAGGTCTTTAGGAAATATTGTTTTTGACCATATATTATATATTAGGAGTATATATTATATATATTTTTCTATAGTATTCTAATTTCGTCCCTTACATTTATCTCTATTTCATATTTGATCCTTCTTGTTAATTAAAAAACCCGATTTAGTTCCTCATATTTAAGCATAAACACTTTTGCTCATTTCCGTTAATTTTTTGTTAGTAACTAACAAAACACACATGTGCATCACTGTCTTAACTGTCAGACTAACGATAAATTGACGGAAATGACAAAAAATGTTCAATCGTTGAAACATGATGGACCAATTGTATTTTATGTGGAGATGAAGGATCAAATGTGAAATCGACGCAAACTTGAGGGGCATGAACAGTAATTTATATCCCCACGTTCAGTAGCTTTCAGCACAAGTCAACTAGCTGTAGAAGTGGTCTTGTCTGACAGGGAAACTTCCTAATTTCAAACATGTTGACAATTCCTTAAGCATTACCTATTAATTTTATTAATCTATTAATTTAATTAATATATTAATTGTTTCATTTTTCAAATATTGATATATACATACAGATATTTCATTTTATATATTCTATATATAAATGTAATCAATTTTTTTTTGGGTGAAAATGTGTTTGCAGGTGGTGAATCTACAAGCAGAACTCTCATATCTACAAGCCCACCTCGCCACCCTGGAGCTGCCATCTCCGGCGCCGGCGCCGGCGCAGACACTGTTCGTACCGCCGGCGGCCCAGTCAATGTCAGACAGCTTGCCGCTAATCCCATCAACGTATGACCTGTCAGCACTGTTCGACAGCGCGGTGCACCCTTCGTGGACTCTTCACCAGAGGCAGCAATTTGACCCGGCGCGTCAGTTTTCAGGAAGAGGCCAGCCGGAGTTACAGTCGCCGGCCGCCGGAATAGGCGGCGGCGATCTTCAGGAACTGGCACGTGAACTTCTCAACAGACATGCACCCCCTACAATGCCATGCAGAAATCAAGCTTCCGCTCTGCCACCCCACTCTAGATAAAATAGATTTTAATAATTAAAAAAAAAATTAAAAATTAAAAAAACTGATTAAGGTAAGTAGAAAAGATTTCCCCACTTAAACTTTGAGGAAAATGATTTAATTTTAATTTTAATCCTTTTTTTTTCCTGCGCAGTGGGGGATTGTAAGTTTCTAATTTCGGCGGTCGATCGGTAAATCGACCGTATATTTTTATCATTATTTCTTATTTGTGTTTTTTTTTTTTTTTTGCTTAATTGCACTACTTAGAATCCCACCAAGATGATTCATTGATTCTAATAGCACTAATTGGTATCTTTAATGGAATTTCTTGGTTATTATTTTGACGAGTTTAATTTTATATTTTGAATTGTATATAATAATAATTTAGTTAAAAATTAAAATGGCGGCGGTTATATGGAAGTCCATTTTTTTATTAGTTCAAGACATCCAACATGAAAATACTAATTTACCCTTAATGAAATTTAAAATCAAATAAAAAACACAAAACATTAAAAAATAAAAATAAAATCATTTCCTTTATACAAGACCAAATAAAATACTTAAATCTAGAAACCTCTCTTCCTTATTTCACGACTTAAAAATCTCCTCATTCTCCTTCTTTTTCACAAACCCACCAAGAAATCCTACACACCAAAATCATCAAATACATACTAAACATTCACGATGGAACCAGAAAACAATGATGTGGTGGTTTACGAGGGTGGAGAACACAATGAAATATGTTTTAACCGTTTATTTTTGCTTTTGGATCGTTTTTTTTTTGAAACAAATTCGACGATACTAAAAATCGGTCTGCAAATGCCGATTTTTGTTACTAAAGTCAGTAACCACATTCCGATTTTTTTAATAAAATCGGTACTTAAAAACCGATTTTTGTAGTACAAATCGGCATGACAACACCGATTTGTTTTTGTATTATCGGTATTGTCATGCCGACTTGTACTACAAAAAACGGTTTTTAAGTACCGATTTTATTATCTGTGTTTTTTTAAGACCGTTTTTCCATACTTTCGTGCAACAACCTAAGAGATTGATGGAGGATCATTCAAATGAATTATCTAACGAATAAATATTTGAGACACGGAAAGCTCTACTCGATTGGGTTAAAGAAGTTGGTAGACGCCACCGAATGATGATAAACATTTTCGTTTCAAATATTTAAAAAATATCAATTAACCAAATATACAATGTATTATTTAAAAAAAATCCGAAAAATATCGATATCCAAAAACCGATTTTGTACTCAATAATCGACATTAGAACGCCGATTTTGACTTGTAAAGTCTACGTTGTGTCGCCGATTTGGTTAACAAAAATCGGCATTATGACGCCGATTTTCATGTACAAAATCGGTCTGGGTAAACCGATTTGGGAAACCAACGTAAACAAAAAAAATCAATTTCAATAACAATTTTTTTCCAAAATCGGCCAAAGCATTGCAACCCAACAAGAAATAAGCAAGATTAATGCTCATTCATACATATTTATTAAGAATCAATGCTCGATTAATGTTTTCGAATTGACAAACAAAAGTTTAGTAAAAAGGACATCGATGCTCGATTAATGTTTTCGAATTTACAAACAAAAGTTTAGTAAAAAGGACTTACTTGTTGGTGGTGGTGCGGTGGTGGTGCGGTGGTGGTAATGGTGCGGTGGGTGGGTCGCTGGTCATCGCCGTTACGGTGGAAGTCTCGCTGGCCGGCGTCGCGGCGGTAGTCGTGATATTTTTTTTTTGTTTTCTTTTTTTTTTTTTTTTTTTTGATTTTTTGGTCTTGAACAAATTAAAAATATGATTTATTTGCATTTGAGTATTATTTGTGGATAAGGGTATATTTGTCCTCTTTGGTCTTGATGTAATAAAATTAAATTAATTTACGGGCTTGAACTAATAAACTCCTTTATGTGAGTTTGAACTAATAAAAAAATGGGGTTGCATATAACCGCCGCCAATTAAAATACATTGCATAAAGAAGATTACTTATCGGTTCACGTTCGTTTATAATTTTTTCGCTTTTAAATGATATCGACACTTTGGTACGGATTTTTCTCATGTCGTGTTCTTCGAACTCAATATATATATATATATATATATTTTTTCGGTGAATCTGCTGAAACTAATGTTAACGCAAGCAAAGCACATGTGTGTTATTCTCAATTAATACGTTTTCTGTAAATTAAATATGTTATTCAATTATTAAATAAAAAATACTCAAATGATCTAAAATCAATAAAAAAAATAAAAAAAATAAACACAAATACAAATAATTGAATTTTGTTGTACGGATATTTATCGGCCCACTCTATTAGTGGACGCTCCATATCCAGCCCAACTAAACTAGTTTAGAGCCCGTAGAATTATTACCTGGCCCACTTCTTCTTCATTTTTTTTCTTTTCTTTCCAAATGGCTTTTCTAAGAAATTATTTATTCTTTCTAAAATAATTTTTTTTTATATCTTCTCATCAATTCGATTTTAATTTATAGGAACTAAGAGCAACTCCAATGGAGTTATTAAATGGGGTATCAAAATCCTTAACTACCATTTTGATAATTTAAGTTAGAAATTTTCCTCTCCAATGGAATTATCAAATGAGTTTCTATTTTGATATTTTAATTTTTTGGATGTAAAAATACATCCGGAAGACATAATACCAATTGGAAGTTACACAACTTAATCACCTAAATAACCAATTAGAAAATGACAAGTATTAATTAAAATATATAATTACATTATTTATTTTTAATTAGGAACTATTTGATAACTATGGTTGGAGCAAATAAATTTATTTAGGTATCAAATTAAAATATAAAATATCAAATAAATATTTGATAATTAATTTTGATATTTGTGGGTTGGAGTTGCTCTAATAAGGCAGAGCTTGAAAAGGATGACAATAGCGGGAAATACCGGCCGCGAAAACATATGGGACGAGCTGTATGCCGTATTGGGACTAATGAAATTTTTTATACCGGATACATACCGGGGATGAATTGTGCTATATCCGCCCCGTACCCCAGTCCCGCACCCCTGGTCCATCATTGTATTTTAATATGTACATATATTTAGTTGGTGCATTAGTTTAAATTAATTTTTCATCTAATCTTATTTCCATAATTTGAGCTCCTTTACATGAAACTTAATTTTTTTTAGCTCGTTTTCACATGAATAATTTGAAAAACATACATATATATATATATATATATATATATATATATATATATATATATATATACATTTAATTTGGGACTTACTTTTTGGGTTTTTAAAATTGCTATTTGCAACTCATATTTATTTTTGTTTCTCTCTCTAGAAAAAATTACTCTCGTCGCTAATTTGGCCTAAAATCATCTATGTTGAAGTGATATATGAACACAAATGAGCTCATCGGATGAAGATCGTGATACACATCACAACGAGGTAAAAAAATCGTCACTTCGTTCGAAAAATCTGGACTGAAAGGGCGAAGGCCCAACCCGGGCGCCCAAAGCTGTTTTACACGCCCAAGTTGGGCGTGTAAACCATCAACCCACGCCCAAACCGGGCGTGCAAAACAGCTTCCGGCGCCCGGCTTGGGCGTTCGGCCCCCCTCCCCCTGTTTTTTTGCTTTTTATTTTTTTTATTAATTTTTTTACGACTTTTTCAGGGAAATCAACACAATGCGATGTAGACGTCAAGCGTGGGATATTCTAAATAGTGTTTGATTTAGTTTAGTTTTATCGGATTTAATGTATTATAATATTTTATTATGTCAAATTTAGTACTTTATTATGTCGAACTTAGTACTTTCTTATGTCCAACTTAGTACTTTATTATGTCCAACTAAGTACTTTATTATGTCGAACTTAATATTTTATTATGTCGAACTTAGTATTTTTATTGTATTGACAAATCCAAATATAAGAGATATTTAAATAAGTAAAATTGAAATTATAAAAAAAAAATATTGAAATAAGTAAAATTGAAATTATAAAAAAAAAGCTATTTAAATAAGTAAAATTGAAATTATAAAAAAAAATATTGAAATAAGTAAAAATTGAAATTATAAAAAAAGATATTGAAATAAGTAAAATTGAAATTATAAAAAAAAGATATTAAATAAGTAAAATTGAAATTATTAAAAAAAAAAAAAAAAAAAACCACTGCTGAACGCCCAGACCGTGCGCCTAAACCGGACCCGGACGCCCAAACCGGGCGCCCATACAGTAACCGAACGCCCTAACCGGGCGTTCATCAGTATTTTGCACGCCCAAACCGGGCGTGAAAAATGCTGGTGAACGCCCGGTTTGGGCGTTCACTATGCGCAAACTTTCCCCAAAAACATCCATAAATTTGATTTTAGGGCTGTTTAACATGCAATTACAATCGAAATTTCCTACCCAATACAATTGAAACGTATAGGAGTTGAAAATTTCTCAAAATTTCGATGAATTTGGCTTGATTTGGCTTCAATTCGAATTTTTTGAATTTTTTGCTTTTTTTTTTTCTTTTTTTTTAGAGAGAGAAAGCTTTTTGGGGTATGAGTTGCAAATAACAATTTTCAGACCCCAAAAAGCATTTCATTTTAATTTTCATGGATTTGCCGGGGCGGATACCCCGTATAATGTTTAATGGGTCGAGTACGGGGGAAATTCGACGTGGAAACGAGGACAAAAATGGAAATTTTGAGACGAGACGAGGATGGAGATTGCAAAACCGACCCCATACCCACACCATTATCATCTTGAATTCTTGATCATGTATTGTCATCAATTGAATAGTCAACTACAGTGCAACCAAAATAATCATAAAAATCATGCTCTCCATTTTGACCACACCTTAGCACATTAAATAAATTAAATAAAAAAATTCGAATAATTAAATTAAGATATCACCTTGAAACAAGTGAAACACTCGTAAAAACTCTTTTGGTGGAGTCAAAAATGTTTCATGTAGTAATATTTACTACTGCATAATAATCATTTATTAATTTCTCTTCTCAAACAATCAAACCCCGAGGGCCAATTCCGTCATTATTCCCTCGTCCAACTCCGCGATCTAGATGCTGCAGCACTCCCCCAGCTTCTCGCTTCTCTAGATCCACCACTCCGCCACCGTACCGGAAACTCCACATCCAATCTCCAGACTCTGGGAATGGCTTCTTCCGAAGCCGATTCCCGCTTAATCCGAGTCCTTACTCCCGCCTTCGACAAGATCGTCAAAAATGCGACGTGGCGCAAGCACTCCAAACTCGCCGCCGAGTGCAAATCCGTTATCGAACACCTCACCTCACCAAACCAAAACCCTACCCCCGTCTCCTCACCCCCTGCCTCCCCCTCCGGCCAATCCGATTCCGACACGTCGTCACACCCCGGCGTTCTCCTGGATCTCTCACTGGCAGACTCCGAAATCGTTCTCAGCCCCCTCATCAATGCGCTCTACTCTAACTACGCTAAAGTTACCGAACCTGCTCTTGATGCAGTGCAGAAGCTGATTGCCCATGGATATTTGCACGGCGAAGCGGACCCGAGCGGAGGCCCGGACGGCAAATTGCTCTCCAAATTGATCGATTCCGCGTGCAAGTGCCACGATTTGGGGGATGAGAATGTGGAATTGTTGGTGATCAAGGCGATTCTGTCTGCTGTTACTTCGGTCTCTCTTCGGATACACGGCGATTGCTTGTTGCAGGTGGTGAGGACTTGTTACGATATTTACCTCAGTAGTAAGAACGTGGTGAATCAGACCACTGCCAAGGCGTCATTGGTTCAGATGCTAGTTATTGTGTTCCGTAGAATGGAGGCTGATTCGTCGACTGTGCCGTTGCAGCCTATTGTAGTGGCGGAGCTGATGGAGCCGGTGGAGAAGGCGGATGCGGATGGTTCGATGACAATGTTTGTTCAGGGTTTTATAACTAAGGTAATTCAGGATATTGATGGAGTTTTTAGCCCTAGTACTCCAAGAGGTGGTGTTGGATCAGGGGTTCGAGCGCACGATGGGGCGTTTGAGACTAAGACCTCAACAGTGGAGGGCACAAATCCAGCAGATTTGTTGGATTCAACCGATAAAGATATGTTGGATGCTAAGTATTGGGAGATTAGTATGTATAAAACAGCATTAGAGGGAAGGAAAGGAGAGTTGGCAGAGGGTGAGGGGGAAAGGGATGATGATTTGGATGTGCAGATCGGGAATAAGTTGAGACGAGATGCTTTTTTAGTTTTTCGGGCTTTGTGTAAGCTCTCAATGAAGACTCCGCCTAAGGATGCTGCGTCAGATCCTCAGGCGATGAAGGGGAAGATTGTGGCTTTGGAGTTGCTCAAGATTTTGTTGGAGAATGCCGGGGCAGTATTTAGGACTAGTGAAAGGTATTGTGCGCTACACATTACTTTTCTTCTGTATGATTCAACTGAAGTTTAACGGCAACTTGACTAATTTTTGCTTCCAAAAAACAATTATTAATATAGTCAACATAAGAGCAGTCTGAAGCTGATGATTGTGTTATTCCAATACTAAACAGTAAACTCAATTGCGTTGATTGTGTTCTTACGAAATGCATCTGCCTCGTGATCTCTTCGTAATTATTGCCACATCTGATTTTAGTTCCTTTTATAGTCCCCTTGGCTTGAATTCCTAAGATGTTCTCTAATGCTTGATTTTTCTTATTATCATCTACACCACTCATCTTCTCGAACTAGAAGTAGTATTATCAGATAATATTGTTTATTCTTCACAATTGAGGATTGAGCTCGACTGATTTCATGTTTGAAAAGAGCTTTCTCTTGCTCGTCGGAGATGGATTTTTGCCTGTAAATTTAGTTTGTGATGATAATGCTCTTATAGTTGCTGCACTAGTTTGAATTGGTTCACTTCTGGTCTTCCATCAAGCTGGCCATTTACTGTCTTTTTTTGTTTATTTTTGTCTTTAATATATTTTTCCATTCTATTGGTCCACTGTTTCGTTGATTGTGCTAGGTTCGTTTTCCCTACTTTAGATTATTTGTTCCCTCTCTGGCTGGTTACAATTGATAATTTCTCATCAATGTGTTGAGATACTGTCTTTGATATTTAAGCATTTTCTACTCCAGAAATGACTGTATGTCTGGTTATCATTAACCACTGTCACTCTGATTTTCTTCTTGAACAGATTTTTGGATGCTATAAAGCAGTACTTGTGTCTGTCGCTGTTGAAGAACAGCGCTTCAACCCTTATGATTGTTTTTCAGCTCTCTTGCTCAATATTTATTAGTCTGGTATCACGATTTAGAGCTGGACTAAAAGCAGAAATCGGGGTATTTTTCCCTATGATAGTCCTCCGAGTATTAGAAAATGTAGCACAACCAAATTTTCAGCAAAAGATGGCAGTGCTTCGGTTTCTGGAGAAGCTGTGCAGTGATTCGCAGATCTTGATAGACATCTTCCTTAACTACGATTGTGATGTTAATGCGTCCAACATATTTGAGCGGTATGGTTTATTTATCACTTTATTATCTTTTTCTATTAGTTCAATGATGCCTTTTTTTTTTTGAGTTTGTTATCTTTCTTATTTGAAGTAAGGGTTTAGCATCTCTACTTAATTGTTCAGCATTTATGGTAGTGCATATGTATATAACAAACTAAAATCTCTTTTTTTTTTCTCTTCACTTTATTTTGATCTTCCAGGATGGTCAATGGACTACTTAAAACTGCTCAGGGGGTTCCTCCTGGTGTTGCAAGTACACTTCAGCCTCCTCAAGATGTTACCATGAAGCTAGAAGCTATGAAATGCTTGGTTGCTATTTTGAAGTGCATGGGGGACTGGATGAACAAACAATTGCGGCTTCCAGATTCTCATCCTTCAAAGAGATTAGAAGCTGCTGAAAACAGTTCTGAAACTGGAAGTCCCCCTTCCATAAATGGCAATGCTGATGAGGCCCCTGAAGGATCAGATACTCATTCTGAAGCCTCGAGTGAAGTTTCTGAGGTTTCAACGCTTGAGCAACGTCGTGCCTATAAACTTGAACTTCAGGTGCAATTTAGGTTAAATTTGTTCAATTTATGTACTCAAGAGTTCTTCAATCTTCTGAGCACTACATTGGATCCATCATTGAAACTTATATAATACATTTGGCAGGAAGGTATCTCTCTTTTTAATCGAAAACCCAAGAAAGGTATTGAGTTCCTGATAAATGCAAATAAGGTGGGAAACTCAGCGGAAGAGATTGCAGCTTTCCTTAAAAATGCATCTGGTTTAAATAAATCTCTGATTGGTGACTATTTGGGTGAAAGGGAAGATTTGTCATTGAAAGTGATGCACGCCTATGTGGATTCCTTTGACTTCCAAGGGAAGGAGTTTGACGAGGCAATCAGGGTCTTCCTACAGGGTTTTAGACTGCCTGGTGAGGCTCAGAAGATAGATCGTATTATGGAGAAATTTGCAGAACGGTACTGCAAATGTAATCCAAAGGTCTTTACAAGTGCTGACACAGCTTATGTGCTTGCGTACTCTGTTATTTTGCTAAATACTGATGCTCATAACCCTATGGTCAAGAAAAAGGTATATTTCTAAACTTCAAATATAATCATGGTTGATGGGCTTTTTGTGGCAGAAAATCGAATTGTTCTTCCGTTTCTTACATTCTTCATTCATTATCTAGATGTCAGCTGACGATTTTATAAGGAACAACCGTGGAATTGATGACGGAAAAGATCTACCAGAGGAGTACTTGAGATCATTGTTTGAGCGAATATCAAGAAATGAGATTAAAATGAAAGAAGATAATTTGTCCATCCAGCAGAAGCAGTCCGTCAACTCAAACAGAGTATTAGGTTTAGATAATATACTAAACATTGTGGTCCGTAAGCGAGGAGAAGAAACTATGGAGAGTGGAGATGACCTCATTAGACACATGCAGGAACAATTCAAAGAAAAAGCTCGCAAGTCAGAGTAAGATTAATTATGAAATTTTCTGCATCATAGGCTAAGACTAGAACTTCTGCTGGTGATGAATATGTTTTATGCCTTATTTTTTAGTGTTTATGTTTTCGTCTGCCATGTTCTCCAATTATCTTCAGGAGGCTTGGCTTATATAAAATCTTTCACGTTGTGTCCATTGACAAATACAAACATACTTGAGAAAAATAGGAATGGATAGAATTGGAGGAATGCTGAAGTAATACATGTTTTATGGGGCAGAACAGCTGAACATTATAAAACATGTTCTCGTTATTTGGAAAAATGATAATTGTTAGCGTTCTAGAGTAACAACCTGGATTTCCTTTTGATTTTCAACTTGAATTGGCAATTTGTAGGTCAACTTATTATCCCGCGACAGATGTGGTGGTGCTCAGGTTCATGATTGAAGCATGTTGGGCTCCAATGCTGGCTGCATTCAGCGTTCCACTTGACCAAAGTGACGATGAAGAAGTAATAGCCTTCTGTTTGGAAGGCTTTCGTAGTGCAATCCATGTTACTGCAGCGATGTCCATGAAAACTCATAGAGATGCTTTTGTGACATCATTAGCAAAGTTTACTTCACTTCATTCACCTGCAGATATAAAAAAGAAAAATATTGATGCAATCAAGGTAGGTTTTCATTTCTTATGCTCTTATCATGCCTTGTATGTTTAAGCTATCAATGGTCTACATGAAAACTATCAGTTTTTATATTCTTTTCTGAAACCCTAAAGAAGATTTTGTGCTACTAAGGTGCACTGCATGCACCAAGAGAATGACTACTAACTTCTCTATGCCATTAACATGTAAATAGTCCCTTCTCCCTCCTAAGGTGCCCCATAAAATATTTATCTAATCAGCCCGAATCCCGGCTCTTCCCAGTATAACCCATTTATTTTTTCCAACCTCATTTTTCTTTGTTATTGGAATTTGGCAGTGCAGTTGTCAGCTTATTAATATTAGATTACATGCATAACGTTGGTATAGCGTATTCTTGCAAAAAGGTCTCAAATATTTTGATATGGATTAGCTGCATATTAGAATTATTTATGTAAGAAAAGGTGATAATCCTAGAAGTTGAGAAACAGGTGATTGCCCTACTTAATGTGAAATGATTGAAGTTATGGAGAAATTCATTACAGCTTTCATGAGAACACCTCAACAATTCTTACCTGTGTCAACAGGCTATAGTCATGATAGCAGATGAGGATGGGGACTACTTACAGGAAGGCTGGGAACATATTTTAACATGTGTCTCACGTTTTGAACATTTGCACCTCCTGGGTGAAGGTGCTCCACCAGATGCCACTTTCTTTGCGATTCCTCAGAATGAATCAGACAAATCTAATCAAGCCAGATCAAATATTCTGCCTGCCCTAAGAAAGAAGGGACCTGGTAAGATTCAGAATGCAGCTTCTGCCGTGAGAAGGGGTTCATATGACAGTGCTGGTATTGGTGGTAATGCAGCTGCTGGCATGACATCTGAACAGATGAAAAACTTGGTCTCTAACTTAAACATGTTGGAACAAGTTGGTGAAGTAAACCGCATATTTATACGAAGTCAAAAGCTAAATAGTGAGGCAATAGTTGATTTCGTGAAAGCTCTTTGCAAGGTATCTATGGATGAACTGCGATCTACATCTGACCCACGGGTTTTCAGCCTTACAAAGATAGTTGAAATTGCGTATGTTACTGTTACCACTTAGCCTTTAACTCTTCCCTCAAATATCTTGTTTTGTCGGAAAACAATATATTGCTTTTACCTTTTCTCGTTGTTGACAATATAGGTGACATTTAATTTGTTCCTTTTGAACAGGCATTACAACATGAACCGCATTAGGCTTGTCTGGTCAAAAATTTGGCAAGTACTTTCTGATTTCTTTGTGACAATTGGCTGTTCAGGGAACCTTTCTATTGCGATATTCGCAATGGACTCTCTCCGCCAATTATCAATGAAATTCCTGGAGAGGGAAGAATTGGCTAATTATAACTTTCAGAACGAGTTTATGAAGCCTTTCGTAATTGTTATGCGCAAGAGTAATGCTGTTGAAATTAGAGAATTGATTATCAGATGTGTTTCTCAGATGGTGTTATCTCGTGTGGATAATGTCAAGTCGGGGTGGAAGAGCATGTTCATGGTAATAAACTCTTGCCTGAATATTAGTGTTTGTTTCTTTATATCCATATTACTTAGTGCATTTTCTTTATTTCCAGTTTTATTTCACATTGTCTTCTGATGGGTTTCACATTTGTAGGTTTTCACGACAGCTGCTTATGACGACCACAAGAACATTGTCCTCCTGGCCTTTGAAATAACTGAGAAGATTGTGCGAGATTATTTTCCGTATATCACTGAAACCGAAACCACCACTTTCACCGATTGTGTAAATTGTCTGATTGCATTCACCAACACTAGATTCAACAGAGAAATTAGTCTTAACGCCATTGGTTTCCTACGTTTCTGTGCGGCAAAACTTGCTGAAGGAAATCTAGGCGAGGGAACTTCTGGAAGGATTTCTCAATCTTCTCCTCAAAAAGGGAAAGAAACTCAAGTTGACAATGGGGAACCCACTGAGAAGGTGGATCATCTCTATTTGTGGTTTCCTTTATTAGCAGGTAAAGGAATTTTTTTTCTCTTTTTGTTGGTTATCTAACCGATTAAGTTTCGTAGCTCGATTTATCCGATAGTTTCTCTTTCTTTACATACAAATTTATTCAAGTTAAACCAAGTGAGATGTGCTCTCTCTCTCTCTCCAGGTTTATCTGAACTGAGCTTTGATCCAAGGCCTGAAATCAGGAAGAGTGCCCTACAAGTACTTTTTGACACTTTACGCAACTATGGTCAACATTTTTCTCTAGCCTTGTGGGAAAAGGTTTTCGAATCCGTCCTGTTTAGAATCTTTGATGATGCTAGACATGCTATGGATCCATCCAGGGACAACTCCCCAGGTCACATAGCTAGTGACGACATGGAGGAACTCGATCAAGATGCATGGCTTTACGAGACATGCACTTTAGCCCTGCAACTGGTTGTAGATCTTTTTGTTAATTTCTACGACACAGTCAATCCCCTTCTGAAAAAAGTGCTGATGCTATTGGTTAGTTTTATCAAACGCCCTCACCAAAGCCTTGCTGGCATCGGTATTGCTGCTTTCGTTCGCTTGATGAGCAATGCTGGGGAGATGTTCTCTGAAGACAAGTGGTTTGAGGTGGTTTCGTCCCTCAAAGAAGTAGCGACTGAAACGCTTCCCAATTTCTCCTTTATGCTCGACGAAGATGGTAAAATCTGGACCCATGAAGATGAATCGAACGCAAACAACGCAAACAATCGTGATGAATCTAGCGAACCAATCACGTCAAATGAAGATTCGGACAGTAACTTGAGGAGACAGCGTCTGTACTCTGCTATATCGGATGTGAAATGCCGAGCTGCCATTCAGCTTTTACTAATACAGGTTAGTGACATATTTCTGAAGTTTTATCGTGAACCTTCGTGCTCTTGTTTTGTTTATTGCGGAGAACCTTATTGTACACAGATGATTTCTTTCTGCAATTTTTTGGATCAAGGAGTTATAATTTGCGATAACATTTTATAATTGTTCTTGCACGGGCTATTTTTGCAGGCTGTAATGGAAATCTACACCATGTACCGAGCTCAGCTATCCGTTCAAAACACCGTTATCCTCTTCGAAGCAGTCCATGCAGTGGCATTTCACGCCCACAAAACAAACAGTGACGCAGCACTACGCCCAAAGTTGCAAGAACTCGGCTCCATGACACAAATGCAGGACCCTCCTCTTCTTCGCCTGGAGAACGAATCTTACCAAATCTGCCTCACATTATTACAGAATCTCGTACTTGACAAGCCTCCCAATTACCAAGAATCGGAAGTCGAATCTTATTTAGTCAACCTTAGTCAAGAGGTGTTGCAGTTCTACATCGAAGTTGCATGCTCAGGTCAACAGCAACAACAACTGATGCCCGATTCTTCATCTCTCGATAGGCAGCCTCAGTGGACGATTCCGCTAGGTTCCGGAAGGAGGAGAGAATTGGCTGCACGAGGGCCTCTTATTGTTTCGACTCTCCAGGCTATAAGTAGCTTAGGCGATTCTTCGTTTGAGAAGAATTTGTCTTTATTCTTTCCTTTGCTTTCGAGCTTGATAAGCTGTGAGCATGGTTCAAATGAGGTTCAACTTGCGTTGAGTGATATGCTTAGCTCTTCAGTGGGTCCCGTTTTGCTGCGCTCATGTTGATGCTTTTTGACCTACGGCGTTTTTTCAGGCATGTGATATTCTTATTGACAATAATTGTTTTGATAGTCGGTGTTTTTCTTATTTAGAATGAGCAGTTGTTGGGAAGCTGCAGTGTTGTATCTTCTGAATATTCTTGTTTGATTTTAGAATAATAGTTTTGTACCAAAAAAAAAATTGATTTTATTTTTTACTTCCAGAAATATATACTCATGTGTTGCTAATAGTATTTTGTTAATTAAGTTTTCTTTTTTCTTGCTGGCTGTGTACCTCTCACACACACCAAACTATTTTCTAGCTTTGTATATTTTTCGTGTAAAGTGTTTATTCAAATACCGTAAATACAGTATAACATACGAAAACCGGACACACGTTTCAAATTTGTAGACGAAAAACGAGGACTGCCGTCTTAAATCGTTTAAAATAGAGATGACTAATATGTTGCTGAATTTATAAATAATTTTGGCAATCCATGTTTTGCTCCTTAACTTGCGGAAAGTCCAACACTGTAAAACTCAAAAAACAACAGAAAGCTAAATGACAATATATTGCCTGCAATGCAATTTCCGCTGACCGAGTTTCCACCACATTTTCGCATTTAATTTACAAGCACACGTATATACATGTATAAGTGAGTTGAAATATATACGGATCTAAACACACGTATGTATATAACTCGATGAAATTCACTCGATGCAACATAGAATAAAAACCCAATTTCGAAAGGGAAGCTTCTTTTATTTCTTTTTCCCCTTCCAATTTTGCCCTTTATATATAACCTAATCTATATTTCTTAAAAGTGCAAGCCACATGCAAAAGACAATCAATTTTTTCTAATCATTTGTATCTATTCTTCTCTTATAAATATATGTATCCTTAAATAATAATAATAATTAAACCCACTCCAACTTCTTGACTATATCAACCATTTGAACTATACTACTCTCCAAACACCAATTCAAAATCATGTTAGATTCCACAAAACTATGCTTGAGTTCACAATTCCGGCGTGCAAAAAAGCTTCTCGTAAAAAAGCTGATCAACTTCTCAAAAAAGTTCATGACAAGCAGCTGCAATAATAATAACAATAAGCAGGCTTCTGATTTAAGTTGGCTGACGTCATCTTTTCCATCCATGGAAATCTCTACCCAACTGAAGCAAGTATTCAAGATCATCGACGCAAACGGCGACGGAAAGCTATCGCCGTTCGAGCTCAAAAAAGTTCTTCTGATAAGCACGGGCCACGAAAAAGCAGAAGCTGCAAAGCTAGAAGCAGAAGCTGAAGGAATAGTGAGGGAAATGGATTTCAACGGGGATGGTTATGTTGACGTGGATGAGTTTGTGATTACGGTTATGGGAATGAACGGTGAGGATTTAATGGGGAATGAGATTGTTATGAAATCAGCTTTTCGAGTGTTTGATGCCGATAACAATGGATTGATTTCTGCGGAGGAGTTGCGGAGTGTAATTAGAAGAGTGGGGTTTGGGAATAGCAGTCTTCGGGAGTGTCGAAAGATGATCGAAGGAGTCGATATAGACGGTGATGGATTCGTGAGTTTTGATGAGTTTAAGTTTATGTTGTGTGGTGCTGGATTAATATCTTAGAATTTGTTTGTTTGAATTGTGTAAGATTTTTTATTTTTTTTTTAGTTCTTGAATTAGGTGATTAGGTAACTATGTTTATGCAAGAATTGCTAAACGTGGTCATGATTTAAGTATTATTATTATTATTATTTGTTTTCTTTTCTTTTATGAATTTTTAATGGGAATATAAATTAATGTGTTTTAGTGTTTTTTGAATTTTTATTGTGTTTAAAGTTTATCAAATCTTGGTTATTCAACTTTAAATTATACTGCATCTCTTTGCGATAGTTCCACAAATGTTTAGGTTGTGTTTGGATGAAAGAATATATTATTTGAATTTATTTGGATAAATTCACTCTAGTCTCTACAATAGATTTTTCATTTTTTCAGTTTTCCCGAAATCGAAAAATTTCAGATCGAAATTATCAAATTCGAAAATTAGGTTCTAATTTCCACCCATAATCTCAAGTCTCAACACTAAAAAAGCATCTTTATGGAATTAAAAAAGGAAAATTATATCAAGGTTTTCGGTTCATGTATCCGAAGTTCCTTCTACAATTCGGGTAAATGTACGTGAATGTTAATGCTTAAAAAACAAAGTTGGCAATTTCCGGTACATTTACCCGAAACTCCATGGAGATTAGGGTACAAAGACCTGAAATTGTTTTTTTTTTTTCCTTCGAAAAAAAACAGAATAGTAACTCGTAATCGAAATCGCTGTTGTCTGTCGATAATTATTGAATCGCTAAAAATATTATCGGAAAAAAAATAGTATATATATTTTTTAGATTTTCGAAATTTAGAAAGTATTGGAAATTTTAGGAGGTTTGTTTATAGAAAAACAAAAAAAAAAAAAGAAAAAAAAAAAAAGAAAGATAAATCATAGAAGAAATCGTTACCTTTCGATTGAGAGTTTTGGCAGTTTATGATGATTGTACTAAAAGACATAATTGATGAAAGCATATAGGAAATTTCTTTGGTAATATTTTTCCACGAAATAATGACACAAATGACAATTCATTTAACTTCCTTTGTCCTGTGTGGGCCCCACGATTGCACCACTTTGAGAAGAAAAGTATCACGGGACGAAAATTAGATTTATCATTATTTTTTATTTGGTGATATCCGGTTCAGTTTCCGGTATTTTCTTCTTTTCAGTTTCGCTTACAATTCGCTTCGTATTGATTCAAAATGTCTGGAATGCCCCTCCTTTTATAAGCTGTAATTCTGTAATTCTAATATAAAGTGAAGAGTATTCTAGGCATTTCACAGCAGGTAGGGAGCTAATTGTAATCGAAACTTAAAAGAGGGGATTACAGTGTCCGAACTCCGAAGCATAGTTAAACTATAATTTTCATTATCACGTAATATATTTTGTAATCACGTATTATGAAAATAAATGGAAAAAATAAAAGTTCACAAACTTGATGGGCCGAGACTGTATTGGGCTTTTATTTTTGATAAATGGGTTAAATTGGGCTTGCATTAATTAATTAATTAATTAATATTACAATTCTTTGGGCTTTTCCACATAACATATTTTTAGGGAGTTCATGGGAAGTATATTGGATAATTGAGGCACAATGTCTGATTTATTATTTGAGATATATAAATTTTAAGGGTAAATTATGGCGAGGTTAAATTACGAAAAAACCCTCATGCTTGGGTAGTTACAACTATTCTTCAACTATGAATTGTCATCGCGTCCACTTTTGCAGTGTCAAATTTAGTGGAATCTTCTAGATTATGTGGAATATTCTCCAATTTGTACCCGTTTTACACCATTCGAACTCAACATTTTGAAACAAGATGATCATAAGATGTGTCTCTTTACTAGAAAATATCCGATTGAAGTGCATCATAAAATGCATTTTTGCACAAAACGAGTGCAAACTAGAGAAGATTTCACGAAATCTAGAAAATTCTGCTGAATTTGACACCATAAGGGTGGATGTGTAAGAAAATTTGTAGTTCATGGGAGTTATTGTAATTACCCAAACACGAGGGGTTTTTTTTTTTTCTCGTAATTTGACTTACCTCAGAGTTACCCTAAATTTTATATACATGTTTTTTTTTTTTTTTTTTTTTTGGGTATAAAAAAAGTCGCAACCTCAAAATGTTAATTCAAATGTAAATGAGGACATTTTTGGTATTTCCCCCAAAAACAAGGAACGGAGGTACGGTAACGGCGTTTTTGTCCTAGTTTTCATTATGCTATAAGATCAAAACAAGTGACGCTTTTTATAGTCAGTTAATTAATTAGCACTTTAATCACTCGACAAGTTTATTCATTCTAAACGAGTTTAAAATAAAAAAAAACACCAAACAATAATTTTTTAATTACTTCCAATATTAAAACAAACTTAATTTAAAAAGAAGTGGTTTATTTTATTATTTAACTGATTAAAAAGAAAATATATGAAATCATTGAAATGAATATAATGTTTTGTTGGTCCTTTTCAGTGGCATTCATCATCATAAATCATAATTACAATTAGATTCGTTTGGGATTTTATTATTTTACTTTAATTATTAATTAAAACGCTGTTATGATAAATAAGTATATATTTCTGAAAAGTCAAAAATGAAAGTACAAATCCAGCATGAGATTCAGGGATTTGTTGCCGGTTTAATTATATCACAAGACATATATCTATGTCGTTTTCGCAGAATTATGTCGGGACGAAACCCTAATTCCCGATAGTATGCTTTTTTTTTTTTTTTTTTTTTTTTTTTAATTTCACATCATATATTTATTTAAATGTATGTAATATTTATGCCACGAAAGATATATGGTACAATTGATATGCATTTGATTTTTTTTTAAATGTGTATTAGCTAGGGGTGGAAATATCAACCGAATTTTGTCGATTTTGATCCGAGATTTTTTGATTTCGAAATAATTTTTTTTTGTTCTGAATTCTGAAAGTTTCGATTTTTGGATCTTTCCAACAAAAAAAAATTGAATCGGGATTAAAATGTGTATGAAATCTTCCCGAAAATTTCAAATATTTTTTTCAATAATTATATTTTTATTTATAGGTAAATAATATTATCAGATAATAATGTTGATATATTTATTTTTTCCAATAATTATATTTTTTAATAGGTAAATATTAGAATGTTGGATTAATTTATTTATAATACAAGTATTTCATGTAATATATATAATCATGTACTTGCCAATCATTTTGCTTTCTTTTGTCTAATCAAACTATTTCTTTTGCAATTATTTTATAAGTCCTTTTACTTGTCATGCCCTTCAAACTGGCCCCTTTTACAAGACATAAAGATTTCATCAATTTGACAACTTTAAAGAATGTTTTAAGAATTGAGATTAAATAAAATAAATGAATAAAAAAAATTATTTAATTAATTAAGTTATTCGTACAGATCAAACCTTCTTATGATGTCTATATATCTCAAATAGGTTTGAAAAGTTGAACGAATTTCAAGATTGTATTGAAAAATAATTACAGATTTCAAAGTGTTTTTTTTTTCAAATTATTATTCTAATAATAATTATTTATTGTAGGAAAGATCGTCTGTGAAATTAAATTAATCCAAGTTCGCGTTAATTAATTAATAATTCAAGTTTCGAACTTATACAATAAGTTTATTAATTAACGCCATAATTAATTAGTAATAATATCAGCTCATCCATATAGGTGGGAATCTTGCTTTATTTTTCTAACTTGATAATCTACATTATCTAATTCGAATTTTTGCTCGATAACATAAATTAATTAGCTTGCAAGATTTCTTTAAGGATCGTAAATAGTTTATTTCGTATTATAGATAACATATTTATATCCATACACTATGTTAAACAAAAATGCAAAACTCGTGATACATATGTAATTGATTCAAAATAATTTAGTTGGCCCTTAGTTTCTTGTCAAAAAATTTGTACTATAAATTTTTTTATTACAACTATAACATATTAATATGAGCTTAGGTAAAAATATCTCCAAAACTAGCTAAATGATGGATCGTGTTTTTACCTAATCGGTTCAGTAGTAACTTATGTAGGACAGAAACTTCAACATCTTAATGTTTCCGTGCTTCGAACACGTCTCTAGAGAACACCTGTCGGAAAATTTTGTAGGCCATTTTGCAATTTCTAAACAGTTAGAAACCTATTTGAATAGGAAATTTTCAAATATTTTTATTGTTTCCCTAATTATTTACATGATTTATTGATCAATTGCATATTGATAGTCGATAGCAAAATTTATTTTGAATAGGTTTGTATGAAAATATATATAAAATAATTTATATATAAATAAAAACTTATATATTTTTACATTGTACATTTATAAATATACCTCTATACTTTTATTATTTACACATCTCCCCAATCTTCCATATCCCGATTTTTGGGATATGCCGTTTCTCTGTGTTCGTTTCCCCATTTCCCTGTATCGCAGTATCCGTGTCCGTGCTACATAAATAATAACAAATTATTGGACATATGTTTGGATTGGATGAACTCATTTCACAAAATTCTAAACTCTTGATTTAAACTAACTTTCGAGTTATTATGTGAATAAAAATCCTCTTAGTATGAATTAATCATTTCAAATTAAAATTCAAACTCTTCCTACAAATACACTCTTATCAAACAATTAAACTAAAAATTCAATTCAAATGCAATTCTCAATAATTTTGGGAGATGAACATAAACCCTAGATGCGTTGACAATACTCAATAGGCGTGGTTCCAAGATATACAATCACCATTAACAAATTAAACATCTGGAAAATTAATAAAAAATAATAATGATGCTAAATAATGAAGGTAGGTCAATAAAATTTTAATTTAAAAAAAAACGATTCCCAAACAGATCACTATCCATCACGTGGTGACCTCAATTATGGTCGGCTGTTGTTTAGCTCCTAAAATATTCATATTTCCAGATGCAATTTGCATTAAATTAATTAATCTCCCAGCAACTTGTAATTTAAAAAAAAAAAAAAAAACCCTAAGGATTAATGCATCAAATTTCAAGCCACTTAAATCCAATAGCGTTTTACGATAAAGTTAACAACGTGGGCTAGTGTTATTCTACGGCGATCAATGATCGATAAAACGACCGCATCAGACTCGTTAAACGGACGCTAATCACTTGATTATATGTAATTTCTTTATTATTAAAACCCGATTAACAGGCCAAAATTTCTCGAGATCGAAAATGCAAAGCTGTGAATAGATTCCGAACTTGAGGTTAACATCACATGATGAAAGTAATTATATTGTAGTGTGTGGTCCATTATATTCTGAGGTTATAAGATTAATTATTAATTAGGTAGATAATAAATTAATTAAGGGAGTTGTTTAATTAGTGTGGGGAAGGTTGGAATCCATTAGATTATTATTAATTAGTTAATTATGGTTTGATTAAGATAAGCATTACAATTTTAAGCTTGTCGCAGAAGGTCCAAACTTGCTTTATTTAATTAATTAATTAATTACCCCACACAAGATTCAAATCATATTTGCCGCCACAAAGTGAAATTGACATGATACTGTTCTGTACTTTGTTTGGTTTTATTTTTCCCCATTTAAACTTTTATTATATTGAAAAATGTTTTAAAAGTTAATTTTTTCAGTATATGCTTTAAATAGAAAAAAAATATTGTTACATGTATATAATATTGTCGTAGCGTAGCTAGGATTTTAAGTTCGAGGAGGCCGACATAAATAATTATGACGGGGTGTGTCTTAATGCATTTGTACATAATTTTTTTTTTTTATTTATCTATAAATTTATAGAGATTTGAGAATTGTTAGGAGGCTGTGCCCCCTCCCTTGACCATATGCTAGTTTCGCCATTGGCCTCGGAAAACGACAAACGAAATCAAATAATTTGTTGTTGTTGCTAATTATCATATATGATGATCAGATAATTTGTATCATATGTAATCACTAATAATGTCTAATCACCCTACAATTATTTTTCTTATACAAACAACAACATGGAGAAAGAAATATAAATTACTAACCTAACTACCTTGATCATTTAAAATCTATTTAACAAACCACTTAATAATTATATTAGGTATTAATCATTTATAATTTGTCCTATTATCAAATTTGGATAACATGTATTATATTCGACAGTTGATATTTTCCCATTATTAATTATGTTTAGTACATGATTGTGTTGCTAAATATTTGGCTGCATTTTCTTTTAATTAAATCTTATATACCAAAAATAAATAAAATAAAATAAAAATGAAAGCCTTGTTTTTTTGAGGTGAATTTAGTGAAAGTGGAGTGATGTGGACGTGAGCAAGAGATTGGAAACAAGCCAATCATTTGGCTCAAATTGCAAGCATCAACTGCAAATGATACGAACACAGTAGAGAGAAAGACATTATATATATTTTTAATTATTTATTTATTAATTTATAAAATGGCAAATTAATAATGGTGAAAATTAATTTGATGAGCTAGGTTGGAGGGTGGATAGTTGACTCCCCCCTGCCCGTAGAAAACGATATTTTTGTTGTTATTATCACAAAATGCATTATTAGCTATTCAACTTGACGTGTATATATACATACATATATGGTGTATCTATATATTTTGAAGAGAGAGAGAGAGAGAGAGAGAGAGAGAGAGAGAGAGAGAGAGGATGAATGAATGAATGAGAGTAACATGAAGCAGAGAAGAAAGCGGGCCGGTCATAGAGGAGGAGGGCCCGCTGGCCGCTAATGTTCTTACTTAATTTCTTAGTCTTTTTTTTTATTTATTAATTTATTATATCAACCAAACTTTCTTGGTTTTTTATTTTTATTTTTATTTTAATTTGAACTTTGTTTGGGACTTATAAATTGACTTCCAAATAGCAATGGTATTGATGATGCTAGAGATAGAGATTACCTGATGTAGTTGAAGTGGAAGAGTAAAGTGGATCACTTGCTCACAAGCTTGATGATCCCGATACACCTGTGATTAGAGAATACGTAAACTAATTCGATGGTTGATTCGGTAGAAACCCCTCTCATGCTTAAGTTAGGCGTGTGGATTTCAAGAGTCGTAGAGATAATACGAGCAGTTGTATTATTCGAATATTGAACATACCTTAACAAATGAGTTATAGCATTCATTTATACTGAGCTTGTTGGGCTGAGATTAATTGTTTGTAATTGTCGGGCCCAAACCTTATTTGAATGTAATTGAGTCTCATTTGTAGTGGTTTTCGATATTGAGCTCGTGATCCAGTAAATTAATAAATTGTAGGTCTATTTAACCGATTCAATTAGACATATCAGGTATGGGGTATAATTATATTTTTTGTGATTGAGAAGCCCCCATGGAATTAATTTTTTATTCATTAACAATTTAACATAATAAATATCGTGTGTTTTAATTTATTTCAATTTTTATTATTTATGGACCAACATAATAAATACTTAAAACAAAATTATTATTAATTTTTTTTGATTATATAACTAAATTAAAAAAGAAAAAAAAAAGAAAAAAAAGGAGGAGTAATGAAGGAAGAAAGAAAAGAGATGAAGAAGGGCGGTGGTGTAGAGGATTACTGTCTCTGTGGTTTGGTGTCAGCTAAAAGCACGCGTGTGTTCAATCAAACCCATTCCTTCTTGTTTCTTATTCCAATGGCATCCTTTGACCATTCTTTCCCTTTCCAAACCTTTGTCAACCTTATTCAATTTCTTTACATTTACTCAACTACAATTAAATGTTGTACAATTTATCTCAAATATTGTCCATATAATTTGAATTGTGTTGTGTATGAACTCGCGATATTCATTAACGGAGTCAGAATTTTAAGTTCAGCAGGATCGCATGTTTAAAGATATATCAAGAGCTATCATTAATGCTAATACAAACAATTTTTTTAATGATTTTATTATGAAATAATAAAATGTTGGGGGTGGTCTAGGTTGCCACGATATTGTTCTACGGAAGCGGGCGGACAGTAGCTCGCCCTGATTTTTTTGGTGTCGTAAGAGAGGGATTGACCTTTCTAACGCGTATTCAGTCGTACCGACATGACCCCACTGATTTGTTTTCGATCAGAGCATCATGCAACACAACTCGGTTGTATTTGACTAAACCTGTTTTTTTGGTGTCGTAAGAGAAGGATTGACCTTTCTAACACGTATTCAGTCGTACCGACATGGCCCCACTGATTTGTTTTTTTATCAGAGCATCATGCAACACAACCCGGTTCTATTTGACTAAACCTATTTTTTTTCTCTCTAAATTATATATTTTGAAATAGCATAAACTAAAATAGGATGTAATTTATATTATTAATATTAGTCTTTCACACAAACACACACATAACTAGAAAGAAAGAATAGCATGAGAGGTAATATTCGGTCCAAGCTGTCCGTCCAAACACGGCCTTCGTTGGAAAAGACGCGGGAAGATTGGCAATAGCCAATGTGTGGTGAGAGTTATCCCCTGCTGCGCACGTGCACACGAGTTCCATCACTGCTCTCACCCTCTTTTTATCCCTTAAAATCGCAGTTATAAATCCAACTGTCACGCAGTTGCATCCCCACTGCCAGTTTCTTTGACCCCCATTTCATTTAATTCAAATTCACTCCATATATCATAACTTAAATATCCAATTGATCCCCAAATATTTTAAATTTACATATATAGGCCTCTTTACGTACTTTTTTTTGTTAGATAATTTAATTATTTAAATATTCTAATTTTCTTTTGACTAATTTTGGTAAGCAATATTATAAGCTATATATATGCACTTGAAATGTACGAAAATTCTCATTTCAACCAAATATCTAAGCACTATTGAATTGACTTTTTTAATACTACTATATTATAATTAAATCTTTATAAAAATACATAATTTATTTTATGTATTTTCATCCTATTTTTTTTTTTTTTGTTAAAAACATAATTAAAAAAATAATAAAAATTATAAGAACATGAAAATGAGCACCCTTTAGACACGGTCTGCGGTGGGTACTGACCCGCCATTGTTTTGTGTAGGTCTATTCCAATTTCCCATGACCCACATGTGCCTCTCTCTCTCTCTAGATCTCTCTCTCTCTCTCTCTCTCTCTCTCTCTCTCTCTATATTTGCATTAAACTGCAAAACGCTGCCGTTTTGGGGATCACATCATGCCATCAATTCCACGTAAATTCCGGGGGATCGAAGAAATGAAACAACTTGTAACGCCTCTCCAATCTTTAATATATTATATAGAAAATGTAAATATATGTAATGCTGGTCAAACCTATATATATATATATATCAATAATTGTATCATCTTTGTCTTATATATATCAAGTTAATTATTTTTCTTTGTGTGTGGTTTTTCTGTCTAGTTTAATGTTGGACTGCAGTGCAAATCATTGATCTCTATTTACTTAATTTTGATCAAGGTCAATTATTAATTAGATCATTTATTAATTAGCAACACCAAAAACAAATATAATATTCAAAAAAACAAACTTAATGCAATCAATATATATATATACAGATAATTAGAGACTTAATTAAACAGATAATAATTGTGAAAACATATATATATATACAGAGAGAGTGGGTCCCATGCGGCCATGCGCACGCTGTAAATTTACCAACCTGAAACACCCCACCCCACCCCCCCTACCCAACCCACCCACCACCCACCACCCACCCTACCCTCATCATATATCGATCCAATGAATCCCTCTCTAATATTGACCTAACCCTAACCCGAATAATACTTATCGAACACTCTCTCTCTCTCTCTCTCTCCCCCAAAATGAAATGAATTAACATATATACTCTCTCTCTCTTGTTTCTCTCTCTAGTTTCTCTCTCTCTCTCTCTCTCTTTCTCTGGGTATAACTCATGAACAGCAAAAAACACTGCGAAAGCTCAACAAGAAAAATATATATATATAGTCACATGAGATTAGTGGGATAATTCGGGATGGTGGCCTATTAATTCAGCTTAATTTTTGTTACACTATATACTGCGCGTCTGTGTGTGTTTTTTAAATTTCTTCCTCAATTTCCCAACTATTTAATTCAGCTATTAATTATTAAGCAGAAATATTTCCCAACAATTTTCTGCTTTTATTTTCCCTACTGTGTCTGAATTTCCTGTATTAATTTCTCCAAGCTATATATATAGTGTGTATAGATATATATATGGATCAGCTAGCTCATGGGCGCTCTTTGCCACCGCCGTTTCACGGGAGAGATCTTCAGCTCCACCACCACCACCAATTCCAGCAGCTCCACCACCACCAGAATATTAATCCCGAAGAAGACCAGCAGAGCGCCAACAGCAATAATCCCAACCGCAGCCTCAAGCGTGACCGCGGCGGAGACGACAGTTACGGCGGCGGCCTTCCCACCAGCACCACTTCAGCCACCACGCCCACTTCCGAGGGCAAAGAGATGACGCCGTCGGCGGGGCTCGACCAGCAGCACGACGGCAACCGCAGGCCCCGCGGCCGGCCGGCGGGTTCCAAGAACAAGCCGAAGCCGCCCATCATAATCACGCGCGACAGCGCCAACGCGCTCAGGTCGCACGTGATGGAAGTCGCGAGCGGCTGCGACATCCAGGACAGCATATCCACCTTCGCCACGCGGCGGCAGAGGGGTGTCTGCATCCTCAGCGGCAACGGCACCGTCTCCAACGTCACCCTCCGCCAGCCCTCCGCCCCCGGCGCCGTCATCACCCTACACGGCAGATTCGAGATTCTCTCCCTCTCGGGCTCATTCCTCCCACCGCCAGCCCCCCCGGCGGCGTCGGCGCTGACCATATACCTGGCCGGCGGGCAAGGCCAGGTGATGGGCGGGACCGTGGTGGGCCCACTATTGGCTTCCGGACCGGTGGTGATAATGGCGGCGTCGTTCGGAAATGCAGCGTACGAGCGGCTGCCCCTGGAAGAGGAAGAGGCGGCGGCGGCGGGTGGGGGCAGCGGGCAGATGGGTTCCCCGCCGGCGGGGATGATCGGCGGGCAGCAGCAGCAGCAAGTAATGAATGAGCAGAATATGTTTCAAGGGATGAATCAAAGTATGATTAATTCATTACAGTTACCAAATGATGCTTACTGGGGAACAGGTCGCCCTCCTTTCTGATCCTTTTTTTTTTTTTTTTTTAATTTCAACCCAAAAAAAAAATCAAAAAATAATAAATAACATTTGGTTTGTTATATGTTCTTTGTGACAATATTTTTTCTTCTGTAGTTTTTTTTTTCGCAAAATTAAACATTTTGCATGAGTACTTAATTCTCCCTTTTTCTTGATTTCTTGTTAATTAATTAATATCAGCAGTAGTATTTTGTTTTGTTTTGTTTTCTTTGAGCTGGTTAATTAATTAATTTATATATTATATATGAGACTGCCTTTTGATTATTATTATATATATATATATATAAATGGTGATGATGAGATTGTTGTTGCAGTATGTACTTTGTGATAACTTGTGTGACAATCATATTCATCACTTCATGCTGAAGAAAATAATCAATTATAGTTGCCTTTTTGTTGCAAGTTTGTCTACTTTTTTGCAGTTCAATTCCTATCTATTTTCGTACTACTTTCAGACCTATATGAAATTTCACTTTTTTAAATTAAACATTTTTTTCCTGATATGATGTGTGTGTGTGTGCGCTTTAGTGTTAGTATGTACTAATTAATTTACCATTTTTCGGACATAAAATAATCCATTATATTTCAAGTTCATCTTAATATTACACTATTAAAAAATAAAAAGAATAAAAAAAAGGAACTTCTTCTTTTCTGTAAGTAGTATTGAATTTGAGCCTGTAGTGTGAAACAACGACACTGAAAATTGGAGGGCAAATATTTTCAGTTTAGTGCATGCAACCATGGCTGTGTAAATCAAAGAGAGGTATGTTAATATATATATGTATGTCTTAATTAATTACTAACATATATTCTGCCTTTGATCATTTCTTGTTTGATTACTGTATTGGAGATAGAGAGAGAGAGAGAGATGAATGAATATGAATATTTTTGGTTTGACACGTGCACACCTCTCAAGTTTGTTCCTTCTCGAGGTAAAACTAACTCTTCCCACACATTCAAACACCCATGCTTTCTTATTAATATACATGCATGTTATGCACACAAAATGCAAAAAAAAAAGTTTCCATCTCTCTCTCTCTCTCTCTCACACACACACACAGTCACACACACACACACAATATGACATTGTTGTGATTAGTTTTTATTTAATTTTTATTTATATTTATGGTGTAATTATTAGATAATATTGGTACATATTTTGGATGTGATATTATTGCAGACATAGACTTATAAAACCATATGTGATTTGTGTATGTGTTTGTTTGTGTAAGGACCTACAGAGTGAGGTGGGCAATCAGTTTTATGTCTAGATTCAGGAATATATCTATATGGTTCATTGCATTAAGACTCCTTTCCCACGTATATCATATATATATATATATATATATATATATATATATATATAATCTAACAGTGGATTATGTCTTTTCTTCAGATATGCACTAACTACATGTCCAATATAATTTCATCTATTTCTTCTTGTCCTAATTAATTTAAGGTCACATCAGTTTATATACAAATTATTTTGTTACATCATATATATATATATATATAAAAGTTTGTTTCTCTACTAATTGTTCTTCAATTTCTTTTGCATGCAAATAATTTCTGGTTGTTTTCAGCTATTAGTATTTTCCTTATTAATGTCCATTTTATTCTTTTGCAACCTAATGTATGTGTATAATATGTGTGTGTGTTGCATTTTTGCTGTTTTCTATATTATTTCCTAATTATTAAAAAATGTCACACAATATATGTGTGTGTCATTGCTTTGGCTTGAAGTTGAGATAAATCTTTGAAAAGTTTATAGGTCAAGTAATTTTACACACGGATGCTTTTGCATGGTAATTATATTATTTATACCTAAGCCCCTGAATGTTTCATTAATTATATTGTTTACATAGACATGTTTGGTACAATTGAACAGACCTAGATTTAAATCAAGAAAATTCAAACATGAACCAAAAAAGTCTGACGGTATCTTCTATGCATGGTTTTTCAATTTTTAGAGTGATTTTATAGAGAGAAAAAACAACATGATCATTGTGTGGATATATACCAAGTTGATAATCAAATGAAGACAATTTATATAGTCTTCTCTTGTTTTGCTTTTACTTTTCTCACATAATTTACAGCTCATCAATCAAATCCCATTTAAACAACTAGTGCAATTTGTGTGCTAATTTGTCTTCGTGTGATTGAATCATGGACAAGTACATGCCAACTTGTAAGGTAGTTGAAGACCTAGTGCAATTTGAAGGGTCTATGAGATGCTATACTTGGTGTAATACACTGGGTAATTTCAAACCGTAGATTTATATAAATAGCTATCCACTAAACAACGTACACATGATTGCATGTTTTATTATGTATAAATCAGTGGTTTAAGATCAACCGATATATTTTATCGGGTATAGTATCTACAAAATCATTTGAGGGCTAATTTGTCTTGTGTATTTGAGTAATTGAATTGTTGGGCAAATTCCACATCAGCTTTTAAGATGCCTAGTACATATATAGTCAAAAGCTAGCTAGATATATAAATATGACTCAAATTCTATTTTTAAATCCAAATTCGGACCATGTTACAAATGATTTGAACCCTAAACCTTTACTCTAATAGTAAACGCTACAAATATATATCAACTCTTCTAATGATACCCCTTTGCCACAGCCGTTACCCACGTATATAACAATGGGTAAATTACAACCTTCACCCTAAGGTAACATGTAATTACAAAAATACTTTTTTTTCCTGAGAAATTACATCCAACCCCTTACAGGTTGTAAATTTCTTACAAACAAAAGGGAGTTAATTTACTAAATCTACAAATTGCAAGGGGTGCATGTAATTATGAAAAAATGAGGGGGGGGCTTTCATAAATAAACCTTACATTAGGGGGTGATTGTGATTTACCCCTATAACAAACTCCAAAGTCCAAACACGCCCCAAACAGGTGGGTTTATTATGGGACCCGGTTTATTTCGGCATCA
The DNA here is from genome assembly GCF_056151865.1 of Erythranthe guttata. Lineage (NCBI taxonomy): Eukaryota > Viridiplantae > Streptophyta > Magnoliopsida > Lamiales > Phrymaceae > Erythranthe > Erythranthe guttata. Next base: position 16,824,466 of record NC_142534.1, read on the forward strand.
ACTGACTTGTGGATACAGTGATTTTGACATAAAGTTTGTCGCAACTTGAAACTATTATCATATCGATATATAGCATATACAAAGAATGATTTAGCATATACAAAAATGGACGAGGGAATCTAGCTCATGCTCAATTTGTATTTGACTTTTTCATCAAGAGTCAAGACAAAGAAGCTACAGGTCACTTGTTACACATAATAACATCACAAGTAACTCACACAGAAAACATGCATGTGGAGGCGATACACAAAATGAAATTTCATTTAAGTACTCGCTCGTCGTATATACAACTAATCGTAAATGAACAATTTACTACAAAATTGCAACTGAAGGAAAAAAAGATAATCGTAAAGAAGTTGGCCAGACAATCGAACAAAAATAAAATAATGATAACAAACAAAACCAGCAACTTTTCTAGTAGTAATACATTATACATACATTCAAATCTCATGCCAGGTGATTTTATATATAATAAGAAGAGGAGAAAATTTAGATTTAAAGTTAAGAAATTAGACCTCTATCCTTAAGCGTCGCATTTCAGCTTGGAAAGTGGAACTTGTTGTTAGAGTTCGACGAGCAAGAGCCCTAATGTCCTCCCTGGAACAGTCTCGTGAAATACGAACTAGCTCCCAAAGTGCTCCTCCGCTTATCATCTCTTTAGCATTCACCTCTGTTAATATTTAATTTTGGGGAACGCAATATATTTTCAATGCTCCGAAGAAATTTAAATAATATATGCTCGTGGTTTTTTTTTTCCAGTTATATCAAATATGATTACCGTGCTGTGCCAGGTGGCAGAGTGCAAGCTCAACGTGGCGTCTGATTAGCGAAGCTTCGTTGTTGGCATTTTGTACTATCCACGGCAATGCACCGTCTTCTATCAGGAGAGACCGTCCATCTCTTGTTCCTATTATTATGGAAGTGTTACATCATTCTAATGCAGGTTAATATATGTTTATGTTAAAACTACCTACAAAAAGCCTGATAAAATTATCGTGGATGGCGCAGTTAACTTTGGCTCTCTTTTTTATTTATTTAGTTTTTTAAAATTGCAAAGTTGTATTTAATCCAAATTGGATTATTGTGATTCAAATTTCAAAATGACTTATCCATTGACACGCACGAATAAATGGAAGAAAATTACCTTGAGTAGATGCTCGAGATTCACACTTGGCAAAATTTGCAATACCACGTGCAACTTGAGAGAGAACATCGGGATGTCTACATCTCACCATTCCTAACAGAGCTTTGATGCCACCTTCTGACCTCAGCCTTGTTTGCAGTTTATCTGAAAAATCGAGAATTGAGAAACGCACTCCAAATTTGGGATGTAAGAATAGAGATGAAGTGAGGGGGTGGGGGGACTAAAACCCATGGTAACTCAGAGTGAGTGCATATTCTGTGAGGGTTTAATGAACTCCAATTAACCAGCTCAAAAAGAGAGAGATTACGCTGAGATTAGAGCAATGTGCAGATTCAAACTACAAAACAAAATACTCGTACCATTTCCACATAGATTAGCTATTGCTCCAGCAACCATTCGTAGAGTCTGAGGATCTTCGGCATCGCCAGCTGTCATTGCTAACAGACAGATTCCACCTTGGGCCATTATAAGCTCTTGATTAGCCTCTGGATGGGAAAAAAAAGTATTTGCAGCAAAGTGAAATGATCAGAAGAGTTGAATATGTCAGCTCCAATTATATACACATATATATGTGGAGAGATATAAGGGAACCAAAAGACCTATAGCAGGTAATTTAGGTGAAGCATAAAATATGATACAACGAAAAAGAAGTTACCATTCATAGCAAGATTGGCAATTGCACCAGCTGCAATTCTACGAATTGTTTCATCCTCATACGTTCTAAGAAGCATCAACAATGAAGTGAGACCACCAGCTTCAACTATCTTTTCCTGATTTGCTTCTATAAAGTGTGTAGTATGTGCATGTAAGTTTCTAGAATTAGAACGTCAAAAAACATCAGTAGTATCTAACTAAAAAAAAATTTCGGCATCATGATGCTAACAATCGGCTAAAGAAAAAGTGATATATGTAAGAGTATTCAAAAGGATGATCAGGTTGGAGGTATAGATGAGCATCATCTCGCATGACATAAGAGTGAGAAAAGTAAAACACCTTCTGCAGCTAAGTTGGCTACCACTTTCACAGCATGAATCCGCACATTAGCATCCTCTGACTCGAGTAAGGACAATATCTTATGCAATCCAACTGTCATAACAATAGGTAAATAAATAAATAAATTCAAAGCAGTTTTAGATGAACCAAAACACTGATCAGCACCTTGTTCATGAAGGTTTGCGATGGATGCTCTTTCTCCATTATTGCCATCTCTAGACCGCAGATCATTAAGTGGAGTTAAGCTATCTATACCAAGAAGTGGGTTCCCAGAGTTGCCTCTCTCTGGATAGCTTCTAGTCTGTGAACATAAGGATGCCAAAAGAAGGAGTTTGTTACACTTCTGCCTAATGAAAAACAATCTACGGAAAAACTTTACCCCGTTAGCATACCCATCAACTATCAAGTCTAGTGCCTATCACCACCTTATAAAATTAAAAGAACAAAAGGACATATAAAGCATACTTGATTGGCTTCAATAGACTGCTGTGCCAATTGACTTCGCAAAACTCTCACTTCTTCTTCAAGTTTTTTCTTCTGAAGACTCTCCTCCTCCAGCACTTCTTGAATGCTAAAGCCATTAGCGTTTCCACCTTCCAACTGCACAAGATTAACCAGATATACAATCCATCAAATATGGATCCAAGGAAGCAGCAAAACTCATGACATAGTAAAAATCCAGCTTTGAACAACACATACCTCCTTCGAAAATTTAAGTAGCTGATTTTTTAAGAAGTGATTTTCCTCTTCAGCTGCCTTTCTTAGACGAATTTCATTTTGAAGCAATCTTTTAAGCTCAACAACCTCTTCGCCACCAGCATAAGCATGATTCTGCAAAAAGTAATTTAATAACTTCAACTGAACTTTGAGATAGTAGCAAACAAACAAAAACGGGTTCACATTTTGTTTATTTAGTCGAGTAAATGAATGATGAGAACTGGTTAACATGGACTTAGCCAAATAATATGAGACTATAATCTCTTCTAATAGTAACTAGATGGAGTTACGCCACCCAATAGTAGAATACAGTAGCAAAGCTAGAATACCTCTCCATTAAAAGCATGCTTTTGCTGGTTAAAGGTCCACTTCTCCTCCAGCTTCTTAATTGACTCCATATAGTCCATCTGGCATTTTGTTTTCTCCTCCTGATAAGAGAGGTAGAAGAAGGTAAGCAAAAAGATCAAATAGATCAAGGTTAAAACCATCATCTCTCCCACATGGCCAAAAATGCATGTTACTGAAAATGAATTATGTAGTGCTAAACTAGTCCAACTTATTACTTCATACATTTCAGAACAGTGTCCAGTTGTTATAACTTAATAACAGTTCAATATAGCACGACGAAAGATTCAACTCTGATCTGACATTGGGTTATTTTAATACAAATTGAAGAGTATCCGCTTTCAAGTAAAAATGTCAATTAAATATTTGTGTAAATAGAATGGAAATATGCATGTACAAAGGCAGATGAGCGCGTAAATATACCTCTAAAACTTCCACATAACTCATTTCAGCCTCAGCAACACGTTTCTGTGCTTCTAATCTGATTCTCTCTATCTCATTTTCATAAACTTTTTGCTGTCTTTCATTTTCAGCAATAAGCTTATCAATTTCCATCTCAAGTCTTTTGGACAAACTCTTGTAATCGAACTCTTCCTTAATCTTGAGCATGTTCTCCACCTTCATTGCCTGTGGAGGAATCAGAAGCGATGATTGCACATTATAAATTTGAAGGAGTACTCTATCCAATACAGAAATGGTTTCTGTCCTAACAGATTGAAATCATCAAGAAAGTTGACTCTTCAATTGCGCTGCGATCATAACTTCAGAGTTCGACAACTCACCCTTTGTCCAAACATTATGGTACTTGCAGTCTCTGCTCGATGACGTGGAGATGGGCCAACTGTAACAATTAATGAAGTTCTGGATGTTCCTGTAGCGTACCAGGTAAGACAAGTTAGATCATCCCAATTTCCAAACCACCATATTTCATCTCTCCACATTGTTTAAGATATTATATTAGTATCAGTAAATGATGGGATTGTAGTCTCCATTTTTTTGGAAAAAGTTACAGTTAAGTTTGATGATATTAGTTCTAGAAACTGAAATAACAAGTTACTGAAGTTCTAACTTAAATGTGAGTGAAGCTCAATCCTATACTTAACTAAAATAAGTAGAAAATCTCACCTCCAAAGGAATCTTTAAGTAACCTTGTAAGCTTTGAATCTCGAACTGGGACATGAGAACTATTTTCCGCCAAGGCATTTATACATTTTCCCAAAGCACTCAGTGAAAGATTTATAGATTTGGCTTCTTCTAACATGTGTCCCTCGCTTCCTTCAAGAAACATTCAAAGTGTCTCAGGAAACTATTTGAAATTATAAACCACTTCAAGCAAAATTGCATTCATAAATCTTAAACATCAAAACAAGAACGGTGGTGACATACTCTAATTTAGTGCCTAACAAACTATTTATTAAATCAAGCATGAGGAAATTTTGATCTACGATAAGTCCCAGAATAAGTTTGCTCCATCCATGGCCCCAATCAGATTCAGTTCACTCAATGAGGAGATAGAGCTTAACAGAAAATAAAGGTAAGTAGATCTTTTCTTTTGTGCAGAACAAAAGGAAACTTGTTTCACATATTTAGCAAGATTTAATATCCAACAGCAGTGGGCTAAACAAGACCTGATTTACTTCAAAATAGAACCAATCAGGCCTTGTTCTATTTTCTGAGTTTCAACAGATTAAGACACAGAAGAGCCTGCAATGTATAAAAACTACTCCCTGGAATAACGCCACAACTGCTGATTTAACCAAATAGTAAACAATAAATAAAGTATCAGTAAAAAAAATCCAAGAAAAAGACACATAAAAACTAGAAGGTTGATAGTTTCAACGGACCTGATTTGTGTATACGTTCAGAACCAGCAAGATCTACAACAATTAGTTTGCCTTTTCGTATCATAGGTGGCCTCAAATTACCAACCAAACTAGAGTGATTTTGACTTTCTTGAGTAAAATCAACCCCTCCCTGTACAGACTTCTTCACTTGTACCTATACAGTACCACGTGAGTTTCATAGCGAGAGAGGGATGGCGAGAGAAAGGGGGGATGGGGATGAAACAAGCAATATTATCATTTACCATTAGAAGGGCATGACTACGGGAAGATTCGGTGTTGAGTCTAGTGTTAGCAGCAAACCGGTGAGCTTCCCCCAAGCGTAAGAGTTCAACAAAACTTTGTTGGTCCCGGATCTCTAATACAGTAGCCCCTGGCAAAGAAACATCACCAGTTCTTTGGTCCTCAACAATTGAAATATTATCATTTGCTGGATATAGTAGATCCTGGATTGTTTCCATATAAAGCTACAAAATAGACCAATAATTTTAAATTAAAATAGCATTTAAATATCTAGATTTATTTTCAGATAAACAAAAAATAGTACTGAAAAAAGATGTTCATGACACACAATCATTTTTCAATCATGTATGTACTATGTGCATCCAACCTGCAAGTATGAAACTGAGATAGAATCAGTCTCTGGAGAGATGTTTGCAAGGATATCTTCCATAGAGCGAACCATTATACCCCGTGCGGAAGTGTCTTCATCACCCAGTCGACCAAGAGTATAAGTCTTCCCAGTACCAGTTTGACCATAAGCCATCACTGTCCCATTGTAACCATCTAAAACACTCTGACAAAATTACGAAATGAATGAAGATAATGGTAAGCAATTAAGACTTCTACATAAATAAGGAGAATAATCTCAATAATCTGCAGTTGATGTCAAAAATGAAGAACTCAAAGCTTACAGCAAATCACTCAATACACATCATAGCATTAGGCAGTCCATCTCTATTGGCACAGAATGGCCACTTACATTGCCAGACTCACGTAAGGTTTCATCTTAAATAATATCAATTTCGGATGAATTACTACTGAATAAAAGAGATACCACATATCAAACAAGCACACAAGCACTCTAATTATATCCCACCTTAAGAATCTCCAAATCAACATATGTCAAGAGTGAAAGGGCAATTTCTTGTTGCTCTTGACTAGGATGCAAGAAAGCCACGCTAAACTATATCAGACATGCTTATTCAAACAGATATCAACTATTAAAGTGAAAATGATGCAGGACAAAAGATACAATCCACAATCGCTGCCAGAGATGCTTAGTATAAAATTAAAATCAATAATAACTTATCCAGCTAATCAATGAATTTCCAGGAACACAGCAGTTCATGATTAAACGCACTGAGCCTTTAAATCATATAGACGTTTATATGAACAAACTCTACGAATTATAAAATTAGAAAAGCTTCACAGAATTCACCTCGACCACGGGTTTGGCAACAACTTCATAGACTCTTTTCTGTGATGCAAATTCAGTAAGAACCTCATCAAACTCAAAGGTATCTGAATCCCAGTTGTTTTTCCGAAGTTTCAACCTTTTGAGCTGCAAAGAAAAATGTGCCAAATGACACCATGGCATAGTTATTTATCTATGCTGCTATACAATACTAGATAGTAGATTATCAATATAAGAGGAGGACTAAAATTAATTATGGAACCTCTGGCTGCAATTCCACACAATCAGCAAAATCTGCATCTGCTACCTGCTCTTCAGCATTTCGAGGTCTCAATCTTACAGCAACTCGAACTCTTCCTGAAACTACCTCAGTAACATACATTAATCAGATTTTACCACCTAAAATATATTTTGTAATTTCATGTTTAATCACACGAAATAAGATAAGAATTTAAATAGATAGACGTGGTTCGGAAACACTGGTGAATCCGTGATTGGACAACCATTCGATTGACGTAAATAATTCACTAACCAAGCCTAAATTATATTTAATCTTTTTACAAGAAATATCTTCAGAAATACTACCATATAAACACGAAAAAGCTCTTGGCTAATTATCTGAGCCTCATAACAATCTCATTAAGCCATTTCCGTGGTATATGGATACGCATCATAATAAGGTAAGTACCCCGCGGATGTACTTAAACCACGAGCATAGAAAATTTTGATTTATCTTACATAATAACTGAAATCCCTCTAGTTTTGCCTCATAGCAAAATGTAAACAGTATTTTTCTTCCACGCAACACTCCTAACTACGTCGTCCCTCTCCGAATGAGGAGAAGCGGCTCAAATACTTCCCAATGTTATTTTGCTCTTTTTTCAGGAAATCAGATCCTAATAACAGGTTCACCATCTATCATACATTTCAGAGAAGTTCTTCAAATGCTGCCCGCTCGTATTTAAAATAAAAAAATAAAAAAAATCACAAGTATAGATATGTACAGAAACATAGGCGAAGGAGACATAACCAATAGCACCACAGCATGATAACTGCGCGCCGCTAAACACCAATTCAAACAATCAATCAATTAATTCAGATAATTATAACGGCGGAAACAAACACAAATATCAAACTAGCAGATTCATTCAGCAAACCACATCTCAAAATCGAGCTCCAACACAAATGCAAACTACATTGCCAGTAGAAACGGTCGATTAACACAGAGTTTTCCACAACTCTCTAAGCAATCAGATCGCTCCGGGTCAGAAATCGTAAGAAACAAGTCCACGCAACTCACCAGACTCGGCGACGCCGCCGATAGAGGCGGGGCTGCTGCGGCGGACATTCGCCGGCGGAAGCTTCGATTTGAAGGAAGATGAAGTACGGAGATTTGAAGCCCTGTGGACGCCATTTCTGTTACCACCAACTGTAGCCATTTCTCCTCTCTGTTTTCTCCTCTCCTGGAGAAATGATTTTTCTTTTTTAAATACAAAACAAAAAACAGCAAAGAGTATATACGAAGTGACGGTATTGGGGGAGAATTAATTGAAATGGAAAGGGGTTTTCGGTCTTTTTCCCACTGCCCGCTTTAAGTTGAAAAAACAGTGACAAAAAGTGAGGGGTGGAAGTGGGACCCATCCATATGCGGTGCCTTTTGCTAAGGGCTTGTTTGGATACCAAAATTGGATTCTGATTTCTGCCAAGGTCCTTTTGCTAAATTCTGGAAGTTTCACTTATATAGTACGCTCCGATAAATTCAATTAAATTGGGTACCTTAAATATAATTAATAGGAATAAATGAGGAAGAAAGGGAAATGAAGAAAGATATTTTAGGTGGGACCGGGGTCGTGGGGGAAGTTGAAATTTTAGGGGGAAGAGTGGTGGGGTGAAGATGAAATGACGAAAAAGGGCTTCCATTAACAGCAGCACGATAGATAAGAGCAGTACTTGAACTGCCTTAAAAGGTGGTGCGAGAATCTAGGCGACGGTCCTATTTGTCGGGTTGGAAACCGGGTTTGGGCTGTCTATTGATTCGGTTTTTTAATATTTGGAGGCCCGTTTGCAATTGAATAGCCCATGCAATAAGCAAGAAATATGCAATAAACAATTTCATCCTTGTCTCAAACAAAAAACAATTTCATCCTAATTGACAATATTTACCCGTTTTAAGGATTTTGAGCAAAATTGCATTCCTATAACAAAATATTGTAATGATATTTAAAACTTGTATATATTCATGAATATATTTTACGCAGATCCACGTGTCAAATATAAATTTCACGTTTTCCATGTCTTGTAGATGTTACTTACATTCAATCCTGATCGAGTAGTTTTGCACCATAGATCTGTACATACATTGACAGATACATATGTAATGGGGCCCAATTCGGCATTGTTGGCCGAAAGCCTAATGGAACACAATAACTGAAATGGGCCGAGGATCCACTTAATAGTATAATTGCTCGCCCAGAGAAGGATTCGCGGACATAAGTCTCGTCTCATTGAGCTGAAGATCTCGCTATCCATCCCGAGAAATTGTCGAGAATTAGTAAAACAGAGAAAGGAAAGGAAATCACCAGTACAATACTACAATTTTTTTTGCAATGCCTCAATAGAGACATCTACAAAGATAACTCTACAAACAAATCAAACCTCAAATCTAATCATTGTCAACTACTCCTAAACTGAAGATTTACACTTTAAAAAACAAAAAGAAAAAAAATTAATAAAAAAATAAAGGCTATACACGAAAACTAACAACCAAACTCATTCTAGATTCGAAAATTTCTTTCATCATCCAATCGAATCTTGTTGTGTATCATCATCGGAGCTTGCCCCATCACTATCAACTGTCTCAGCATCCGATACTTCTCGAGTACCATCTTTACTCCGACCATCCACGTCAGCATCGCTGCAATCTTCGGTATCGGAATTAGAACAAGCCACCCCTCTTTCAGACCCCACTCGACCTTCACTTTCTACGGCACAACTGAACTGCTCCTTCAAATCAGGAGCAACGATGCCAATCATCTCACTAAGCGCCCGCCGCTCCTCGTTTCTCCTCCGGAAATCTTCACCCTTGGTCGCCGGAATATGCTGACTCTCCGCCACAAGACTGCTCGAATCTTGCATAACAGCAGCTACAGCACATTCGCCGGAGGAATTATCATTCTCTCCACAATGCACCGAAGGTGCAGTGCTGCAAGCCCAGCTACCCATAACTTCCGAAGCCAAAAGGTCTGTAGTTTTTATTGTCCCACCTCCACCACCATCTGTGTCTTCTTCCATTCCATTATTATCTACATCCATTGTATCTCCATCCAATTTACTGCTGCATTTATTCAAATCGATTTCGATTTCAGTTTCGAGAACTCGCTCGGTTTCAACTGCGGTGGCTGGTGACGTGGCGAAGCCCTCTGTGTCAGGGATTTGCTCGGTTCCAATGGCATCTCCGTTAATATCGGAGCCAAACGCGCCCTTAACATTGTTACCATTGAATTCTACCTCCTGTGTGTCATCTTGGTTGTTTTCTTGGCTTTTGAGGTTGCATTCGTGCTTCTCAGTCATGCTTGCTTCGTCACTGGACGATTCTTCCTCGGCTTGATTCTCTGTCTTGGATGTGCTGTTGTTGTTGCTTCTTTGATTTGCATCTTCGTTGTTTCTGATTGTTGATTGGTTTTCATTTTCGTCGATTTGATTGAGGTCAATGTCGATTGATGTGGTTTCGTAATTCTCTTGATCTTCTAGGGTCTTCTGCATTGCCTTAAGCTGTTCCTGCTGCTTTGCAAACAACCCCGATATCTCCTCTGTTGTGGAATAGAAAGCACGAAGCTGAGTTTCGCTGCAGTAAAAATCGTCTGATGTTATGTTACATGTTATATGAGTGAAAGATAGGTGAAATCTTTCTTGCAATTTACTCCATTTCATACTAACAAAAAAAATGTGAAATCAGTATAAAATCCAATGTGTCGTATATAAGCATTCGCACCGGAGCATAATTCTCTCCCTAGCCCCTTTTAGTCTGCGTCTTTCGAAATCGAGATCCCGCATTGCAGCACTGATCTCAAGTTCAAGAGCAGAGACCTTGGCCCAAGCTTCTTCCCGAGCTGACTGCTACAACAGCAAGAGAAACTACTCTCAGTTCGAGATGCGTATAAAACTTGTTAAGTGAATCTCCCGATATTTGTGCTTAATAAGAAGACGAATCATAAAGTAACAGAAGGAAATATTCCTACTGCCAAATCCTACCTTTTCACGTTCAAGTTCTTTCCTCAATCTTTTGCTTTCATGCTCAAGTTCCTCAACCCTCTAAAAACACGAATAAAACCATTAGCAAAACATGCAACTGATAGAATTTTTTTTGTTATAATAGTAGGTGGAAGAAAAAAGAGTACTTTTCTGCTACTGGCAGAAGCTTGCTGCTCCTGGTGGATTTGACCCTCCAACTGACGCACTTTATTTTCAGACTTGACCAACTTTTGTCTGGTATCTTCCTGCATGGACATGAGCATCATCAAGTGCCAATGGAATATATTGATATCGAAAAAAAGATGATGATATTAGGAAGAAGGAAGTTATATATACCAATTTGGACCTCAAAGTTTCCACCAATAAACACCTTTCTTTCTCCGCCTCCTGAATAAACAAGGGTCGTTATTAAGTGCCTAAACATGAAAAAGCCACAATCGTAGAATAATTCATTACAAATACCTGAAGCTTATTAATCATTTCTTGTTGCTCCTTCTCTCGTCTCAAGGCGCTATCTGATGCTCGTTGTATTTCCTCTGTGGCCTCAGCTTGAACTCTCTGTATTGCCATTTTCATATCTACAGAAGCTTTCTCGCGCTCCTCTCTCCTCTGATCGCGCTCTTCATCTAATAGAGCTTTCAGTTCTGATATAGACATCTTTTGGCTGATTTAAGCAAACAAAAATAAAAAAGTTCATATGGGTCCCAAATAAATATGATCCAATTTGACCTTCAGCGCAAAAAATACAATAGATTGTACTTGGAGATATGTCCACAAAGATTAACTCTATTAGACACATTTTTTACGTACAAACTTATATACGCTGCCAATTGAAAATCAATAAAATTCCTACCTGAACCTGTCCTACCCAAAAAATCATATGAACTTTGCAAATAAATGACTTCACATCACCTTTCTATGGCACCCTGATTTACAGAGCCAAAGGGTGTAGAAGAGCCCAGTAATATATCCTAGCAAAGATTACAGATAGCGCTCTAAGCAAAAAAGAACTAAATCTAAGAATAATGGCACTGACCAACTGAGGAAATCAAAAAAGAAAAAGAAAAAAAAATACTCTGATTCAGATTTTTCATCAATTCTAGCTCAAAGTCACTTCATGAACTTCTCACCTATTAATTATTTCATTGGCTTCAATGCATGACTGCATAGATGCACTAAGTCTTTCAGTAAGGTCCTCAATCCCGTGTTTTTGCTCAGCAGACATTTTATTCAACTCTGTTAGTTCTGTGTCTTTAGCCTCCAAAGACTGGTTTAACTGACTGATCTGATCATGATAAGATTTTGATACTGATTCTTTCAACTCCTTCATTTCCTGCAGAATAAACAACACCTTGATCACTGGTACTCGGACATCCCATCAATCAGATATTAAAAGTTGCATATATAATGGCCAGCAACTGAAAGAAATTGATCATTTAGTATATTCCTTAAACTTACACAAAAGTAAAGCTCACAAAGATAGATATTAAAAGAGTCACAATGACAAACTAGAAGTAACTTGATTATCAAAGAAAGTTGTCAATAGATTAACTTCTTAATCTCCGAAGCTCGGCACATCATAAACTGGACTAGAAGAATATATAATTGCAAGAAAAGGAGTTATACTGAACAAGGTAAATAAAGCAAATCAAATTTAATCAACTAGGGGTTGTCCGATAGCATTATAACTGTTCTCCGCCAACAACACTAGTCATGTGGAGCAGTGCAGCTGTACTAAGCAGAATCAAAGAAGAAGAATATTCACATTAAACTATGTGCGAGGAGTCTGAAAAAATTATGCTAGCAACACTCGTCTTCCGAAAATTGCAAGGACACAGGTTCAGCATTAATTTGAACATAATTCCATATGTCAATGAATATTGTGGAACCAATGATGGCTACTGCTATTATACCAGTAGTTAATAGATTACAAATATTTGAAACTTTCAGTGCTCTTCATATAAGAATAGTAATACGACAAATTTCCGACAAAGTCCTAGTACTTCGTGATACTGAAAAACCATACTTTTTTAAGAGAACTTCACAGAGGAAGAGACAGTGTAGTTTCTTGATATCATAGACAAAGACACTATCCCTATAGATAAAAATAACTAACAGGATAAAGGAGCTAATTACTTGTAAGCATCACCTCCATAAAAGAAAGAAGAAGCAAAGAAAACGTAAAAAGAGAACTGCATATATAAGGAAAGAAAGACATACAATTTCATGCTTCTCTATTGCAGCGCGGTTTTCATTGCGCAAGGATTCAACCGTCACAACTTGATTTTCCAGACTTTTTCTGAGTTCCTGAAAATACATTCAACATTTCCTCAAAAAGCTGCTATAAAATTTAAAAGAGAAAAGGGGGAAATCAGAACAACTCTTGACTGAATGGCGACTGCAAACTCGAAGGTCATACTATATATGTTGCAAAGCAAACTAGCACAGTAAACATAAATACCGTGTTTGATCTTTGAAGGCTCCGAAAATCATCAAGAGAGATTGGACCATCAGAAGCTCCAATGCCGATTCCTTTCAATCTCTTGTTCTCAGCACCGTATTCCTCTTCAAGAAATAACTTAGCTATAAGTAATACTAACCAGAAATCTCATCCAATCAAAGTTTAAGCATATATCCTCAGTTTGAGTAGTTATTTATAGGAAGAGAGACAAGTACAAATTGACAGGCAAAAATGATTAATATGTAAAACATATTAATTTCCGTAACCCGATTTTCCAAGGAACTGAAAGTATTGAAACAGAATGTCCATTATCTGACAATTTTAATCAGAATAGATTCCCTTCTCTTTAGAATTACACTTTGTAAACCACATCAAGATATAGACAACTTTCTATACTCCGCAGATCAGCAAAGAAAATTTTACGACAATTTTCCAAATAAAACATAAAATAAGGTACTTGAAACAATAACTTGATCATCTCTCAACATTCACAAACAGCTGAAGAAACAATTAAGCCTCCTCCAGAAAGAAAGAGCAATATACGTATTATACTGCCAGTGACTAGGCAGCAACTAAGAAAATATAATTTACTTGTGTGAAGTGTAAACCAGTTCTCTCATGGATAAGTTGATAGTATTTACTTCCAAAAAATTAATGTTGTCAATTAAAAATAAAATATACCTGATTTTCTCTTTAGAAATCCGCCATCAGATACACGGGAGGATTTCTGAACTTCTCGAAAGACAAATGCAAAAGCAAGTTCTGTGAACATGGACAAGAAATTAAGGTCACAACAAAATTTTGGTGAGTGTCATTTATTGGGATGGGGTTACCCCCACAATATTCTCCCAAAAAATAAACAGCAGAAGTTTTAATTGCAAAATAGAGTGAAGATCAATTTGTAGAAATGTAGCTCTTAACAAAAAGGTTACTACAGAATTCATGAAAAGCCAATATACTTAAACATCAGCAAATATAACTTCAACTTACAGAAATAATTTCACCGTGTCGAGGAGGAAAAAAATCGAAACCAAGAAAAACTTGACAAAAAGGCAAAGCTGCATAAAGATTGGCACACTCTGAAATAGAAGTAGAATTTAGAATACAACAACTCTACCATGTTGGGGAGCAAACGCTATTGAAATGATGTCTCCATGACATAGTTTTGCTTCAGAGCTACTTTTATTCAACTTTTCCCAGTTTAAATATGTCCCATTCGTGCTGCGTAAGACTTAGAAACATCAGAATATTTTCAATCAAAATCCACAACTGCAACCTTTACTGGAGAATATTAACCTAGAATCTTTTAAGAACACAGAAAAACAGTTGTCTGATTCATGTTCTGTATCTTCACCAGAGGTCCTCTTCCGAATAATCTTGCAATGATGAGCACTAACTGCAGGTGAAATGATCTGGAAACGAGCATCATCTACTAGCCGACCGATGCAGTGTTCATCAGAAGTCAGAAGCATATTCATCCCCTGGTGTATCAACAATTGCATAAGCTAAAACCCCAGAATGCCAAATTGGAAAATGTGCTCCTATCATATGATAAGCACGAGAGCCTATGCTTTTAAGCTTCTCGAATTAAATATACTGACAAGGCAATGTAAAACCAACTATCCTGGCATATACAACAGCTGTAAAAAAAATAACATAGAGGATAGAGAATAACCATCTCTAACTCACTGTTCTCAACAGAACCCTTTTAGTGAAACGCACACACAAAAAGTTGGCACATAAACATCGGACTAACTTGTTCAGATTAACTAACACATGCCTAAATCATTCAATCGTAATGTAGAAAAAAATTAACGGTGCATTCGATAAACGGACCAAAGATTAAAAATCTGTCACAAAACTAAATAATCTGCGTGTCGTACTTCTTTTCCTCTGTATTTTTCACACTACTGATAAAAAAATCAAAACCGAACAAATTAACCAGAGTTCTAATCAAATACAAGAACAGGCTAATAATCTAATGCAAGTTCAATGTAATACTAATTCTCAACCTATAGTGTTCAAACTCAAAGGTCAAATTTGAATTGAATGTATTCTTACTACCGATTTTAAGGACTGAATCAAAAATTAAAACATACAACTGGAGCAAATATAAATACAAATATAAAGCATTTAAGGCGTAGGTAAACCTGTTGCCGCTTGCGTGCCTTGTCAGATATAGCTGTCAGAACGCCCCAAACATCGGGATCGGAGTAGTGAAGCGGCTGGGCGGCGGTTTTCGCGGCCACTGACGATATAAAATCTTCTGCACCGTGCGCATTTCTCGAATTGGTGTCGTTATTGTGGCTGATGCAGCCATTTCTGGGTTCATTCTGAGCGGAGTTAGGGCTCGGGTTGAGTTTCGCGGCCAGCGGAGTCGTCGGGTTCTCGTGTTCCTTTGCCATTTTGTGTGTGAAACTGGTTTGGCTTCTGGCGCGGATTTTAAAAAACCCTAGTTTTGTGCGCTGGATCTTGGTGTACTGGGTTTTAGCGTATGGGGGAAGCTGAGGCAATGTGTCGTTTTCATTTTGTTCCCATTTCACTTTACCTTCTAAATTTTATTTCTAAAATATTATTTTTCTTCAATATATTTTAGATATTATATCGTTTTTACTTCAAACGTAATTTAGATCGTCTTCAATGCTGATTTTGTCAAAATGTCAAAAACGGAATTTGTAGTACTTTGAGTTGGATTTCTGATTCAACTTGCAACTTCAATTCTGATTTTTTGTATATTATTTTTTGTTTACAGTAATTTACATTTTGATTTTTCGTTAACTCAAAACATTAAAGTCCTAGGCATTGTTCATTCGTAAATTTATAATATGACATTCAATCTTGCTGATTTAAGTTGGATTAGAAAGCTAACTCAAATGACTATAAATTCCGTGTTTTGAGTTTTACCAAATTCAATCTAAAAGATGCTCAAATCGCATTTCAAGTCAAAATAATAAATACAAAATTGAAACGACATTTATCACCTCTTTGATTTAATTGCTACAACATTTTTTATTTCCTCCAAATATAAACAAATATTATTATCATCCCAAACTCCTCTCCCAAAACACAATAAACAAGCCCCAAATTGCTTGCAAGTATGAAAACAAGCCCCAAAACGCTTCCATTGCCTCTGTTTTTAGTCACGCAGCAGCTCAATAAAACCAAATTAGAGACAATATTATGAAACCATCTATCCCGGTGGCGAACTTGTTCACAAACATGGTTTGTGTATTTTCCGAACACTGAAATAATGTAAGTCGCTGATAATATCTCACTTGTCTAAACCGAAAAAATTCAGATAGTACGCCATCAACAACCACCGATCACGAGTCGGGCTTAAGTCGTAATTTGATGTCCAGTTTTCAATTTCAGATATATTGATAAAATTAAATACATCAACAACTGTTTGACTAGGCACAAGTTTGTACTATTTTTAGCTGCAATTTTTTAACCAGCAAGAGGGTTGGCATGGATTGTCACACGGTTGACCCTGATCTCCATAAGAGGTCTATCGCCTGGTCCTGTTTGAGCCTGGTAAATTGCAAATAATATTCTTGGCATCATGAACAAATTAAATATCTAAAATAAAAAAATTGAATAAATCTTCGGTTTTACCTTTTCCATAATATCAAGGATTTCGAACCCATGGATCACTTTGCCGAAGATGGTATAGACTCCATTAAGATGAGGCTGTTTGCCGTACGCAATGAAAAACTGGCTTCCATTAGTATTGGGCCCACTATTAGCCATCGACAACATACCTCTAGCATTGTGCTGGATTCGAAGTTTAAACAAAACGATAAGACATTCCAATATACAAATACACTCGTAGGTATGCATCTCATATAATTAACTTCACGTTCTTCAGTAGAAATAAAATATTCAATTTTTAGGTGTTACGAGTGTTATTTGGCCAGATAATAGCGCATGAGGTAGTTACAATCAGGAAACTCTTTCCTGGTGTTAAGTATATTAAACATCTCCAGCTTTAACGAACTAACAAAAACCACAGTCAAGTAGAACAGATCACACTATCATCATAATTTAATCCAACCGTGGTTAAACAATGAAAATGAAGAGTGAAGGCTCTGGTTTTGTATTATGCAAACGCTCTTTCTTGATGGGAAGAGATGAACAATAAGCAATTATTCACGGATCCAGAGACCATCATATATATAACAGGGGGAGCATAAATTGGATGAAAAAAAAATTAAGTCGGAAACCATAATTTATGAAGTTACCTTGAGAGACTCTCTTATCTCATCGTTAAACTTTTTGCCCCATATACTTGTCCCGCCTTTGCCAGTATTAGTCGGATCACCACCTTGTATCATGAAACCCTTAATATTTCTATGAAATATCGTTCCGTCATAGTAGCCACTCGCACACAGTGCCAAAAAGTTCTGCAAACACAATTATAGCAGTTCAAGACGATTAATAATGTTACAGAAAAAAAACGATTCTTGCTCTTGAAAAATAGTCCAAGGCGGTTCAAATAAGTATATGATCTGTAACCTGTAAAAGAACTTGCATAAAAGTGTCGAAAATGCAGGACAATATGGAATCGAGTGTGTTATAAATTCACGTTATTGCATACATCTGCAGCAGAAATTTATATATACTAGAGCATCCTTTCTAACGCCTGTTCACCGATGCAAAACCTTAAAACTCTAACCAGGATGTCACAAAAAAAATAAACACAACTAAAGTTGTCATACTACAGTCGAGCTAAAACATAACGGAAGCAAGAGAGTACAGATAATAAACCAACAGATTAATCAGTCCTTAATTTAATACACTGAAAAACACTGTAATACGATTAGGGTTCATGCCAAAACAAGTACTTACTACATAAAATTCAGTAAATAATTCAGCAAAAAATCCAGAACATACCACATCATCATTCAGCCCTAAATTTCATAAGCACAAAAAAATTGAAGTGCTCACACATTTCAACCAAAAATTAACGCCGTCTAATTTTCCCCAATCTCACCATTGTCAGAATTTAAAAAAATGAGTACATGAAAATTAAGAAGCAAGTACGAAGCACGTACTTCAGCAGTCTTGGGGACCTCGTCGCAGAAGATTTCGCACTTGATGTCACCCAAATTCGTGTGAAGCGTAACTGCCTGAAAATTGGGGAAAAATTAAAGTATATATTCGCGGAGTAATGGATCATACTAAACCAACCGAATGCGCGTAAACTGTTCGATGAAATTCCTCAGAGAAGAAAACATGGCAGGAGAAATTGACACTTACCATTTGTTCTGAAGTAAACAAGAGTTTACGAGAATTTCAATTGAAATCGAAGCAGCTCTAATGGTGGAAGTGAATTTAGTACTGTCAAAAGTATGGAATTTTTTCAGCGTTTCCTGTACTTTTGAAGCTAATAATCGCCGAGTTTGCTATACTTTGCTTCTACTGTTCTACATACGGAACATACCTCTAAACAATAGCTTAAATACCATAAATACCCCTACTACAACCTATAATCTCTAAATTGCCCTTTAAAAAATATTCTCTATTTTTTTGAGAAATCCACAAAAGTGATTAGGAATAGAATTAAATAGTTACAATATAATGGTTAATAGACTATTTTTCGAAGCTTTAAAATTGTGTTGTGTTCTGTTGATCATCGACAATTAACCCAAACAAGACTTAACTAAATCAATAAGAGTCGAACTCGAACAATTTGCTTGTTTAATCGTGATACATAGTTACAACTTTTTAATACAAATCGAGTGTAAAGTTCAAATAAAAATTTATATCCTTTTAAATGGAAATATGTTTGATATTTTTCATTACAGTAACGAATCGAGCTTCGACCAATTCCTTAACAATAAATCTCAAAATAGTGTATTGTCGAGCTGGAACAGTTTGCTTGTTTAATCGTGTCATGTGTCTATATTTATAACTTTTTAATACAAGTCGAGTGAAAAGTTCAAATAGAAATTTAAATCCTTTTAAATGAAAACATGTTCGATATTTTTCATGGTATTAACGAATCGAGCTTCGACCAATTCTTTAACAATAAATCTCAAAATAGTGTATTGCATAACTTTTGATTTGATTTATAACCGTCACCAATCATCCAACACGAGAGCGTAACAAACTATTTCCTTAATTATTTCAAAAATATCTATCAAAAGAAAAAGTAATTCAACATCAAACAAATTTTAGTGATCTTAAAAAAAAAAAAAGAAAAATCTCAGTGTACAAAAAACTGTAACTTAAATCCATATTAGCAGAATACTAAAAATGCAGGAGAAGACAATCGAGCTACAACGATGTCGAGTTTCTCCGGCGGAGGAGCCAACCGCCGCGATTACGTCACTCCCGCTAACGTTTTTCGATATGGAATGGATAAACTTTCACCCTCTCCGGCGAGTCTTCTTCTACGATTTCCCCTGTTCACACGCACATTTCATCGACACGATAATCCCGCAGATGACGAAATCTCTCTCACTAACTCTCGAACACTATTTCCCCCTCGCCGGAAATTTAATCTACCCTCTGAATTCTTCGGACGCGCTGCCGGTTCTCCGCTACAGGCCCGGCGACTCGGTTCCGTTGACGTTCTCCGAATCGGTTCGAGTTTCCGATTTCGATTACCTCTCGGGTCATCTATCCAGGGAAGCTGATGATTTCTACGCTTATGCCCCCCACCTGCTCGATAAAATTACTGAACCAAATTCGGACGACATAATGATCCCTCTTCTATCGCTCCAGGTGACACTTTTTCCAGAAACAGGTATTTGTATC
This sequence comes from Erythranthe guttata, assembly GCF_056151865.1. Lineage (NCBI taxonomy): Eukaryota > Viridiplantae > Streptophyta > Magnoliopsida > Lamiales > Phrymaceae > Erythranthe > Erythranthe guttata. Next base: position 16,844,397 of record NC_142534.1, read on the forward strand.
GGAATCGCCTGCAATCACGTTGCAACCGATGCAAGAAGCACTTTCGATTTCCTGAAAGCATGGGCCTCGATCACGAAACTCGGTGGCAGTGATTCGTCTTTCGCCGGACCATCTCTTGATAGATCCCTGATCAAAGATCCACACGGACTGTCGATCAAGAAATGGAACAATATAAAGAAGAATAAAATCGAGCCTCCACTTTCACGGGTCCCGATTCCCACTAACCGAGCCCGCTCCACTTTCGTGCTGGCCCACAAAGACATCGAGAAACTACGGGCTTTAGTCCTCGAGAAACGGCCTAATCTCGTTCATTTATCAGCCTTCACATTGGCTAGCTCGCTCGCATGGACTTGCATGGTGAAATCAGAAAACTCCATATCTTGCATTGACGAAGATGAATCACTGTATTTTGCGTTTCTTGCTGATGCAAGACTTCGATGCAATCCACCACTACAGGAGGGTTATTTCGGTAATTGTTTGGCTTCGGGTTTTATCGTGGAATCGAGAAACGGGGATTTGAGAGGGGAAAATGGATTCTTGATTGGAGTCGAGAAGATTGGGGAGCTTATTATGAGAAAGGCGAACGATAAAGACGAGATCTTTGTAGGAGTCGAGAAGTGGTGGGAGAATTACGCGGGGTTGGCCGGAAAACGGGTTTTCGGGGTGGCGGAGTCATCGAAGATTGACGTGTACGATGCTGATTTCGGGTGGGGGAGGCCTAAGAAGTTCGAGTTTTTGTCGATTGATGAAGATGGATATTCGATGTCTGTTGTGAAAAGCAGGGAGTTTGTGGGGGGGTTGGAGATTGGCTTGTCTTTGCCTGTGGTATTGATGGATGCTTTTGCTGGATTCTTTGCTGATGGTCTGAAGAAATGATTTAATTTAATTTATATTTTATATTATATTATCCTAGAGTTTTAAGGGTTTATTGCAATTAGCACCCCGTGATTTACACTAATTATCAAGAAATTACTCTTGTTATAAATATTAGCAATTTTTTTCCTATGATTCGCAAACTACCCTAAAACACACTGTTTAGGAGGTTAAGTGCTAAAAAATGCATTATAGGGGTGTTTTTGCCAATATTTACCATACAAGGGTTTCTTAGCAATTCCTTATAATATAGGAGTATTAAATGCAATAATTCCGGAGTTTTAATGAGTGTGGATTGTTCATGTATTAATGGAGTTTATTAGTGATTAGTAAAGAAGTTGGCCTTCTACAAGTCACGCACAAAGAAAAGGCTATCTTGTCTCTTTCCATACATACATATACGAAGAAAAATTCGTAACAAATTGCACTCAAACCTTTATTGAATATGTGTGGTGGCCCTTCAACGGTAATCATATCATGTTTCGTAACAAATACGAAATCGATCTCACGTGTCGACATTCTGTTATTGAGAATTTGTGGCCCTCCTACGTTAATCATATTATATTTGTAGAGACTTTTGTCCAAAGGTTCTCTCTCTAATAGAATATTGTAAACTTGTGTTATCTAAATTGGAATATAACATCTACACTCTCGTGTAATAGCCTGTAAATCATACTATAGATGTAAAATACACTAGGCTAATCATGTTAGATAAGCTCGACCTAGTAACCGTTAGCAAGAAAATTCAAATCTGAATAATCACTTGCTCCAAACACTAGATCATCGTTTACGGGACTAATTTAATAGTATTTGATTAGACACATTTTAGGTTGTTGTCAAATTTCGACCGATTGGCTAACAATAGTGTCTTAATTTTAGTGAATGAAATTGGTGGGCGGTCAATTCTTCTTGAGCCCATGTTCAACCATTTCAAGCAACGGTACGTACAAATACAAATATACAAATATACAATTATTCAAACGACTAAATTTTCCAAGTCGAAAATAATTTTTTTAATTGTTTATTACTCTTTTCAATAAATATTTCATATAAATTAATGTAATTTCACAACAAATATTAATAAAAAAATCATTTTTTTTTTTTAAGTCTGAGTTGTGTAGTCTTGAAAAGAAGTATATATGATTTGTATCCTTGAATAAAAAGAGGTAAAATTAAAATATATACACACACCTGTATATATAAATAGGTGGTGCAAACTGCAAAGACAGATATCATCAGAATCTATGGCCGCCTCCTTCAAATCCGCAATCATCCTGGAGCACTGCCGTGTTCCGCCGCCGCACAGCGGCAATGCGGCGGAGCAGAGGCTTCCGCTAACGTTTTTCGACGTGATATGGGTGCACTTCCATCCAATCCAACGTCTTCTCTTCTACAATTTCCCCTGCTCCAAAACTCATTTCCTCCAAACAATAGTTCCAAGTTTCAAAAACTCCCTTTCGCAAACCCTCAAATATTTCCTTCCGTTGGCCGGAAACTTAATTTACCCGTTAAACTCCGGCATGCCGGAGCTCCGATATCTTCCCGGTGACTCAGTTTCCGTCACGGTCGCTGAGTCAAACGAAGCTCATGACTTCGATTACCTGACCGGAAACCATCCTCGTGTTGCGGATGAGTTCTACTCTTTCTTCTCCGATTTACCGGCGCCGGAAAAGGAAGGAGAATCCGTAATTATCCCGGTTTTGGCCGTCCAGATAACACTGTTTCCCGGCACCGGAATATGCGTCGGAATCAACAATAGCCATGCTGTTGGGGATGCGAGTTCTATAGTTGGATTCATAAAAGCGTGGAGTTCAATCGCGAAACTCGGCGAGTTTCCGGTTTTGACTCGGTCACTTCCGATGTACGACAGATCAGTAGTGAAAGATCCGGCGGGGCTGATAAATACTTTCTGGAACAGCTTCAAACATTTGAAGATGGAGTCTTCTTCGTCGCTGCTGAATTTACCGACGAACAAATTCCGAGCGACGTATATTTTGCGGAAAAACGACATCCAAAAGCTCAGAAACTCCGTCCAAGCGAGGAAGCCAGATTTACTCCACCTGTCGTCTTTCACCATAACCGCCGCTTACGTGTGGAGTTGCTTGGCCAAATCCTCGGCGGAGGACGAGGTGGCGGACGACGGTCAAAACGAGCCGGAATATTTCGCCTTCGCGGTGGACGTGCGGGGGCGCACGGATCCGCCGATCCCCGCCGATTATTTCGGCAACTGCGTGGGCATGGCGGTGGTGGAATCTACGCACGCGGATCTGAAAGGAGAAGACGGATTTCTGACGGCGGTGGAGTTAATCGGTGATGTGATCGGAAAAAAAGTGAACAACAAGGACGAAATACTGGCAGATGCAGATAAGTGGCTGTCGAACTACGGAAAGATGATCGGAAAACGGCTGTTCGGGGTGGCGGGATCGCCGAAGTTCGATTTATATGATTCCGATTTCGGGTGGGGAACGCCGAAGAAGTACGAGGCGATCGCCATCGATGGAGATGGTTCCATGTCACTCTGCAAATCCAGGGAATTTGAAGGGGGTTTGGAGATTGGTTTATCCTTGCCCAAGAAGAAAATGGATGCTTTTGCAGCTGTTTATTATCCTGGATTAAATATTTGAATATTTAATACATAGTATGGATTTTTATTATGTATAGTAATGCAAAAATGGAATTCTATACTAAAAAAATTAATATATCATATTTATTAATTAATATATAATAATTGAATGGTACCAAAAGAGAGCTACAACATATAAATCTTATCCACAATTGATTTCTTCTAGTACCAACCTGAAATTATGGCTACACCACTGAAAAGTGTCACCGTCGCCGTTGCGCCGCTAGCTGCCGCCGGCAGCGAGGCGGCGGAGCAGCGGCTGCCTCTTACATACTTCGACATGATATGGCTGTACTTCCACCCAATTCAGCGCCTCCTCTTCTACCACCACCCTTGCTCCAAACCCCATTTCTTCGAAAACATAGTCCCGAATCTTCAAAAATCTCTCTCACAAACCCTCCGCCATTACCTCCCCCTCGCCGGAAACCTAATCCACCCCCTCGATTCCGGCATGCCTGAACTGCGATACGTCACCGGAGACACCGTTTCGGTGACCTTCACCGAGGCAAGTGAAGAATTAGATTTCAATTACCTGACGGGCAACCAAGCCCGTGATGCCGGCAAGTTCCATTATCTGGTCCCCAATTTGCCGGAATCCAGAACGGAATATTCCGAACCGGCGTTCAGGAATATTCCTCTTCTAGCTATCCAGGTGACGCTTTTTCCAGAAAAGGGAATCTGCATCGGCTTCACCAACCACCACGTGGTAGGAGACGCGAGTACAATAGTGGGATTCATAAACGCGTGGAGTTCAATCGCCAAGCTCGGCCAAAACGACGGAGTTTCAGTAGCTGAAAACATTTCACTCCCGTTCTACGACAGGTCGGTTATTAGAGACCCGTCGGGTCGGGCAAATATCTTCTGGAACCAAATGAAGGTTTTCCAACTCGGATCCCCGGGTCCGAACCCGCCGCCGGCAAACAAAAAAACCCGGTCGACGTACATTTTACAGAAAACCGACATCCAAAATCTCAAAAACTCAGTGTCGGCCAAAGCACCGGATTTGGTCCACCTATCGTCTTTCACAGTGACGACGGCTTACGTATGGTCCTGCCTGGCCAGATCGGCGGCGCCCGCCGGAGAATCGGTCGCCGACGACGAGCCGGAGTACTTCGGCTTCGCCGTCGACGCCAGGCACAGACTCGACCCGCCGGCGCCGGCGGCGTACTTCGGGAACTGCGTGGCGTTTGTGGTGGCGGAGTTGACGCACGGGAGGCTGAGAGACGAGGAGGAGGGTTTTCTGGCGGCGGCGGAGTTGGTCGGAGGGCTTATTGGGAAGAAGGTGAATAGGAAAGATGAGCTTATGAGAGACGCAGATGATTGGCTGGTGAAGTATGTATGGCCCGTTAATGGGTAAACGGGTCATGGGCGTGGCCGGGTCGCCGAAGTTTGACCTGTACGGAACGGAGTTCGGGTGGGGGAAGCCGGTGAAATACGAGTGTGTGTCGATTGATGCAGAGGTGAACGAATCTATATCGCTCTGTAAGTCGAGGGAATTCGACGGAGGCTTGGAGATTGGTTTGTGTTTGCCGATCCAGAAAATTGAAGCATTTGAAACTTTCTTTTATCATGGATTAAGAGATTAATATTGTACTTGTAACTAATTAAATAAATTAAATAAAATGTGTCCTTTTAATATTACTATTCTTCTTTGCTAATATTTATCAATTTTGAAGCATTGGGGCAATTTTGTATGTTTAATAATATTTTAATTAAAGATTTTCTTGAACAATATAGTTTCTAATTCTAATTTAATTAATTAAATTACTAAACAACATAAAAAATAATTACCACTCCATAGGCATTTAAAAAATAAAATCAAGAGAAACAAAAAAGTATTGTATAAACACGAAAAATGAAACGAAAATAAGGGATCTCACAGCGCAAACTCACCCGTCTTCAAGAATCTCCCTGTGCAGGTCCATGCACGAAGTGCTGCAATATTTGTAATGATACCGATGAAACGGTATTTTTCCAGCAAGTGAATCATGACAGCACGAGCATAAAATTTCAGCCAGTAATCCCGTTCCTTGCGTTTTCATCGATGCTGCTAATCTTCTCTCAGCAGCAGCAGCTCTCTTTTCTCTTTCAGCATCTTGATTTCTTTTCCGTTCCTCCTAGTTTTATTTTTATTGTTTTTAAATATCGATTTAAATAAACACTCATAAGAAATGATAAGAGATATGAATACAAGTGACGATGATTTTATTGTGGTACCTCTCTAGACATTAAGGTAGAGCCACTACTAGACAGAGAATGCCCTTTCTGAGTACGAACTGAAGTATTTCCAGAATTAGCAACAGTCGACGGAACATTCTGGGATTGAGCAGCTTCTGCCTGTTTGCAAGTAACGATAGTACTCTTTTACTAGATCTATTGGGAAGCAAAAAAATTCAATAATAATCGTAGTAGGTAAATGAAATAAACCTGGGCCTTCTTTTCTTTAGCTTTCTTTAGTTTCTTCAACTCTTTTGCTTTTGCTTTCCTCTTTGCATCTTTCTCCGCCTGATGTCAAGTTCATATAAAAAAACAACAGAAGGTCAGTAATTAATACATTTCGGTCTCGGACAACCAAGAACATAATATAAGCTAGCATTCATGTAAAAACTGTAATGTATGTTACATTATTTAAAAGTCAAGAATTCAAAATCCCATGTTCCAATTAAAAACACGTCAATCGGAGTAAGTACCCACCACTCGGCACATATTCAAAGCACCATTCAGAAAAAAAATACGATAAAATAAAAAACCACTATTGTAATAAATAAAAAAAAATTAAAAAAAAATTAAAAAAATAAAATTGAAGTTATTTACCTGCTTAGCAGCTTGAGATTCCTCCATCTCTTTTGTCAGAGCACTAGGCACCTTAGCAGCATGCCAATCCCATTTCTCAAGGTTTAATGCCATAAATCGTCTGAAAGTATTTCTCACCTCCTTATCACTAGCAACCATATATGGTGTTTGGCCCCTCTCGTCTTTAGTGCAAGGATCTAAACCCTGCTCCAGAAGTTCCAGAACTTTCTCAACATTTCCGGACTTTGAAGCTTCATGCAAAGGCGTTGATATCCCAATTGTATCAATCTCCTCTTCAGACAAACCATCTTTTTCAGTCACAGTGGAATCTTCCTTGGTTATTTTTGCACCCTCCAATTTTTCTGTCAACTCCGTTTCAGTGGATTCGGATAATAGTGCGTCTTTTGTATTGAGAGCTATTTCCTTTTCCACAGTTGTCTCGGAGGAGATCTGTACGAGTAAGCCGTATATTCGCTTAGCTTCCTTCAAGGTAGGCCTTCTGACAGTTAGTGGAATGCTTCTTATTGCACGATGTTGACAGATAAAATAAGGGTTATTATCTCCATCGAAAAGGAGTTGTTTGTTATCTGACGGGGCGGAAATAAAAATGCACGAGGCAACGGCAAAATGATGCTTCCATGAAGTAAATAGTTCTTGGATATCCTGGTTTTAGAGGAATAGAGAATTAAACTCAAATTGTCTTCTTCAATTAGTACATAACAATGAAAGAAAACTAAAAATTGAACTGAAGACGGAAAGAAAAAGGGAACAAGTTAGAGGTTAGAAAAAGGCTCGACAGATGTCAATTATTTCCGACAAACTAAACTTATGTGTTTAACCTGATAGAAAACCATGTTTAGACAAGCATGGATAAGGTTAATAAACATGAAAACTATACCTTTTTAAGAGCAAACTCATTATATCGACGAAGTGAAGCTCCAGCAGAATGAATAGATCGACCACCTCCATCTTTTGATGATTGCTTTTTACCAGCCTTGGCCCTAACAACATACCTACATTCAAGGTACCAAGAGACTTAAATTTCTATGTTTATGTCAACCACGGTAAGGAAAAACAAGTACAATATGTATTTCTTCTATGTTGACATTTACCACAATAATAAAAAGAAAAACTGCATGTTGAATACCATCAACAATTATAATTACAAAAAACTTATAAACTTGTATACAAATACTTATAGAAAAAACTGCATGTTCTATACCATCAATAATTATAATTGAATGACAAGACACATGAACACTTACTCTAAATAAGACAGAGAAAAAACATAATACATTTTAGTTAGACACTTGCCAAAATTTTCAGCATGCACTCTCACGAGTAAATATAAATACTATAATACGGATGGGGATTCAATGAAGACATGCAATTCTTTGAGGGTTGATAATTTTTTGAAAAGATTGAACAAAAAGTTGGTTTAATACACGAGGCTATGTAAGTTCATGAAAAATAATAGCACCAGTCGTCACATAATGCAAGAAATGAGTGCTTAAGAGTAGAAACTAAACCTGTGAAAAGTTTTATGAGCCACAAGAGAATTGCCATCAAAGACACACCCAGCAAAGTGACCACCAGTCGCAAGTAAAACTATCCTTAATTGGGTATTATCTCTAGGTTCACGAAGTACGTATTTCAGTTTTTCAATCACTTCTCCCGGGGTCAAATTTACAACGCCATGAACATCCATGAGAAGCGACTTGTCAGTTTCGAACGAAATATGTTCAGACTCGTCGAGTAACAAACATCTCCAAAATGAAACTCTCTCCCCATTTTGCAATTGTACGAATACTTTACGCTTTGAGATTCCCCCAAATTCGTACTGTCTCCTCTCATCCTCATCTTCTGATCCAGAAATACTCGATACATCAAAGTCTTGACACAATGAATCAGACATCTCTCCATCAAAATCTTCCTCTTTGATGATGTTTTTCCCAGCAACGCTTAGCTTTATCTGAGATCAGAAACTGCATTGTAAATCAAGCTGTGAAATAAAGAAAACGCATTTTTTTCAACAATACTAATTGTTACGATAAATTAGCAACTCAATCCTTATCGCAATTTTAAAAACAAATTTGCAAAACCAGTCGGACTATTAGATGCGAATCGAGTTCAAATGAAGAGTGTTTCTAGGTTTATGCACTCGGATTCAACATTTCTATATGAATAAAATACTAGCAATAAATTAATTCTCAACACCAAGTAACAATCCTTATGCTACATACAATTTTAACCTAAATAACAAAAACTGGCTACAGATTATCACATGTAAAATATCTTTAGAATGAATCCTTCAACCTCAATTAACTTATTCAATAAGGTAAAAAATTTGAAAAATAATCAAATTAAATACAAGGGGAGAGCAAAACAAGCATACATTGAAGCGATGGAGATCGGATTTGAAGTGAAAGCGCTGGTCTGGGAGAGACTCGAACTCCGCCTTACAAGTGTTGCAAGACCATCTCTGCATAGCTTTAGCATGATTTTTACCATCGTTATCGCCATTAATTTCGATTGATTCTTCTGCGGCGGCGTCGTGGAAAACGTCGAATTCCGGCAGCGAGGAAAGAGGGGAAGGGAGGAGGCGGCATGAATCGAAGAAGTCAGGCGGGAGTTCGAATACCGAACGGTGTCGTTTGGTGTCCTCTTGTTTGTTTTGCTTCCGCGGATGTGGTTTCACTGGCTTATCTGTGGCTGCGGCGGTGGTGGCGGCTTCGCTCGCCATTGCCGTCCAACCGTTTGGTCACGCAGTTTATAAATTTTGTAATTTTTATTTGGGGTCTTTAGCAATAAACCCCTTGGATGAGTAATAAATGGTGATATGTCCAACCCTTAAATCTTTCTTTGTGATAAACCGCTATAAATATTAATTCCAATACTACCCTTATGAAATTAGAAAATCTCCTACTCAAAAATAATCCATCCCATTAATACACGTCCCTTTCCTTAAATAATGCCAAAATAATAGTAATTTTTTTCCAACTCAATATTCAAATCCCTTGAAATTAGCCAATAATTAAAAAAATAAAAAACCACCTTAATATACTCCATAAAATCAGCCAACAAATTAAAAAAAAAAAAAAAATTGCTTCTTCACATACAAAATCAAAACCCACGTGCAAGATGAAGTTTTTTTTTTTAATTATTTTTTTTTCATATTTTTTTAATATTTTCTTAAATTCTTTTAAACGAAAAACTGATTTTTTTTTCCCGACAAGTTTACTACGCCGAATATGACTATAGTTGAATAAGATTATAGGCATATTTTCTTAATTTTTTTTTTAACGAAAAATTGATTTTTTTTCCCCGACAAGTGTACTACGCCGAATATGACTATAGTTGAATAAGACTATAGTCTAATATGACTATATGTGACTATATCAACTGTAGTCATATTCTTTCTTTATATTGCATTTTTTAAAATTTTTAACTTCAGAATTCCAATTATATAGTGAGGTAAAGTGATGTTTATCAAATTATATAAAACAACTAAAATTCCCTATTGTTTAGGGAAACAATGCAATCAACATCCACACAAAAAGATCACAAAAAATCACAATTTGAATCTTGTTATTACAAGTCAACTTGAAACGAGAATATAGAACATATTCGAATATGACTACAATGATATTCAACAGTAGTCATATTCGAAAAATACATAAATATGACTATAGTCATGTTGTTGCTACTGTACATATTTGAACTGTATTTTCAGATTTGGAAAAAAAGAAAAAAGAAGGAGAAATTGAAAAATACATAAATAAAAAAATTGATAAAAAATCATTATATACATATATATCGACTCCACTAACTCAAGTATGATTATAGGCTCCCTCTCTCTCTCTAATATTTAAACACACACAGTCACAATGTAAAAACCTTAAATGCCAAAAGTAATCATGAGTTGCTGAGAAACTTCCAAGAACACAAAAACAGAAAGTAGCAAAAAAAATCGAATAGTCACATTCGAACCAGACTGTAGTCACGTTGATGTTGCTGCTTCAGATCTGGAGAGAAAAAAAAAAGAAAAAAATTAAAAATAACGAAAGGAAGGTGGTGTGATATGTATGAGGCGACAACATGAGTTTTTTGGGAGGTTTGATACCATAGCAAGTCTTGATGGCATTCGAACCAGACTGTAGCCAAAAAAAAATTGAATAGTCACATTCGAACCAGACTGTAGTCACGTTGATGTTGCTGCTTCAGATCTGGAGAGAAAAAAAAAAAGGAAAAAAATCGAAAATAACGTAAGGAAGGTGGTGTGATGTGTAGGAGGCGACAACATGAGTTTTTTGGGAGGTTTGACACCGTAGCAAGTCTTGACGGCATTCGAACCCGACTGTGGCAAAAAAAAAATCGAATAGTCACATTCGAACCAGATTGTAGTCACGTTGATGTTGCTGCTTCAGATCTGGAGAGAAAAAAAGAAAAAAATCGAAATGAGAGGTAACGAAAATTATGTGAGAGAACGAGAGGAGAGAGAGATAACGAAAGAGAGAAATCTGGAGATTTAAAGAGAGAATTAATGTAATCCTACAATCACGTGAGAGGTTATGGAAAATAAATATTGCAATTATTTTAAAAAACCTACCTATAAGGGTAGTTTTGGCTTATCACATTTATTGAGGGGGTTTCACTAATTAAGATTGAATTTTGGGTTTGTGCAAAAGTCTTAAAAGTCAAATGGGTTTTACTCATAATATTTTCCATTTGAGGGGGGTATTGCATATTTCCCCTTTTTACTACTTTAAGGGGGGTATTGCATATTTGAGGGGGGTATTGCACATTTGAGGGGGGTATTGCATATTTACTACTACGATTTATCAGTTTTCTCATAAATATGAACATTTACTAAAATCGGTCGTCTCATTGGGTAAAATACAGTTTTCATCCCTCGAGTTTGCATTAATTACATACCTGGTCCCCTATGTTCACAGAAAATATATTTGGTCCCCTATGTTTTAAAAAATTCAACAATTTTAGTCATTTTCGTCAATCTTTCGTTAAAACTAACGGAATCGAGCGTGTGTCCATCACTGCCTTAATTAACAGTAAATTGACGGAAACGACAAAAAGTGTTGAATTATTAAAACATGAGGGACCAAATGTGTTTTTTGTGACCATGGAGGACCAAATATGAAATCGGTGCAAACTTGAGAGATAAAAACTGTAATTTATCCTTTATACCAAAAAACCCCTCAATTTTTTTTTCTTCAAACTACTTTTTTCACCAATTATGGTTCTGTAGATGCTACACTTGGTGAAAACGAGTGATCCTACACCGTTGATTTACACATAATAAAACGAACATCCATGGCTATGTTTGTTAACCTTCTCAAATTCTTTTCATTCTTTCCCCAAAATAAAATTACCTTTCTGAAATATTTTCAAAAACTTTCCCCAAAAAGAATTCAAAAGTTTCTCTCTCTAACAAACATGATTTGACTGCTACAGTGAAAATTGTCTTCACTGAATTACAAACTAAAATCAATTTATCCTTCAAAATTTTCTTCCAAAATTCCCTTTTCCAACACCTTTTAAACATGATTTGACTTGCTACAGTACAAATTGTCTCCTCTCAAAACACAAACAAACTTTATTTTATTTTCAAATTCTTCTCCCAAAACATCTTTCTCCAGAATAAAATGGAAATGGAAGCTCAAAAGCTTACCAAACATAGCCCATGTGTATGTGTGCTAGGCATTTGATTATTTATATAAATCTATGGTACAAAACCACCAATACTTTTCATCAACAGTAGCATCTCATATAACCAATTTTATTAACTCTAAAAATCTATATTCCTCTTTACTTTATTTTTAGACAAAATAATTTCAATGTCCAAATCTTCTATTTAAATTCATTTTTTTTTATTTTGTAATAAATGATTGGAAAATCTAATTTGTGAACATTGAAAAAAAAATGTTTGTTCGTTTATAAATTCAGTTTTTAATAATGTAATTTAAAAGTAAAAGTGGTCCAATTATTTTTTGGGCCTCAAAGATCTAACCCATATATAAATACAAAAAGTAAATGAATCTATTGGGCCTCTTCGTTGACTTGGGCTCTTGGCAGTTGCCCTTGTTGCATTGGGCCAGGACCTACCCTACTCCTTAGCTTAGACCTATTACATGAAGGCACCACTCTTCGTCAGCATTTAATTCTTTTTTATCTTTTTGTAATAAATAAACTCCAATATATAGATGCATTGGTAAACGTAAACTCTCGTATAATAGTTTGCAAACAATACGAGAAATGTAAATCACATTAGGTTAATCATGTGTGACAAGCTCGACCTAGCGACTTTTAGCAAATTAATTTAAATTATAATCAATTAACACAAACTCACTTGAGCATTTATTTTTGGGTAAATTGCACTTGACCCCCTTGTGGTTTGGACATTTTGCACATGACCCCCTTATGGTATGAAATTAGGCACATAACCCCCTTGTGGTTTTGACATTTTGCACATGGCCCCCTTATGGTATGAAATTAGGCACATAACCCCCTTGTGGTTTTGAAATTTTGCACATGACCCCCTTATGGTATGAAATTAGCACATTGAATATAAAATTGGAAAAGACTAAATTACAGTGTTCTAAAAATCGGCCGAGGCGGCCGATTAATCGGTCTCTGAGGCGGAGGCGGTCTAAAACCTTTACAATTTTAGTGTAAAGGTTTGAAAAATCGGTTTTTTGCCTGTGAGGCGGTTTTAGGCGGTCTGAGGCGGTCCGAGGCGGTCAAACCTTTAAGGCGGGTCAAACTCAGTGGCAAAAATTGGTCAAAAATAGGTCAAAAATCGGTTAAAAATCGGTTTTTTTTTTTTCAAAATAAAAGTTGGATTTTAATAAAAGAAAATATGAGTTTATGCCTTATTTTGTTTATGTTAATTGTTATTGTTAAAGAACTAATGATGTATGCCAAGAATGTTCAAGAATAAATGTAAATTCAAAAAAATTGGTTTTTTATTTGTAATTTATAAGGATATTTATGTATTATGATCTTATAATTATTAAACTTTTATTATGTAATTAGGATATATACATGATGGAGATATAACTATGTTTAAATATTTTTTTATATATGTTTGGAGTATTTATAAATAATATTTAGAAATATATTATATTAAATTTTAAAAACCGATTTATTTTCGATTTATCACCGATTAATCACCGCCGCACCGATTAATCGTGAGTCAGTGCCTGACCGACTCGGACCCAATTACCGCTTTTTACAACCTTGCTAAATTACCCTTATCAAGTCAAAAATTTTTATTTTAATTTAAAAATAATTATTTTATAAAATGAAAAGCATAATGTACGTTGTTGTAAAATGAGAAATATAATATATTATTGTGTTTTTTTAATTTTCGGGACAAAATATTGTGGGGACAAAATATTGTGAGCATTTAATTCTTGAAAATACATCACATAATACATACATAAATGTTGTAAATCTATACAACTACATGGTCTAGTGTGTGTAACCAATGAAATTTGCATATTTAATAGGTAGATCACATAATAAACTCTCGATAACTAACACACCAACCTCTTTAAATATAGGGGGCAACTATTTTGAATACTAATTTTTGCTTAGTTGAATACTACCAAGTTGAAAACCACAATTGAGTACATATTTATAAGTTTTTTCTTACTTTAATACCAAAATAAAAATAAAAGTACAAAAATACCCTTTCATACAAAATACTAATTACATCAATTTTTCTTTGAAATTGCCTATTTGAAAACCAAATAAAAAAAAAGAAAAAAAAAATTCAAACACAAAAAAACCTCCCTCCGTCCACCCCTCCCTCCGTCCACCCCTCCCACGCCGCCCGACGCCGCCGCCGCCGCTCCAACCATCGCCGCCGCCGGACGCCGACGCCAAACACCGCCGAACGCCGCCCAACGTCGCCCAAAGCCGCCGCCGTCGTCGTCTTCGAATAGTAAGTTATAGTTGTTTCGATTTTTTTTCTTTAATATTTATTTAAGATTTGATTGTTTGATATGGGTAATTAGGATTTGGTTGTTTTAGGTTAGAATGATCGTTAATTAGTAATGGGTGCATCTGATTTCAGTCGATTTGAGCATTGATTTGAGATTCGTGGGTCGGTTCTTCGTTCACCATTTTCGACCTGTATATGTCGATTTTCGATGAATTTTCGACAGGTTGATGTCGAAAATTCATCAAAAATCGACATGTAGATGTCGAAAATGGTGAAATTGTTGAATTTGGAATTTTGGTAATTCGGCAGCAACCTGTCGAAAATTGGTTGAATTTTCGACAGCGACTTGTCGAAAATTCAACCAATTTTCGACAGGTAGCTGTCGAATTTGAACTGTGATTTTTTTTTTTTTTTTTTCCTATTTTTATTTGCTTGTGTTTATATTATGTATATTAATTTTTATTTGTGTGTTATTTTGCAGTGGAAGAACCACGTGAACCTCGTATACCTCCGACTGTCTCGAACCGTAAGAAGAGGAAGGAATTATCCGATAGAGGCAAGGGCATACCGGTCACGACCAAGAAAAAGACCACGACCAAGAAGAAGTCTGGAGAGGGTTCTTCGTCAACGAATCCGGTGTCGGCTCTACCTTCGACTGTAGAAGTTGGTGATTCGAGCAACGAACCGGTCCGAGGTCCCGAGATACCGGAATTGTACACAAAATTTGATAAGCACATTGCTTATCATATTGTGAACGGAGGGCCAGATCGTTCGGAGCGCGGCTCAGAATTTCGAATACGAAATCACACAGGAACTTTGAAAGGTTGGGAGCCGGCGCCGTTTATTACAGAGGTAGTACAAAGATGTGGTTTAATGTCAGTTGTACAGGCATCGTACAATACTGTGGACGGCCATCTACTTAGAGCCTTCATAGAGAGATGGCAGCCATCTACCAACACATTTCACTTACCTGTTGGAGAGATGACCATCACACTTGACGATGTGAGTACGTTGGTCGGTTTGCCAGTTGTTGGGCGTACCGTAGCTTGCGAGCGTTTGGTCCGTGATTCCAAAACGATCCCCAGTACTTTGATGTTCGAGTTGCTAGGTGAGTACCCGGACGATGTAAACAAGAAGAAAGCGGTCAAGTTGGAATGGTTGAAGGCTAAATTTAGCAAAGTGACCATGAGAGATAGTGCGGAGAAGAGGACATACGCCATTCGGGCGTATTTGTTATTTTTGTTCGGGTGTACTATACTGTGCGACAAGACAGACAACATGGTAAGCGTTGAGTACCTAAATCTTGTATCTGATTTGGATCGGATCGGCGAGTATGCTTGGGGCACTGCATGTCTTTGCCGGTTGTACGATGAGCTTTCCTCAGCCTCACAAAAATCAACGAACTCGATGGCTGGCTGGCTGACGCTCTTTCAGTCATGGATTTACGAGCACTTTCCTTATTTGGCGGGTGGCACATTGAAGACGGAATTCGAGGGGCCATTAGCGAGCCGATGGGAGCCTCAGTCAAAGACTACTTCAACGCCTGAACGAGCGTCGTACCTGCGATCTCGATTAGATGATTTGATCCCCGATCAGGTAACATACCAGTTTAATAATTTGTTATTACTACTTAAGTAGGTTTTTAAATCTAATTTTTTATTTATTTTACTAGGTTTTATGGTCACCGTATACGGCTATTCGTGATCGTTTCCCGATGCCAGATTCTGCTTGATTTAGTGGGATGATATGTTGCATTGACCACTTCGAGGCATATCATCCGGACAGAGTGTTGAGGCAGTTCAACCGGGTGCAAATCATTCCAGGTCGTGCATACATGTCAAAAGATATGTACAAAGCTCTAGTTAGCAAAGGTCGACCGGTCCAGAACTCAATTTTCGTTGCGTACGGCGAACGATTCTCTGATCGGTGGGAGGAGTATTGTCTGGACGAGGAGTCGAGGTCCGTTGAAATTGAACTCGGGGAGGCGGACACTTCGCCGGACTACATGAATTGGTTCCGACCCAGATGCATGTTACAACTGAGTAGGCATGGAGCCCATCCACCTCGACCCCAGGCGGATCGACCTCGACCCCATGAAGCTCGTCCAGAGGGTGGTACCGATAAGGAGGTCCAATAATGGTTTGAACGACTCTTGTGTCGGTATAGTGCTTTTTCCTGACTCTTGAGTTGGTATAGTGTTGAAAGAATCATTCGAATGCCCTCGTAATCTCATCAGTACAGGTATAAGCTGCAGTATATTACACTTTATTACTCAGCACAATTATAAAATACAACTTCAATGAAATGAGACGATAGTAGCGACATTTACCTTTGGAGAACAACTAGCTTGCTTCGATTTTTTTTTCTTTGGCTCCACATACTCAAAATGTGATTTGTCCCGGGTGCTTGATTTGTCTTTCCTACTTTTTGCCGGTCGACCTTTGCTAACAATTTTTTCACTTGGCTCCGTAAGGTTAGTCTTCTCTGGGTGGGTAAAATGTCTCAAATGGTTGCGCAATTGAGTTCTTGCATCGAGATCGGCACATTCAAAGAGCTTCTGGTATTCCGATAATTCTTCGTCGATGGTTGGTAGGATGACTTGGCATGTGGTCGCGACGGGCTCAATACTCATGTGTTTCCAATACGAGCCTATTAACTCAAGTGGGATAGGACATTTGTTCACACAACATACTCATGAAGTTCATGGCGACATGGTAGACTGTGGGTTGTTCGGATGGCGCAACTACAACCCATATCGCTCGGTTGCAATAGTTTCGCATTGTCCACCTCAACTTTGAGTAGTTGCAGAGCGTATTTTGAGATACTTCCACGAAGCTCATTGTATATCAACGTTTTGAAAGTGTGCTCGTAAGTATTTTTACTTACTTCAAAGGAAGCCTTGATGTCATTGTGTTGTTCGACAATTTGATTGTGGACTTTCGTATACAAATCCACAAATGTGCCAGTTGAATTACGCACATCCCTTTTCATTCGTCCGTGTGCCCCCTCCACCCTATTAGAAGTGTACGTTCCAAAATGAGTATACTTATTTGTCCACACCGATACAAGTCTCTCCTTGTACGGATCCAACCATGAATTAGCTACATACTCTATAGCCGGGAGATAACCCATAAATGTTCTTTTCAAATCCTCCCAATCCTCATTGAACTCCTCTATGGTATTTCTTTCAATAAGAGCCGAAAAACTCGACTGAAATTGCTTCCATTTGGTGATGTCCTTTGGGAACAATTTCTTACAATTGGCCACTATATTCTTGTTCACATGCCACCGACACAGCAAGTGATGACTCGATGGATACACATTGGCCACTGCTTTCATTAAACCCAAATCTCGATCTGTTACAATGCAATTAGGCCGAGGACAACTGGTCATGGCCTCCTTCAAACAACGCAACGCCCATTCAAAATTTTCCGTCTTTTCGTGGTCCAAGTATGCAAAGGCAATTGAGAACGTCTTGTTGGTACAAGTAAAACCCACAATCTCAAGAAATGGGAGTCCGTAACGATTGGTCTTGTACGTGCAATCGATGACGAATACGTACGGATACGACTGTGCCAACTTAATGCATTTCGGGTGGATCCAAAACAAGTCGGTAATCGCATTCAACTCGTTCGATCTATGGTACGAGAGGTATTCATCTTCTTTCAACTTGACGAACAATGATTGCAATTGAGATCTCCCATCCAATTCACTGAAATTTAACTTAGAGATAGTATTGTAAACTGTCTTCATACCAGTTACATTAGACGGGTCCTTTTGCTTCAATGCTCTTAGAATTGCCCTTGGTTTCACCATTGCTTTCTTCATAGTGTGAACAAAGGAAACATCCTCCTTTGATAATCTTCCGGCATAAGAGTGTCCGTGCAAGTTTTCGAATAAGTTGTGGTTGTGAATACCACAACTAACATCCAATTTCCACTCAGCCTTTTCATCATCCTTGTGTTCTCTTGTCCCCTTCAATTTAAACGGACAATTGCATTTCTTTGAACCGGTGCTCCTTTTTCCCGGTCTTTGATCATCTTCACCTGGTACCTTCTTGCCAACATAATGGCCCCCACGCTCACAACGAACAATCACATACGGTGTCCTACGTCCTCTATCCCCGTCACTCGAACCCCCAATCATTAACACCATTCCAATTCTTTTACATACTTCACGAACCCATGCCATTAAAGCTTCTTTTGTTGGGAATTTTTCTGACGTGGTAAATGAATGGGTGCAATCGATCTACACAAAAGTGTCGAAAATATAAGACAAGTAAATTTGCAACAGGAACCAAATCGACACTTAAGTGTCGAAAATATAGGTCACTTTCGACACCAAAGTGTCGAATTATGATACAATTTTCGACACTTTAGTGTCGAAAATTACCCATATTTTCGACACTAAAGTGTCGGAAATTGTATCATAATTCGACACTTTGGTGTCGGAACTTAAGGGTATTTTCGACACATACACGTCGAAAAATAAGGGTATTTTCGACCTGTATGTGTCGAAAATACATGGCGAGTTTTAAAAAAAAAAAAAAATCAAAATCGATGTTTTAGCTCAAAAAATACATGAATACATACCTGAATGGGTTCTCCTTGCTCGTAAACTACCATTCTATTGTCATTTGAGGCCATTTTGCAAGTTGTGTAAGGTTTTGATTTCTTTTGTTTTGGGGTTTTTTAGGAGGGTTTTTGGGGAGGGAGAAGAAGGAGGTGGAGGAGGTGAGGGGTTTGTGAGTGAGGAGGGAAATGTTTTTTTTAGGTATTTGATTATTTGGTTTTTAAGAAAGAAAAATAATATTTGTGATATTTTTTGGTTTTAATTTTCATTAAGGGTATTAAAGTAATTTACAATTAATTATTTATTTTTTATTTTTTTGGTATTCAAGTAAGAAAAAATAGTATTTGAAATAGTGAATCCCTTAAATACACAATTAATGCATTTAATTATTAGTACAATCCACTAATTCTTGATTATCGCACAGTCAAAAGGAAGTCTTCTACTCTTAAGTCTTAACAAAAGAAAAAGAGAAGGTTGTCGTTGTAGAATAGAATAACAACTTTTTTTAACTTTTGTTTGTTAATTTAACCGCCATTGTCTTCGTCTTGAAATTTTAAAAACCTGACAGTATTTTCTCTCTCCACGTGCTTCACAAGGGCCCACATCATCACAACCGACACATCAAATTCAGCTTATACATTTTCATTTTTTGTTAATAAGAAAAATAACATATAAACCAGCGCAGCAATAAACATGAAAATTCGAAACAGAGTAACAAAAAAAATCACTCTCTCTCTCATAAATATGTTAAAATTAAACACCACACAATAAAAACCCTAATTAAAAGTCCTTCAGTGGAAAATTAAACAAAAACAATATTGACTAGGAAAATATATAATAAAAGATAAATAAATAACGCAAACGTGGGTGAATTGACGATTTAGGACATGAAAACGAAAGCAAATAACGAAACTGACACTGTGAGCATCAACGTTTTCATCGTTGCCGGAGCTTCCAAAACGCCGCCGGCATTGTCGGAGGTACTGTTCTGAGAGTCAGCAGTGGGTCCTTCCGACGGCGCTCCGTCGGGTGAGCTTGTCGGTGGGGCTGGGGGCGATAGCATGGGAGCTGGCGACGCAGCAGATTCCGGCGCCGGAGCATCAGCTGCCGGAGCTGGCGAGGGGGAAATCTCCGGAGCTGGACCAGGTGCCGGAGATGGAGCCTTCCCGAAAAGCTCAACCGGAAGAAGCAAACTGTCGACGGTGAAAATGCAGAGGGGAGTCGAGTCGAGTACAGTCGACGCGATTCTGGACGAGTCCACTCCGGTGTCGAGACTCACTGAGTCACCGGCTGTCTTCACGCTGAGGTCGTATTTTCCGGCGCCGTTGGTGGCGAGGGTGGAAATCTTACCCTTCGTCTGTTTCAGAGTCCCGACGGGAGCGTAACTGGCGAGCGCGTGGTACTGTAGGATCGAGACCACCTCAGCGTTGGAGAGCGTGCTCAGATCTGGTACGCCGGCCGCCTTGAACGCCTCATCGTTCGGCGCGAAAATCGTCAAACCCTTGTCTAACGCCGACTCGTACACTTTCAAAACGCCGTTGGAAACAATCAGAGAGGCGAACGTCTTGCACCCGGCCTTCACCAGTAACGCCGTGATGTTGACGTCGGCAGACGGCGCCGTCAGAACCGCGGCGGGGGCGATCGCCTTGCTCACCTCGATAACGGAGACGTTGTACGGGATTTGCTTGACCGACTTAGTGTAAGTGGAGTCCAGCGGCGAACCGGCGACGCCGGATCCGAATCCGACCTTCCCTCCCTTCAAATCGGTAATGTTGACGAACCCTAGGTTTCCGTCGGCGTTTCCGGTGGTCTGATACAGTGTGGTGGAGAGCACCGAGCCTTCAGAGATTTTGTGGAGCTTCGGCGCGTCGAAGTAGTCGAGCAGCACGTGCAGGGCGAGGATGTTCTTAACGACGCTGAGGGGGTATTTTCCGGTGAAGGACGACAGTGCTCCGTTTGGGAGGACGCAGACGGTGACCGGTTCGCGGCTGTTGATTTCGTCGGCGAGCTTAGTTTGAGAGAGCAAGGTGTTGAATTCGCTGTACTCGGGGTAACCGTCGAGAATTTCGGTGATATTGGTGGCGGCGGCGATGGAGACGGCGGCGAGTGTGACGACGGCGAGGAGAGAGAGTGTGAGTGAGGCTGCCATTGTGGAAATGGTGGTTCTGCACTGAGACTGTGAAGCTGCAGAAAGAGAGAGTGGGGGGATTTATCTATATTTCAGCCGAGAAAAAGTAAGTATAAAATATAATACTCTTATTTATTTATTATTTTTTAGTAACAATGATTTGCCATGTCAGCTTTCGAGCCGTTTGACTCTCGATTATCAAAATTTTGGATTCCTATAATTACGTTTAACCGTCCGATTGATATATTTTTTTTCTTTAAAAAAACACACACACAAAAATAATGCCATAAATCGAATTAAAATAAAGGTAAAAAACAATATTTCATATTTATATCTCCATTTTGATATGATTTAACAAAAATGAAATTAAACCATGTATAATTATATTAAACTATTTATCTACTGCGGGACTTGAATTAAATTAAAGTATTTATAAAATGCCCTTAATCATTACAAAGATTACATACATGATGATACATGCAATTTATATGACATATTCTTCCTTTTTACGGTTGCAACTTTTTTCTCGTCATCGTTTTCCGATTTTGTAGATGCTATATTCGATGAAATATCGATTATTTTTAAAAATTGTAGATCTATACATAATATGTATGTATGTGTGTGCTTAGTGGATGATTATTTATAAAAATCTACGGTTTACAATCAACTAAGATATTTTACGGGTGTAAAATCTCATAAACTGTATCTATCCACAATCAACCGCTCAAAAATTCAAACTCGATATTGTATTTGAATAAATTCACTTAAAAGTGATTTGAAAAATTACAGGATGTATTTTACCAGAAATATAATTAGATATATGTAGTATCCATTATAGTATGAGATATCATTTTTTACTAAAGAAGTTTATTATTTCTTTGATAAAGAAAAACAAAAGAAGTTACTCATTGGTACTAGTCTAGTAGCTAGTGGGGTTAAAGTAACTAACCAGGGTTAACAATATGGTTGGCTCTTGGTTAAATAAAAACGTTGAGTTGGTTTTTGGCTGGCATGTGTGAGAGAAAGTGTGAGGTTGGTATTTGTTCGTCTTTATTTCTGGGTCACAGCTGTACACCAGATCTGTATTCGGTGGGATTCGCCCTTTTACATGAATTGACAAATTTGCCACTGAGCTTCCAAATTCTTCCGGTGGCTCTTGAATTGACAAATTTGCCCCTGACTTCCACTGAGATTTTGGGCCAATTGATGACCCTACGTATTAATCTCAACCATAATGAAACTGGGCCTTAGTGGGCTGGTAAATG
Organism: Erythranthe guttata; assembly: GCF_056151865.1. Classification (NCBI taxonomy): domain Eukaryota; kingdom Viridiplantae; phylum Streptophyta; class Magnoliopsida; order Lamiales; family Phrymaceae; genus Erythranthe; species Erythranthe guttata. The sequence goes on from NC_142534.1 coordinate 16,866,617, forward strand.
GTGGGCCTTTTAAAAAAACAATAGTAATGGGTCATTGGTCAACGTGTCGGGTCGAACAAATCGAAAAGAATTGAACCCGACCCGCATCGTAGTAGAGATCCGTCGATTTTTTTTTATTTTTTTATTTAATCAATTCCATCCGATTACGGGGTAACTTAATTGGTGGAAAAACGAGGTGAAAGAATAATGGTTGTAATTACCAACACGTAATAGATTTTTCGTAATTTGACCTTAACTCAGGGGATGACCGTAATTTACTTTAAATTTAATATAAAAAAAAATTTGAATGCTTACAAATTCATTGATCTTGCAAAACCGAAGCCCACTTAACAAAATTGGAAGTATAGCCCAACGATTTTATACATTCAATTTGCAATGTAAAATTAAGCAGCCCAAAATACCTGTATACATATGAAGTCCAATAAGAGAATCCCTTTATTTCACTTTCCCCCCTTTTATATTTTCTTATTTGCAAACACACCCTTTATTATTTCCTCTCGACAAAAGTCTGTGTACTTTTATATTTGAAAAAAAAATAAAAAAATCCCAGACCTCCTGCCAAAAAGCTGACATGACAAAACTCTTACATATACTTACAAATTACAATTACTTCTCTCTCTCTCTCTCTTCTTTCTCTCACACACACTGCCACACACACACACACAGAGAAAATGTGGCAGCAGAAGGGGGTGGTGGTGTCTGCATGCGCGTAATCCTTGCTTGTCTTTCTTCTCTCTCTCTTAAATCTTAATTGAATTCCAGGCGGTTTTGAGTTTAGCTTTTCTTTCTACCTTTTCAATTCACGTATATATCATATATATATATATATATATACACACACAAGAACAGTGTGTGCTGTGTGTGTCAGAGTTGCTTTACAGTGACAGAGAATTCAGAGCACCACTGTTTGAATATATATAAACAGGATATATGTATGTATTTATTGCCGATGCATTCACAACTACTCCACCCCACTACCGCAGCACCACCACCTCCAGGTTTTCTCTCTTTCTCTCTCTAGCTTTCTCTCTCTCTCTCTATAACACACACACACACACACACAAATACAAATAGTTGAATTTGATGGGTTTTGGATGTATGAAGGAAATGAAGACGATGATGGTTGTTCATTAAGAGAAGATTTAGGTGAAAAGATCGATCTTGAGCTTGGGATTGGACGGTGTGGATTAATTGCAGATGAAATTATTAAAATTAAACAGGAAAAGAAATTAGATTCCATTTTCAGTGCTGCTCAGTTTAATGAGTTATGTAACCAAATTCATATCTGCAATCTTATAAACTCTGGTTCGCCTGTGCCGTTTCATATTTGGATGAGTGTTTTTACTTCCTTCGGCCCTTCAATCTGCAACACATACCCTAACTGTAAGAATATTCTCTCTCTCTCTGCTTTTTTTTTTAAATTTTTTTTTTTTTAGTTTTATAAAATGGGCTTTTAATTTTAATTTTAATTTCAATTGGCTAATGCACTTTTTTTAATTTCAATTTTAATTATAAATCAATTGGCTAATGAATTTTAGTTTATTTTTTTATTTTATGAAATGGGTTTTTCATTTTAATTTTTAATTTTAATTTTAATTGGCTAATGCATTTTAAAAAAAATTATGAACTGGGGTTTTTTTTTTTCAATTGGGTGCATTGTATTTTTATTTTTAAATTCTATGAAATGGGTTTTTAATTTTAATTTCAATTGGATGCATTTTAATTTTTTTTTAATTTTATGAAATGGGCTTTTAATTTTTGTTTTAGTTTCAATTGGCTAATGCATTTTAATTAATTAATTTATTTCTGAATCATAGGTTTCTGTACTAAAAGCTGTGATCATACTAGTAGTGAAATGGACACTGAACCAGGGAGGTGTAAAAGAACAGATGGGAGAAAATGGAGGTGTAGTAAAAGCGTGCTTCCACACCAGAAATACTGCGAACGCCACATGTACAGAGGCCGCGGTCGAGGTTCTTCATCGACAAGAAAACACACTAGTACACCTACTGAAGGTGTTCGTACAAGTGACGAAAACATCGATGGTTTATCGGCAATTCAGACAGCCATTTCTGCTCAAAACATGACTTACATGGAACAACGCAATGGCGTATTTGGTTCGTCTCCGAAGAGTGTTCTTCGTGATTGTGCAGGTTCGTTTTACTTTGAAATTTCAATGCGTGTAGATATTACGAGAAAGTATACGCGCCGCTAATTGTTGTTCGTAAACATTAAGCACGTTTTTAGTATAGAGCCAGGGGGGCATGGCCCCCGACGTTTCTTAACAACCTAACGTTTAATATAGAGGTCGATTAAGTTTTAGTAGCCTAGTAATGTTGCTCTCTAGCATACTTTTAGGACTCGTTCGGTTACAAACGTAATTAAGAATTGTGATTCTTTAGATAATAAGCGATCACTAATCTCGATTTCTTTTTTCTTTTTCCTTTTTGTTTTTTGCACGAAGTAGGTAAAGTCAACCTGGAATTGGGCAGTAAGGGCAATACAGTAACTTCACCACAGAGATGCCGAAGAACAGATGGCAAGAAATGGCAATGCAGAAGAGATGTTCTCCCCAATCAAAAGTACTGTCAAGTGCACATGCATAGAGGGGCGAAAAGGCTCGTTTTGAATCCGGAATCTTCCAGGAAAGTTCCGGAAGGTTCTACTCGGATAGCTCGTATTTCTTGTACAAGTCTCGGAAACAACATCAACTTGAACACTGTGCCAGCAAGTCCTCACCGACACGTCACTGAGAACAATTCAACTAGCAGCAGCACAAGTGATGCCACTACCATCACAGACGAAAACATTAGCTCTTGTCTTAAAAACTCATTTTGATAGAAGTCGTTTTGACTTGAGTTTCGGTTTTGGTGGTACCTTAAAAACTTGATGTATAGTTTTTTTAAGTTTTTCGGATGGACGTATTTTGGTACCGTTAGTTTTCTTTGTTTTGTGCCTCTTATCAAATGTGCCCTTATATTGAGATATAAAGTTGATAAATGAGAAAATAGGTAAGATCAAGATTTATATCTATGTGTATTATTGTGTGTGAATTAAAGGTGTAAAACTACCCGATGTATATCCCTAGACGAGAGTGGGAGAGGAGCAACTGAAAATAGATAGCACGAGACAACATTTTTACAACATTTCGATGAATACGGAATCATACAAATGAATTTTGTACGTTCGTTTCTCCAAGTTCTAGTAGTTCAACATGAAAGATTACAGAAACTAAAAACGAAAAAAAAAAACACGATACGATACGCCAGCTACTTTGGGCAGACGGGGTTGACATTCTTAACTATCCAAGGATGTTCCATGATTTTTTCCAACGAGAGCCTTTTCGAAGAATCCTTTACAAGAAGCTGCATAAAAGGCCAGACAAATCAAGAAAGCCAAACAAAAAATTAAAAATAAAAATGAAAAATATCCATTCATTTAAATTAATTTGAACCGACGACAGATGTACAAAATTTACCCTGCTAATGAGATCTTTAGCTTCGGCGCAAATGTCGGGGGAGGAAGGAAAGCTTAGATCAACCTTCATAATCCTACAAAACTCAACCTTAATCAGAATGTAATAAATGAAAAAATGCAGTGTGAAGAAAGAAAGGTACACTATTGTTTCTTATTATTACCTTCTAAACGTGTCTTTCTGGCTTTCAGCCTCGAACGGAGGGACACCGTATAAAAACTCGTAACAGAGTACGCCCAGTGTCCAATTATCCACCGCCCAGTCGTGGGCTTTGTTCTCCACCATTTCTGGTGCTAAGTAGTCCAAAGTTCCACACATTGTGTGTCTTTTACTTCTGGATTGGACAGACCAACCGAAATCCGCAATTTTAAGACGTCCCTATAACCGATACATAAAGGCAATCGTAAGTTTTTTCTATCCTCAAAATCTACCGTTAGGCGAACTCGAGTTCACTATTTTGTGCTTGTTACAGGTATATACAGTTGAGCTCATTATAATCAAGTACGTGTCATAAAGCCGTACAACTATCGCAGTCTGATATATTTGGAAAGGTTTACCGGAGTAAATACAGAAAATTAAGACAAAATCGATGGAGTTGTAAAAATAAAGAGACAGAACTAACAAATTTATCAGACTAAGCCTTAGAAAAATTACCTCATGATCGAGCAACAAATTTTCGGGCTTGATATCTCGGTGAATCACATGCTTTTCATGACAATATGCCAGAGCTTGTGTAAGACTAGCTATGTACTGATTTTCAAGAAAAAAATAAAACCATCAGGTCAGAATATAGCTCAAAGTTTCAAATACGAAAAAAATGAAGCCCGACAAAACCTCAAATAGACTGACAAGCAAGCACACATAAAGGGAGCATCCAAACATGGATTATAATAAAAAGAAAAACTCAACCACAAATACATAGTCAGAGACAACTAAGAGAGAATAAAGAGAAGATAAAAATGGGGTTTTTACTACCGTGGCAGCTTTTCTTTCGGAGAGATTTCCCAATTTGCGGAGTTCTTTGTAGAGTTCGCCGCCATGGGCGTACTCGAGGATCAAGAAAATTCGTTCATCGTCGTGAAACCATCCGTAAAGCCTCAGAACATTAGGGTGCCTAAGGCCTGTTTGGATCTCCATTTCCCTGCGCAACTGGTGGTGCAATCTGTACTTCTCTATTTGCTCCTTGAACACCACCTTCAGCGCCACTATGTAATTACTCTGCCAAACAAAATCACACACACCCACACACACACACAGAGAAAAAATTCAGGAACAATTTTTTTTTCAAAAAAAAAAGAAAAAGATTGACGCTTTGTGTTGAGATTAGATTAAGCAAGTTACCTTGATTTCGCGGGCGAGATATACTCGACCGAATTTCCCTTTGCCGAGGGGTTTGCCGATGTCGAAATCGGAGATAGACCATTGCCTTTTGGGTGTTTTGAGGGGTTGTTTGGGGGGTTTGAGTGGATTACCGGTCATCGGATTTGGTAGAAATTGGGAATGCGAATTGACAAAATGAAAAAAATTTGGGGAATTAGGGATTTGGGATTTGATCGGAGTTGTGGGAGGGAAACGGGGGTATTTGAATTTGTGTGTTCAATTCAAACCGGATCTCGAACCCGGGTTCATACTTTTTTTTTTTTTTTTAGAGTACTTTCACATGTCCGGGTCGGGTCAACAAATTGAACATAACTATTTTGTTTTTTGTTTTTGACAGTAATTTATTTCTCTCGTTATTTGTACATGCTTAAATTTCTTCATAATTTCGCTATTAAATGTGACAGTTTTCAAGATTTTATTTAACTTAGGAACATTATTTATTACACTTCTCGAATATAAAAATAAGTGTGATTAAAATACTTAACCAAAATTGGTTTATATTATCATTTTTTTTTTTAATGAAAGTACCCATTTTCCGGTTAAAGCAATGAAATACAAGTATAGGAGAACCTCAAGAAATTAATAACCTCATTTAAATAATATATTTTTTCTGTCGTGATGAAAAATATTTCGCTAGATTAGTAAAATTTGACTGGTCCCGACATGATCTCATTTCAAAAGGTTAAGAAAGGAAAAAAAACAAGTTAATTTGGTACTAATTCATTTACTCTTATTTTGAACAATTAGTTTTTGAATATGTTTTTATATATTTGATCTCAACTTAATTAATATATTAAATATTAACCCTGAAAATCATCCAACCCACAAAATTAAATAAAACGATTCCATTCTGCACAACAAAATATACATTTTAAATACACATTATGTATGCAATAGACAAATTCAAGGCAAGTGAGTACATGTAGGACAAATTCAACTTTATACTAATACTATGTAGCATGTATTAACAAGCCATATGGCCAGAGTATATAAATACATGCAAGACAAATTCTATTTTTCGACTTTTTTTTTTTTATTTTGAAGTTTTACATGTTAATAATTACTATATTTTTTCAAGCCATTTTTTTCAATGAAGACGACGTGTTAACCTAGCTAGCGCCAAACTCCCGGTTCCACTTTTCGATCTCTTCCCACTTGCTTTTCTTTAAGCTAGGTCTAATAACAGTCATCGCCTTCTGAAAATCTCCGAGTTTTAATCCCCTAACCTGCACATATTTTTTCAAGAGTGAGTGGATCGTGTGGTCAATGGTTAAAAACTTTCGATTCAGCCCAAGATTTTACGGCTAACAAGTAAAAATTACCTGATTTGCCTGGACAGTAAGAATATTTGAACCGAGCTCTCTGATGGGCATCATCGCAGCTTCCCCACACAACGCCTGTAGGTCACTTCCAGAATATCCTATAAATTTAACATTTTGCCACGAATTTAAAAGACGTGCAAAAAAAATGTTCATCGGGTTTTTGCTGAGAAACAATATTCACATATGTAACTGTAAGTAAGTTTCACACTTGCTCATGAAATTTGCACAACCATTTATCAGTTTTAATCACTTTTCTCTATAGCTTTTTAAAATGTATGGTTTGTCACTTCTCTATTTCACGAAGCAAAATAATAGAGGCCCATATTATTTAGGGGAAATATATATATATATATATATATATATATATATATATATATATATATATATATATATATATATATCTTAGTCTTACCATCTGTTTCCGCGACAAGTCTCTCTAAATCTCGATCTGTTTTCCAAGAACAAGAAACAATGTCAAATAACAGAATTCCAGCTGTGCATGGGATGTGACCAGGATTCGTCGAGCTAAAATTATGATCTGACCTGGCAAAGAGAATGCATGGCCCTTGAGCTTATGTTTCAAAAGAAGTCTTCTGGCATTTGCATCCGGCAAAGGTATGTATATTCTCTTCACCTGTTTCAATATTTTGACACAGGAAGAAAAAGACGGTTCACTTAAATCCACCCCAGCTATATATTTTAAGCTTATAGGACAATCTTTGTATATAATACTCGGGCTCCTCAGAAATGTTCCTTTCCAGCACTTAAATATATCACAGGTCACATCAACACTGAACTTGGAGCCAATTAGTCCAAGATTTATAGTACTTAAAACAATTTTTTAAACATCTATAAAAAGCCGACTTGTTTGTAGGGTAAAAAACTAGAGACACGTGTCATAGATTTTTTTGGAAAAAAAGTTGATACAGAATGAGAATTTCACCACTCGGTTCATAAATAAAAATGCCGTAACGAGCAAGTTAATGAATTTTTGCTAACCAGTCTTCTGAGAACTGCATCATCCAGCTCTTGGGGTTTATTAGTCGCACCTGCAAAAGCATAAGAATACGTCTGAGAAGAGAATCACAGCATAGTCAATTATAGATTATATTTGTTGTTATTAGTCCATCTGCATAATTTTAGCACCTTAAGTTAGTCTATTTAGAATAAAAAGACGATAGCCTGAGTAGCATAATTCCTTAAAGATAAGCATAAGTTACATTGATGCGTGGTACAAGGAAAATATCAATGTGGTTAAGTTCACATATTTGGATCTTAGCAGCTGGCTTTTTGAAGGCATAACAGTTGCTTGGAGAGGAAGATAAAATCAAGACAAATACAGAATATACATGAGACTCAGAATTACACAAAAAGACAATCAAGCTCCATATAAGTATCATCTGTAAGCAGTAAAATCCACAACCGCAGTCAACACAAGAGCTAGGAATGCAAAGTTTACCAATGACAGTGACTAAATCACCAGAACTCGATGCTACCCCATCGAACTGAACGAGAAACTCCGACTTCAGCCTTCTACTTGCTTCATTCTCATTCTCTGTTCTTGTTGACATTATACTATCAATCTGTACAACAGAAGGTTTGTGAATAGTTGTATAAGCACCAATCAGCCATCAATAGATCATAAATATGGAAATAAGAAAGCATAGGCACGGCGAAAAACAGGTAATTAATAATAGCAAACTACAAGCGTAAAGAACAAAAGATGATCAGATGCAATTGAGGTACAAAAACTGGGTTCTTAAGGCAGGCCGTAGGATGTGTTTAAGCAATCATTTTCTTGATAAAGAGAGCCACTTATATCCACTATTTCAATTAATGGAAGTTTTCAATGGAGTAAAAATCAAAGGGTAAGCCACATAAGGGTAGCAGCTAAAAATCACATATATGGACCCAACGTTCAACACTCGAGACGGTTCAATACCTCATCAATGAAAATTACAGATGGCTGCCTGGAAATGGCAACCTGAAAAAGGGTTCGAACAAGCTTTTCACCCTCTCCCACCTGACATCATATATAAGCATTTCAGATATTATAACTAACAGAACAAGGGCTTACAACCTGTTAGGGAGGGAGAAAAACAGACAACACGCACCCACTTTGACGTCAAGGAAGAAGCAGAAACACTAAAAAAGGTAGCATCGGATTCTGAAGCAACTGCTTTTGCAAGCAGGGTTTTTCCTGTACCAGGTGGTCCAAAGAGAAGTAATCCTGCCAAAACATTAACTCTTTACACTTTTTCGGTCAAAGAAATATTGCTCAGACTGCTAGAAATTGGATTATGAAGTTAATAATACCCTTGGCTGGCTTTCGAAGTCCAGTAAAAAGGTCTCTTCTTTTAGTTGGCAGAATAACCATTTCCAGCAATGCTTGTTTTGCCATCTCAAGCCCAGCTGCAAGGGCATTTTTATATTGAGATGAAAACCATAAAACAGAGAAAAAAGAAAAATCATCAAGAAATGACATCCCCTTACCAATGTCTTCCCATTTAACAGCAGGGCTATGATCGATAATCACAGAATTTATCATGTCTACCAGTTTAGAATCATAGCCACCGCCAGATTCTTGTACAGGTCTTGGCGTCTTTGTGTTGTTAACCTGACTCCTCATAGCAGGAGTACCACTGCTAAGACCAGAAGTGTTTTGAACTGCCACTTTTCTTGGACGCGAAGCTGTAGATGGAATTGCCCCAGTTTGTGACTTAGGAGAGGTACTCTAAAAAAATACACACGGAAGGGAAAAGAGATTAGGTCAAACTGGTGGTTGATTCCACTACATTCTACATTTATACTTTAGCAAATAAAAAAAGGGAAGAAAGAAAGGAAGGCAAATTCTTCCATCGCGACTCGATGCACCGATCAACATGCTTAATCTAATGACATTTTTCCTTTAATGATTTATGCACTAATTAGCACATAAAAGTTCTCCTCGAACAAATGTTAAATCAAGCAAAGATACAATCCGAAGTTTAAAACTTACACGTCAGTTAGAGCATTCCATACCTTGATTTCTGATGATCCACCTAGACAATCGATAGGGCAAGGAGGAAGAAACAAAAATCGACAAAGTAAGTTTTTAGCCATCAAGTGCTTGCATCATTATTTTCAGGAAGAAATGCAAAGATCCAAGCAAATATTTACCTGTTCTTCGAGCCAAAGTTTGCAATCTCTCTGCTACCTGGCTTTGCCATTTTGATATCTTTTCACGATGAGATTTCACCTTCTCCATTTCACTGTCAAAAATTTACGAAGAAAAAACATCGGAAGTAAAGATTCACCAAGCATTTTAAATTCCATGTCGTCCAATGTGGAGTGCAAAGCATAATATCCTCACAAAATCACAATCATCTTCAAAACAAGAGAATGTACTTAAGCAATTCATGCAGACTGTTAATTCCTACAAACGACGAGCCTTCAACCAATAGGATCTAATTGGTGTACACCATAGTGAAGATTACACTATTGAACTCATTCAAGAATTTCGGGCCTTATATCGATCATATAAAACGACAGTTTTATATAATCCAGGTGCAAATTCAGAGAAGTTAAATTGAACATCACACATCAAACACTTCAATCAATAGAAACAATAAGAGTAAAAAAAAAAAAAAAAAAAAACAACAAATCTTCTGGTACCTGGAGGAGATGTAAGAAGGAACTGGAGTGGAAATTGCTTCACTGAGTATCCTCCGCGCATTATTATAACACGAAACGGCGTCGTCTGGTAAACCCCACTCTTCAGCCCTAACGGCTTTATCAATCTCCTCTTTGGCCAAATCGAAGTAGCTTTTCAGCTTGTACGCAGTCCGCTCGTTCCCCGTCGAAACGCCGCCCTCTCCGTCCATGGCTCCTCCGCCGGTGGCGCTGGAATTTGTCTGCGAAGGAATCGAGATCGACCGGTATTTTTCAATCAACTCCTTGAATAAGTACATATCTGGAAGGTATTAATCCGTTGTTAGGTTACGCAATTTTGTGGGTTTTCTGAGAAGAAACAAATTGAAGAAAAAGAGCGCAATTTTACCAATTCAACCAAGGGAATTTGCATATCGTGCCTTCGAACAATTGACTTGTTGACACGGCGGAGAATTATCTTCAGGAAGAAATACCTAATTAGTAATTAGTATTTAGTAACTTGCTATTAGAAATTATAATCATTAAATTAACATAGGGAAAAATAGAGTTTTCACCCCCAAAGTTTGAATCGGTTTCACATTTGGTCACTCGTGTTCACAAAAAACACATTTAATCCCTCATGTTTCAAAAATTCAACAGTTTTTGCCATTTCCGTCAATTTTATGTTAAAACTAACCGAATCAAACATGTGTCCATTACTACCGTAACTGATGGACTAAGGGTAAATTGACGGAAATGATCAAAATTGTTAAATTATTGAAACATTAAGGACCAAGTGTGCTTTTTGTAAACATAAGGGACCAAATGTGAAATTGTGCAAACTTGAGGCGTGAAAACTGTAAATTTCCCAATTAACATACTTATGATTAATTAGAGATTAATTAGGCCAAACGAGTGTTCAATTAGTGTCGATAAAATTAAATAATCTAATGAAACCCAATTGTATTACTGTAAATGCATGATAACATAATATTTACGGGTCGTTTAGTTGGGAAGATTAACCATTATAACTAAATAATTGGATTTTATTTAATGTTTGGTATACGAATAACTTGCTCTGCAACCGACAAATATTATATTTATCGTGACTTATTTTGTCTTTTAAGTAGTTCTTTTGTGGGACATTTTAGGATCCAATAAAATAAGTGGTCGTTAAATTATTTAATCTTATGTTGGCTAATTTTATTTTGGCAACCAACGATTAATAATTTGATTTTATGTTCCATTAATTTTAATTCTAATTTTAATCTTATATACTTTGTTATTTCTCAACTTTAAAAAAATATGAATTTCAAACTGAAAATAAATATATTAAATTAATACACACATAGTCATTTTAGTTTTTGAAATTTTGTTTAAGATAAGCCCTTTCTTGCATGCAACATTTATTATTTTTCAATCATACAAGATGCCATCCTTGTTAAGACAAGGATGCAACCCTATAACATTAAATTAAATAGATGTGACTTGCCAAAGCTTGAATTGAGAGAATTAATATGATTGGTTTCAAGTTTCAAATATGATAAGATTGAATTTTCACAAGAAGGAAAAAAAAATGATGAAGCCTTATCTCGTTACTTAATTTATGACCGTTCGTCAAAACTTCGTTTGAGCTTACTTTATTAACATAATAAACAAAACATATGTTCCCATTCGATAAGTTATAAAACTAATCCACTCAATTTCAATCAGAAAAATATGTACGAAATATCAAGCTACTCGAGCTCCATTCATGTGCATGCGACGAGCCAACGACTCGATTGCTTACTAAATCTATAGTTCTTCGAACACAATTTTAAAAGCTCGATAAAAATTCAGAACAAGTTAGTTATGATCAAACTCGAACACAAGTGCATGAAAACAAAAGTCACCATCTTTTATTATTAACAAAGAACTCCAAATTTCTCATCCCACCATCATGTAGTCATCACTAGTTGAATAAAAACGAACAATTGGTGCATATAAATACACAAGCTTTCAAGTGTTCTTTCAAGTGTAATTGCATCATCAATTTAACTTATTACTACTTCCTTTTGAGGTTGTCTTAATCCACTATAGCTTATAAGTTCATATATAAGTTACCTATATATATATCCATCTTTAATTTCATTTCTCCTAAAAATCAAATCAAAATAAAAAGAAATTACTTTTTTTTTTTAAATTAAAAAAAAATGCAAAAAGCTTGGTTTTATGAAGAACATGGTCCAAAAGAAGTACTTAAGCTAGGTGAATTACCAATTCCTACACCACGTGCTAATCAGCTGCTAATCCATGTTTATGCTGCAGCTCTTAATCCAATCGATTTTAAGCTCCGCCAAAATCGATTATCCTCTCTCGATTTTCCAGTACGTCGTCGTTTTGGTGTTTAATCTTTTTTTTTTTTTTTTTTTTTTCACATGCAACGTTGATTAACTATTTGCAATTAATTTATTTCCCAGGTTGTCCCCGGGTGTGACGTGGCAGGTGTGGTAATAGCAAAAGGAGAGGAAGCGTGGAAATTCCAGGCTGGCGACGAGGTTTACGGGAACATACAGAAATTCGGATCGGGAAAACTGAAGCAGATCGGCACCTTGGCGGAATTCACCGTCGTGGAGGAGAATCTGGTGGCGGAGAAGCCGGGAAATCTGTCGTTCGAGGAGGCGGCGAGTCTGCCCGTGGCGGCGCAGACGGCGGTTGAAGGGTTTAGAACCGCCGATTTTAAGAAGGGACAGTCGGTGTTCATAGTTGGCGGCGCCGGCGGAGTTGGATCGCTGGCGGTTCAGCTGGCTAAGTATTTTTACGGGGCTTCTTTCGTCACCGCCACCACCAGCACCGGAAAAGTGGAGATGGTGAAGAAATTGGGCGCCGACAAGGTGGTGGATTATACGAAGACTGCGTATGGGGAAATTGAGGAAAAATATGATCTCGTTTATGATACTGTTGGTAATCATCCTTTCTTTTCACTGCTTCTATTTTGAAGTTTGTTTCAATTTAGTACCATGTTTTATATCTAATTGCTAAAAACTCCTTTTATTATAAATATTAGTAAACAAAACCCCTAAATAGTGAGGTTTTAGCAGGGGTGCAATTGATATGGAATATTCGAAATCAGCCGATTCCAATTTGAAAATATTCGATTTTAGAACGAGTTTTCCATTCTGAAATCCGAAATTCCGATTTCGAATTTATGAACGCCTGTTTTATTCAAATTTTTCATTTTTTTGACCGCGTTGGAATTGATTATTCACTTTCGAAAAAAATGATTTTTTTTTACAAAAATCCTAGTTTTGATCAGACCTGATCCATTCTATTTTCATCCCTATTTTTTACGGTAGTTTGGTCACAAAATACATCATAAAAGGTTTTTCAATAATATTTATAGTATGAGGATTTTTTTAGTAATTAGTAAAAATATTAGGAATTCTCTCCTCCTGGACACTCGTTAAAACTCAAAATTATTGTGCATATCACTATTTTCATGTTATTAATTTCTTTTAGGCGATTCGAGGAACTCGTGTGTTGTGGCTAAGGAAGATGGTCTAGTCATAGACATAACATGGCCTCCTTCGAATCCTAAAGCTCTCCATTCAAGTTTGACGGTTTCCGGTGAAATATTGGAAAAGCTAAGGCCGTGTTTGGACAGCGGAAAACTAAAAGCAGTAGTTGATCCGGCCGGTCCTTTCGACTTCAATAATGTTGTCCAGGCTTTCGGGTATCTAGAAACGGGGCGGGCCAGGGGCAAAGTTGTCATTTCCTCCTTCTCCTCACTTCATCTTGCCACTGCAATAACTTGCAATGCTAATAATGGATTTCACTAGCACAAAAATTGGACTTTAAGAGAAGAAAAAATATGTATTAGCTTTAAATGTATCTGAAATTTGTAATAAGAACAAATGAATGATTATATTATAGATAATATGATAAATTACAGCCACCTCCCTAAGGTAAAGTGGAACTACAGAAAAACCCCTCCGTTGGAGAATTTACATCCATAGCCCTGGAGTTTGTAAAATCCGTACACTCAACCCCTACTAAAGGGTGTTAATGTAATAAATCTACACACTGTAAGAGTGGATGTAATTATGACAAAAGTGAGGGGTTTTTTCGTAAATGAGAATAATGCCACTGGGTAATATAATTCACTAATTCTTGATCTCAAGATATACTATTATTTATCATCAGATTTGAAAGGTCCTGATCAAATGAACAAACCGTTGACTAATTTTAGGAGAAAACACCATTTTATTTTATTAATTTTATTTATTTATTAGCATTATCCTGTGATTGGAACGTGGGAAGAGTAGTTTGTCACATTGCATGTTGTAATATACTAGGTTTCATTTTCAGTTATATATATGTGTCCACTTGCATAAACATCACTGTCTGTACATTGTATTAGAATAAGTAAATTAAAAACTAAAAACAATTTTAATTTCATTTAAATGAAATAAAAATTCATGTGTTGATGATTGCTAATAATTTCTTGATGAGATGATGATCAATATCCTTTACACCGTCTTCTGCGTTATAGCAGCCGCGATTCTGCTTCTTTCCGGCCTCGTTTCAGCTCTGTTTCTCAAGATATTCATCGGAAAATCCGTAAAAAGTTCAAAATACCCTCCCGTTGTAGGTACCGTCTTCGATCAGCTCTTCTACTTCAACAGGCTCTATGACTACCAAACGGATAAAGCCAGAAAACATAAAACATTCAGGCTTCTTGCTCCGGATGAAAGCGAATTATACACCACCGAACCGAGAAATATCGAGTATTTTCTCAAAACCAACTTCAGTAACTACTCAAAGGGTCAACGTAATCAAGAAATCTGGACGGAGTTGTTCGGACAGGGAATCTTTGTAGTAGATGGCGACAGGTGGCGACAGCAGAGGAAACTCGCGAGCTTTGAGTTTTCGACGAGAGTTGTTAGAGATTTCAGCTGCTCTGTTTTTAGGAAAAATGCAGCTGAATTAGTCGCCACAATCTACGAATTCTCTAAGCAAAACCAAGTTTTCGATGTGCAGGTAACTTTTTTTTTTTTTTTTTAATATATATTTATGATTTATTTCATTGATTTATTTTTTTTTTTTTTTTGGTGAAGGCTTTGTTATTGAGATGCACTTTGGATTCAATATTCAAAGTAGGTTTTGGAGTTGACTTAAATTGCTTAAAAGGGTCAAACCAAGATGGGAATGATTTCATAAAGGCGTTTGACGATTCGAACGAATTATGTTATTGGCGTTACGCAGATCCATTATGGAAGATCAAGCGATATTTCAATATCGGTGGAGAAGCAATTTTAAAGAAAAACATAAAATTCATACACAACTTCGTCGATAATGTGATCTCAACCAAGAGACAACAAATCGAAAATGAACAACATTGTGTAAGTACTATATTTAATTTATTTATTTTTCAATGATTTCTATATATTTATCTCATTGTTTCATTTTTTTTTAATGATTAAAGAATGAGAAAAAAGACATATTATCGAGGTTTCTGATGGAGAGCGAGAAGGATCCGGAAACAATGACCGATAAATACTTGCGGGACATAATTTTGAGCTTTATGATTGCTGGCAAAGACACTACTGCAAACACTCTTTCTTGGTTTATTTATAGCCTTTGCAAGAATCCACTAATACAAGAAAAAGTCGTGCAAGAAGTCGAAAAAATCATTAATTCTTCGCAAAATAATATTAAAGACAGTGTCGACGATTTCGTCGAAAGAATTACAGACGAAGCAATTGACGACATGCATTACCTTCATGCGACCTTGTCCGAAACCTTGAGGCTCTACCCTGCCGTACCAGTGGTAATATATCAATCGAAACATGAAATTTAAATAAACAAATAAATATAGATTAATTGATTTTGTTATGCATATTAATATTGTGTAGGATGGGAGATGTGCTGAAACAGATGATATTTTACCCGATGGATATAAACTGAAGAGGGGCGATTGTATATATTACACGGCGTACGCAATGGGTCGAATGACTTATATTTGGGGCGACGATGCCGAAGAATTCCGACCGGAGAGATGGATTAGTAACGGTGTTTTTCAACCCGAGTCGCCTTTCAAATTTGTTGCATTTAATGTGAGTAGTTTATTTATTTATTAATCGAGAAGTGGTGGGGTGGGGGGCCACGGCCCCCCGGCGTTGGCTTTTATGGTTTGTGATGTGATTTCGATTTTTTTGATTATTTTTCAGGCTGGGCCGCGAACTTGTTTGGGGAAAGATTTTGCTTATAGACAAATGAAGATTGTGGCAGCAGCTCTTGTGCACTACTTTAAGTTCAAATTGAGTGATGAGAAGAAGAAGGTGACTTACAGAACTATGCTTACACTACATATCAATGGAGGCCTTAGTATTCATGCAGTTCCAAGAACAGAGTTGTTCGAAGTATAAAATGTGATAGAATATATGTTTGAGAGAGAGAGAGAGAGAGAGAGAGAGAGAGAGAGAGAGAGAGAGAGAGAGAGAGAGAGTGAGTTGTTTTTTGTTTATTTTGTTTTTGTTATAATTTTATTTGAATATTGATGTTCTCTTATAAATGATCATTGGGAAATCTAGTTATGAATTATGTTGAGATTTGATCTAATTACGAGAAAAATCTATAATAAAATCACGCTATTATACCGTGGTCAATAGTAAAATTGCGGATGAGCATAATGAATTTATCGAAAAGTCGCTACCTCAACCAACATCAACAAAATATTCGCCACACCCAAGATTTCTCCGACTATTTATAGCGGGGAATATTGGGAATTGGAGGTTTCATGTGGCGGAATTTGCCAAGGGGGCAGGGAAAATGAGTGTGGAGTTCGAGAAGGGAGTGAACGATGTAGTGAAAACATGTAATTAAGATATATACGAAGAAGATGATGACGTGGAGGAACATGATTGGTGGAGAAAAAAAAAAGTAGGTTTGACGGTTTTGCCCCTAAAAAATCACGCATAATTGGCACACTCGCATTTCAGGTAAAGTTTTTTGGCGGGAAATAGTCGCTTTCGTGATCGGTGATCCAATTAATAGAGTTTAGGCGGGATCGTGCAACTGTTTCCAATTGCAATGTGCCAAACGTGTCAAATTCAAAGTTCGGTAGGCAAAATGCCATTAAACTACCAAATTAATGTTTTAGTTATATATATAGAATCACATCATTTACACACCTTCAATCAAATTCAATCTCCATGGATTTTCCAACATTTCTACTCGTTATCTTCTCCGCCTTGTTAATATATTCAATCGTTCAAATTTATAATTACAGGGCCTGGAAATGGTCGAAACTACCTCCGGGCCCGTTTCAGTTTCCGATAATCGGAAACATCCTCGAA
The DNA here is from genome assembly GCF_056151865.1 of Erythranthe guttata. NCBI lineage: Eukaryota > Viridiplantae > Streptophyta > Magnoliopsida > Lamiales > Phrymaceae > Erythranthe > Erythranthe guttata. The sequence goes on from NC_142534.1 coordinate 16,883,761, forward strand.
CTCGGGCGTAATCCCCACCGATCGCTCGCGGAACTTTCTAGAAAGTACGGTCCGGTGATTTCGTTAAAGCTAGGGAGAATAACGACAATAGTAATCTTCTCCCCGGAAACAGCAAAAATCGTGCTTCAGAAACACGATCTAGAATTCTCCAGCAGAACCGTTCCGAGTTCCGGCGGGGCCCTCGGCCACGGCGGATACTCGGTGGCTTGGCTGCCGGTGGGGGATCAGTGGCGGAAGCTCCGAAGAATATGCAGAGAGAGGATTTTCTCGGCTTCGAAGCTCGATCTGAGCCAGGGTTTGAGGAGAGAGGAGGTGCGGAAGCTTCGCCGCCACGTGGCGGAGTGCTGCGAAACGGGTCGGGTCGTGGATATTGGGGATGCGGCTTTCACGACGTCGTTGAATCTGATGTCGGCGACGCTTTTCTCGACGGAGTTCGCCCGGTTCGGTTCGGATTCGTCGGTGGAGATGAAGGGTGTGATGAGCGGCGTGATGAGGTGCCTCGGCGAGCCGAATCTGGCCGATTATTTTCCGGTTCTGAAGTGGGCCGATCCGCAGGGGATCACGAGACGGGCGAGGGTTTATTTTGAGAAGATGTTCGCCATTTTTGATGGGATAATTGATGAGAAGTTGAAATCCAGGGGTGGGATTGAGAGAGATGATTTGTTGGAGGCCCTTATTGAAATTAACCGAAGGGATGAGGCTGAATTGAGCATTAATGATATTAAACATCTACTTCTGGTGAGTTTTATGTTTTCTGATTTTTCGATTATATTTCTTTTTAGGGTAAATTACAACCAAACCCCTGAACTATGGCCAAATTATGTAAAAATATCTCGTGTTTGGATAATTATAACTACTCACCCTCAACTATGAATCTTCTTACATGTCCATCTCCTATGGTGTCAAATTCAACGTAATTATTTAGATTCCGTGGAATGTTCTCTAATTTGTACTCGTTTTGTGAAAAAAATCAGTTTCTGATGCACCACAATCTGATATATATACAAGCTAAAAAACACATCTTATGATCATCTTGATTCAAAATGTAGAGCTCGAATGGAATAAAATTGGTACAAAATGAGAATATTCGATATAATTTAGAAGATTTCATTAAATTTGACATCGCAAGGATGGACATGTAAGAAGATTTATAGTTGATGGGTGGTTGTAATTACCCCAACAACGAAGTAATTTTCGTAATTTGACCATACCTGAGGGAGTTGGTTGTAATTTACCATTTTTTTAATTACTTATTAATTTTTTTCGATTTTTTGAATTATTTGGGATATAATTTTTTACATTTGGATCAAAAAAATAATTAGGATATATTTCTGGCGGGAACGGACACCACAGCAGCAACAGTGGAGTGGGCAATGACAGAGCCAGGGGCGGACCCAGGGGTGTTTTCTTGGGGGGGCGGAAATATAGGGGTAAATTAAGAGAGAATTTTTTTTTTGTTTTTAGGGACTAAAATGTACAAAATTAAAAGTTTGGGGGGGCGAAAGTGTATAAACTAATACATAAATACCCAAAAAAAAAAAAAAAAAAAAAAACAGCTTAAAAAAAAAATCTTGGGGGGGCGGGGGCCACCCCAGCCTTAGGCGTGGGTACGCCCCTGGACAGAGCTACTGCGAAACCCTAGAAAAATGTCGAAACTCCGGGACGAAATCAGAGACATCGTCGGAGAAAACAAACGGATGGAAGATAATCCGACATCCAACGGCTCCCGTACTTGCAGGCGGTGGTCAAGGAGTCGTTAAGGCTTCACCCACCGGGCCCTTTCTTAATACCCCACAAGGCTGAAGCCGCCGGCTTAGAAATCAACGGCTACAAAATCCCTAAAAACGCACAAATCCTCGTCAACGTGTGGGCGATCGGAAGAGATTCCGCCGTATGGCCGGAGGCCGACTCGTTCTCCCCGGAGAGATTCTTGGACGGCCGGATAGACTTTAAAGGGAAGGACTTTGAGCTTATTCCGTTTGGGTCGGGTCGGAGAATTTGCCCCGGTTTGCCGTTGGCTTGTCGAATGGTGCCCTTTATATTGGGTACATTGGTCGGCGATTTTGGGTGGGAAATTGAAAATAGTATGAAACCTGAGGACTTGGATGTAAATGAGAAGTTTGGGCTGGTGATGCAGAAGGAAATACCTCTCATGGCTGTTCCAATTACCAAACTCTGAGTTTTATATTTGTTCATCAATTCATAATATTGTAACATAAAAAGAATTATACAAAACATTATTTATATTTAATTGTCAAAAGTAAAATAAAATTATACAGACATTATTTATATGAAAAATATCTCTAAATATAATTTTCGATAAAATAAAATTAAATCAAAGTTACAAATCATAATATCGAATGATTTATGCAATTAAATAACATTAATGAGTGGTGGTAGCTTCTTGTGGTGAATCCTGGGTTTTAGGAATGATTAATAACTTGTTATTACAAGTGTCTTCATCTTTGCTTTTGCCCCATAGAAGAATATACATGCCCACAATTACCACAACTGATCCTAAAATGCTGCCCCAAGCAAATATATATCATTAATTAGGAAAAATGTAAACAAAACAATTAAATAAGTAAATCAAAACTTTAATAAACTAAACTAATCTTCTCAACAACATATTTAAATTTCAAACACCCTAAAAAATAAAAGGGTAAATTACGCCCACACCCTGAGGTAAGTTCATATTACGAAAACAATCCCTCATGTTTTGGGTAATTACAACTACCCCTCAACTCCGAAGCTTCTTACATGTCCACTATTGCCGTGTCAAATTTAGAGGAATATTCTAGATTATGTGCAATATTATTTCGTTTATGCTCGTTTTATCCCATTCGAGCTCCATATTACAAAACTAAATGATCATAAGATGTGTTTTTTGGCTTGTAAATATCAGATTGTGAAAAATTAGAAACTGCATTTTTGCACAAAACAAGTACAAACTAAATAACATTCCACGGAATTTAGAAGATTCTGTTAAATTTGATACTATTAGGGTGAAAATGTAAGAAGACTCATACTTGTGGGGGTGTTTGTAATTACCCAAACATGTGAGAGTTTTTTATAATTTAACCGTACCTCAGAGATGGCCGTAATTTACCCAAATTAAAAAACAAAAAATTGTCACAATAAATATATATATATATAAAATATGCTCACCTTCCAAAATAAATCTTTTCATGCAGAACTAAAACATCCAAAACAGCAGCAAAAACTTGTATCAGTGGACTAAACGCCGACGTAAACACAGCTCCCCTTTGTTTCACACACCATGACATCACCACATAGCATATACCTGATCCCACAATACCCTGCATATATTACACATATAAATTATTTCAATAAGTATATATATTTCATATGCCTTTATATAAATTCAAAAAATTCAAAAAATAAAAATAAATAAATAATACTTACACCATATAGAACACTAATAATCTGCAACTCTCCTTTAGGAATCCACTTGGAAAAATTTCTATCAGTCACAACGAAGCACAAAACAGCTGATTGGACGGCGCTAAATAAAGACATGATCCACGTGCTCGAGTATCGGTAAGGAAAATTCTTTCCGATTTTCGACTGTATAACGAACCACGAAGACCAAGCAATGCTGCCTGCAGCTAGAAATGCCGAACCGGTTCCGTATGATGAAGACGACGACCCCTTTGTCTTATTTATATTTTCATGGTTTGTTGTAATTACGATATTGCCCCTAGGGTTTATCACTGGGGCGCCTTTGTAGAGTAAGAGTACTAGGGCACCGGCGGTGCAAATCAACGCCCCGAGTATTTTTGCTTTTCCGTTTTTGCTCTTCGTGTTTACTTTCTCCATCCTGGTATATATAGAATAGAAAAGCACAAATAGATCGTCAATTATTTATATGTTGCACGTAGTGAAATGTACGTAACGATATGCGATGATTCATCAGATACACACATGCACATGGGTGTGTGTTTGTGTGTTTTTGTATAGGGCTAACAATCTTATACAAAAACGTACTATAGTTATTTTTTGAAGTAATGTAATATTATTAAAAAGAAAAATTGTTTCATTGCATTCAACACCCTTTTGTTGACTCTAACTGTTAAAAAAGTCCTCATGTTATTAATATTATCAAACACCTCCCTATAATCCAATTATTTTAGCAAATTGCCCCCTACAACTCGCCATTTAGGGGATTGTAATGAAAAAAAAATGCATCATAGGGGGCTATTTGCTCATAGTAATAACACAAGCAATTTGATACAATGAAAGGGTGCTAAATGCAATAAACTCAATATTTTTGAATATATTAATTTGGCCCCATCATGAATAAAAAATTCTAGTTCCGCCACTGATGGAACGTACCCGAGAGGCAACGCTAAGATGAATGTAATAACCGGGACCATATTTATGAAAGCACAGGTGAATGTTGCTGTTGTATAATCAAGCCCAACCAAGAATAGGTACTGAGTTAGTGTCAACCTGGAATTAATAATAATTATTATCATCGATCATAATAATAATTAAATCAAAATTTTAATTTATTATTTAATAACCTTAAACATAAAAAATAAAAACAGTAAAAAAATAGACAGCTTCATAAATTATTATTACCCGAGCAGTGCACAAAGGAACATCTGACCAATCACACAAGCTGTCAGCTTAACCCAACTCGTCCTGATTTTTTTTTTTCATCATTATTTATTAAATTCACATCACATAATTAATAATGCAATATAATAAAATTAATAAAAATGATTTAATTAATTTATTAACTAATTAATACCTTTCGAAGAAATAGACGAAGGGGATCAAGAAGACGGTCGAGATCGATTGTCTGTAAACAAGAACAACTACAGGGTCCATCCCTCCGACAAGTGCTTTCTTGAACAATATGTTTACTACAGCTAAACCGAATTCGACACTCACCATTGCGATAAATGCCTTCCATTTTTCTACGAAATTCATTTTCTTTTTTTCTTTTTTTTCTTAATATTTAATATATGTAGGCGGCCTAAGATTTATTTATATATAGAGGAGCTCCCATCCTTCATGCATGGTGTACATATGAGTGAAAATCTATTATATTCCCTGAGAATATTTTACCTTTAAAAATAAATAAATAAAACAATAATTAGTAATATATATTCATGCCACTTGCAGACTATATATAAATCATAGAATCGATAGATATAACATTTAAAAGTTGATGAATATATATTCTGTGTTATATATATCATCATCCACTGACCTCAGAGAACTGATGTGAGGATGATGATGAGGATCCCATTCAGGGAGGGGAAGACCTAAAGGTTGACTTGGGGTGGGCCCTGTCCCTTCGGTTTTGTAGATGCTACACTACACCACTGATCTGCACATAATACACACATTCAATGCATATGTACGTGTGCTTCGTGTGGTAAAAATCTATGATGTAAAATCACCGAGTATAGCATCTTATAGAACACCTAATAAATTTACTATTCAACAATTTCATTTTTTATTTATTATTTATCTATTAGTTAATGGACATTCGTCCCCCAAAACCTTTAATTGTATTCATTTTTAATCCACAAAAAAAATTATTCTCTTAAGGGTAAATTACAAACACCCCCCTGAGGTATGGCCAAATTACAAAAACACCCCTCTTGTTTGGATAATTACAACCACCCCCCTCAACTCATGAAATTTAGTGGAATCTTCGAGATTATATGGAATATTATCACTTTTGTACCCGTTTTATCTCATTCAAACTCTACATTATGAAGCAAGATGACCATAATATGTGATTTTTAGCTTGTATATATCAGTTTGTGGTGCATCGGAAACTGTATTTTTTACACAAAAAGAGTACAAACTAGAGCATATTTCACGGAATCTAGATGACTATGTTGAATTTGGCACCATAAAGGTGGACGTCTAAGAAAAAATCATAATTGAGGGAGTAGGTGTAATTATCCAAACAAGAGGGGGGTTTTTGTAATTTGACCATACCTCAGGGGTGTTTGTAATTTACCCTTCTCTTAAATCATCTCATATTCTAGCCCCGCCCCATCATCCCCAAGAAAAAACATGTGGGTCCGCATGCATATTAGTATATTATAAGAATGTGTGTAGTAGTCAAATATTAGTCAATTATGTATAAATTAATACATAGTGTACCTAAGATTAATAAAAAAAAAAAGGCTTACTTATAAAAAAACAAAACAAAGAAAGGTGATCGAGCATCCATGTAAAGTAGTTGATTTGATGTATAGAGCATATATATAACACTTTTGGTCATGCATAAATATATAAATATGGTATAGCATAAGCATCTAATACTTGTTTTGGAATAGAGACCAAGTCTTTATAAGTGTACGTATATATTTGGTAAGTGGGAACAAATATGTCTAATCTTTGCATCACTCCCAATTAAGCACATTATCATGACCTAATTTTGTTTATCTTAAAAATAAGTTAATTTAATTTTGTATTATAATAAACACACGTTTTATAGTTAAATGAAAGTTTCATTTGTTTGTGTGTTTCTAAATAGGGGGAATTGGGTAAAACTCGCTCAAAAATATTTTGTATATCCAACAGGCTGCTCGAATATTTTGAATTTGCGAAAAGTCTCTCGAGGCACCTCAATTGAACAACTTAGATTGAAAATAGACAGTTTAGTTGGAAAGTTTAGACTGAAAATTAACAGACTAGTTGGAGAATCTGATTTTTTAGATTCCTTAGATGATTAACCATAGAGATAAAAAAGATATTGCAATAGTGAAATCAAATATTTTTTCAAAAAATAAATAAATATAGGAACTATTTATTATTTATCGAAAAAATAGTGTTCTTGAAATTAGCCTAGGAGGCCCAATTCCCTTGTAATTGTAGATGGGCCTTTACACTCGGTGGAATAATACAGCCCAATACTTCAGCCCACCGGGCTGGTGTAAATCACATTATTGTTATTATTATATTATTTATTATTACTTTTTAATAATTTAAATGCTATGAGTATGAGAAAAAACAATTATGGCTAAAAAAATTAAAAATTAAATAATGAATGAGTAACTCTATATTAACCTCTCGTCGAGTAATGACTTATTTCTAAACAAATGAAAATTATGTGGGGAAAATATGTTTTCAATGCCTAAAAAAATGTCTTTATTCGATTAATTTAGAAGCTGCAATATTTGCAAATCAAACAAACATTAATTTTCCATTTTTCTATAAAGTATTAAATGACATGATAAAAAAGATTTAAATAAAAATGCACATCCGCTATCCCTTATTATATGTTGTTTTGGGTGTCTTTTTGTCCCTAATTATTTGTCATTTTTATTTCGAAAAAAAATTATTTGTCATTTTAGAGTTTTAATAAGATATTAATTGCATTTTAATCAATTTTGTCCCTTATAACTCTTAATTAGTTAATTAAAAAATGATTAATGACCAATTATTTTAGTATTTACAATATTATTTTTGATATAATCTATACATATTTATTGACTATTTTAATCTACGCGTAACCATAAAAAACGACATAATAAATGACGAACATAATTTTATGGGTTAGTAAAATATAACCCCCTCATAAGGAAAAATATTAGAACTAACCACCTTGCATTATTTTTAATTGGTCAAACCCCCTCATAATTAACAATTACTGAACTACCCCTATAATTTCTAATAGCAATGACACCCCCCCCCCCAATTATTTTCCCTAAAAATGCATATATTCAACTATTTCGTCAATATAATCTCTCCCCAATTTCCGCTAGTATGCTATATTTGTGCCAAGAAAATCGCAAAAAAATCTGCAAATATATCGGATCCTTTCCCAGTCGCAACAATGTCCTAGTTTGCTACATTTCTTTTTTTTAAAAAAAAACCAAATAACGTTTGTGTGGGAATCGTTAAGAAATACATGTCGGCAACAATGGTGAAAAGGTAGCAAGAAGAAGACAGGTAGTTTCCTATACACCCATCGCTCCCCTCGACGTCTATTAACCTAATTTATGTATATTTACCATATAATTTCTGTTTTTGACATCCTTCTCAGCGACTCCCAAAGGACAAATCGAAGTCTCATACATCAACGGTATGCAACAGTACGCGACGACCATATGCGACGGTTCAGAATTCTTCCACGATTGATTACTCAAAATGGAGTTTGTAAACAAACTTGTTTTTTAGATCTACAGATCTATGGTCGCACTGTTTGTTGACTCATAAATATTTGTTTCCTATGAAATTTGTTTTATCAGAGTCCACAACAAAGAACAGATCATTGTTGTCGAAAAACATAAAATATTGCAGTCATCTACACTCAGAGTCAACTATAAAATCGGATAGTTCACTATATTTTTTCCAAAGTCAACTATAAAAATTGGGTAAATAGCACTTAACCCCCTTGTGGTTTGGGCATTTTGCACATGACCCCCTTATGGTTTGAAATTAGGCACATAACCCCCTTGTGGTTTTGACATTTTGCACATGACCCCTTTATGGTATGAAATTAGGCACATAACCCCCTCCTGGTTTTGAAATTTTGCACATGACCCCCTTATGGTATGAAATTAGCACATAACCCCCTTGAATAGAAAACTGAAAAAGACTAAATTGCCCATATGAAGTCAAAAGTTCTTATTTTAATTTAAAAATAATTATTTTATAAAATGAAAAGCTTAATGTACTTTTTTGTAAAATAAAAATATAATATATTATTGTGTTTTTTCTATTTTACAGCACATATATATATTTTTTTAATTTAATTTTCATTTCAACTATAGAGAAATGTTTTTTTCGAATTTTCCATAAAGGAAATAAAGACTTTCTTTCTTAAAAAAATTAAAGTTCGATAACAACTATAATATAATATATTATATAGAAAATAGTAATATAATAATCATAAATAATGATTATTCAAGGGGGTTATGTGCTAATTTCATACCAAAAGGGGGTCATGTGCAAAATGTCAAAACCACAAGGGGGTTATGTGCATAATTTGAAACTACAAGGGGGTCATGTGCAAAATTCCCAAACCACAAGGGGGTTAAGTGCTATTTACCCATAAAAATTAGATAGTTAACTATAATTTTTACGATGTGAACTATAAAAAATTGGTAGTTAACTACATTGTTGCCAGAGTCAACTACAAAAATTAGATAGTCAACTATAATTGTTCCGATGTCAACTATAAAAAATTGGTAGTCAACTATAATTTTTCCATTAATTCACTATATTATATTTCAATTTAAGATATTATGGTGTTATAAAATTGAATACTCATGATAAAAATATCATCTCCGGTGAAAACATGAATTTCATAGAGTAGAAAATAGATTGATTTCAACAACCAAAAAATGAGATGTAGAAGAAAAGATAAAGTAGTGAGAAGAAATAGAGAAAAATAAAAGAGAAAAAATGAAACAAAAACAAATGAGAACAGAAAAAATGAGGGAAAATAAAGAAGAGAGAGAGAGGGATAAAATGAATAAAAGAAAAAGATACAAGAAAAGAGTAAATTGGGGAAGAGAGAGAAGAGATGAGAGATGAGAGAGAATAAAAATAATAAAAAACAACACGTCAAAAGTGAGGAAAAAAAGGAAGAGATAGAAATGAATGGAGAATATTAAATGATGGATAAGAGAGAAGTAAGGAGAAGAGAGAGAAAATAGGAGAAAAATATGGACAAAAAATGGCATAATGAGCATTGATATAAACTTAAGTGGGTGACACAATTCAGAAAATATTAAATGTGTTTGTTTACAAATGGTCAATTATAAATTGGGGGAAAATGAGTTTTTTAGTCCTGTAAGTTTGCTAGTTGAGAGTTTTAGTCCACCGTGTTTGAAATTCAGAATTTTAGTCCTGTAAGTTACAAAAGTTGAGAATTTTGGTTCTATAACCTGCTATAACAGGTAATTTGATGGTTGGTTGAATGAGTTGGCATTTAAAATATAAAAATAATTAGATTAAAAATAAATTAGGTGATGTGGCTAATGAGTTTGATGTTTTTGGAGAAAAAATTGATCATCAATGTCAAATTCACCCAAATAATAACGAAATTTTAACATATTAATTATTAATTTATATATTTAATTTTTTTGTTATATATGCAATAAAGAATCTCAATAAACCCATTGAATAAAATTTACAACTATATTTTTATGAAGGAAATAAGACTAACTAATGTTTAATTAATATTTTATAGTTTTTATTTGATAAAATAGTAATTAAATTTATATTTATCTCAATATTTTATTTTTTTAAAAATCTATACTTATTGATTACAATGAAATTGAGCCAACAATCAAATTCAACATATAATCGAAAAAAACATCGTTTATTAAACCTTGTTGTATAGTTAAATAACATGCACAATCACAATTAATATAAGAAATCAATACACATTTACGAATTAACCAAAAAATAATAAAATATATTCAAAACTCTATTAAATTAAATGTACCAAAAAAGTATTCTAGAGCCTCCAAACATAAAATACACTATCAAACCAAGAGTAAAAATATCCATAACGAGTAATAAAATATAGTTAATTAATATTTTTATCAATTGAAAACTATGAAATATTAATTAAAAAATAGTTACAACGAAAATGCTTATTTCATTCATCAATTAAAAAAATAATTTGATGGTATATTTTATTTCCCTCCAAAATTGTCCAACTCATTAGCCACATCACCTAATTTATTTTTAATTCTATTTACTTTTTATATTGTAAATGTCAACTCATTCAACCAACCATCACATTACCTGATATAGCGGGTCGTAGGACCAAAATTCTCAATTTTTATAACTTACATGACTAAAATTCTGATTTTGAAACATGGTTGACTAAAGCTCTTAACTAACAAACTTATAAGACTAAAAAAGTCATTTTGCCATAAATTGGGCCTAGATTATATTATTTTATCTAATAGGGAGGTTATCCCTCATTTTCCATAATATTATTTATTTCCAGAAACTGTTACAAACGCCATCAAACAAGTTGTTCCTGCACCCCACATCTAATGAAATGTGGTCGAATTTAAATTTATTCATTTATCTTATCTACTTATCTATGTATTAGGATTTGCAATTGTAAAATATATTATTTTATAAACATTAAAAAAAATTAATAAAACCGATAGGCCCTCAAGCAAAGAATTATGTCGGCAATACTTCATTGATGCACATGCTTTCTCTCTCTTCACTCTAAAAATACTAAAAAAATAAATTCAAAAAGAAAAAAAAAAAGAGAGAGAGAGAAACGGAGTTTACTAGAGAGAGAAAGAGAGAGTATTTTGACTTGTGAATCTAACACAACTACCATCTTTATTACATCTATATATATACGTACAAACCGCCCCCGCTCTCGGGTATTATCGTAATTTTTAAATCCCATTTCCTCACTCACACACAAACACACACACACGCAGAGCACAATCCTTTTTTTCTCTCTCTACAACTGAAATTCACGAATCAAACCTTTTTGAATAACGACAAGATGAAATAAATTGAGGGGGTAATTAATTGTTGTTTTAGTGGAATTAATTGCTGATATTGCAGTAAGTAATTGAGCAATAGGTAACGGTAAATAATTAGTTTCAGTTTGCAGTATTGAAAGGGGGGTTTCTGTAACGTAAAATTTCAATTTCTGTTTTTTTTTTGGGGGAAAGAGTAGAGAATCAGGGTTTGCGATTTTGAAAGAGAGTTGGAGAAAAAAAAAGTGAAGTGTGAAGGAAGATGGGGTTGATATCGGGTATGGTGATGGGGATGGTGTTCGGGATCGCGTTGATGGCGGGTTGGAAGTACATGATGGGCCACCGGAGCAGGAAGCGTGTTGCTAAGGTTTTTTCGTTTTCATTTCTCACAGTATTCGATTTCTTCGTATTTTTACCAAAAATGTGGAGTTCAATTTTGCTTTGTTTTTGTTCGTCATCGTTTTTTTACTTGAGTTAGAAATTCGTGGTACGCGATTGATGAATTTTACTTGATGATAGTGTTGCAGATGGACAATTTTTTTGTCTGGAATTGTTGAATTTGATTTTTCTGTTTAGGTTGCTATTAAGGTGTCGGTGAATTTTTTTTTTGGAGTTTGGATTTCGTAGAAATACGTATCGTAATTGAATTATTTTTGGTTGTATTTGTGTGGACAGGCGGTTGACATTAAACTACTGAGCTCGCTGAGCAAGGAGGACATGAAAAAAATATGCGGTGAAAACTGTCCAGAGTGGATATCGTTTCCTGTTTTTGAGCAGGTCAGGTTATTTCTCTATAATTCTGCTAATTAGCTCGAAGGATTTATCATATGAACACGGATATTTCAGTTTTCATGTGCATCTGCATAGCGTTCTATTAGCGGGTCTAGAGATTGCCTTTAGTAGAGGAGGGTAGAAAAATAGGATTCTGTGACGAACTTGTTATTACGTGGGTTGAGAATTCGGCTATTTAGCTAATTTAGCGAAACTTGTAGATAATTTAACATCAACTTGTCGTTTAAGACATTGCATAATAGCTTTGCAAGTAGTTTCAATGGCTTCTGACACTGCTTCTCCTTTTGTGTCTCCCTAAAGTCATCTATATCACTCTCGATTAAATATTTACGTTTTACCGAGCCCTTCTTTCACCATATTTCTTTCAAGGACTTGAAAATCTATCCGTTGCCTTTTCCATAGAATCCTTGTACCTCAACATGAGTGCTAATCAAATATCCGAGAATATTTTGTCTCTTGTAATGACCTTTGAAAGAAAAATCGGGGTTCTCTTTATCTGATATTAAAATTGGAAAGTGTATCGTGTTATTGGCTTTCTCTTTGTATCGTGAGAGTTTTGGCCTTTTGGGATATATTCTTCTTTTTTGAATGCGTTCGTCAAGTTATAAAGAACGTCTAAAAAGATCTTCAGTGTCAGCTTTTATTTGTCATGTTCGTGAAGAAAGTTTACTCCTCTAAGATCCGTTTTTCCCCTTAATGAACAAAATGAAATTGATTATTGTCATTCATTTTTGTGTTGCTCTTCTTACTCTTTCAGGTGAAATGGCTGAATAAACAACTGAGCAAATTATGGCCATTTGTTGCAGATGTAAGCTTCTCTTCTTTTCGTAATTCCCTTGTTATTTCACAGCCCCTGACAATTTTCACTTCTTTTTTGGCAACTTGTGATGGTTCCAGTATTTTATGTTCTTGTGAAATATTTGAAGTAACATCCCTCAATGAAATTTGTTTATTTATTTATTTATTTGAAAGACATATTTTGAGACGTATCCACCGGGGAGTAACCAAGAGAGTTCATGTATACTGATGTAACAGACATGAAAAGGACAACTCTGAATGAAGCTGATTTGAGTTCGATTGGCACTTTCAATTTCTGGTGGTAGACACGTTGCGTTGTATAGGATATTAATGAAACAGTTTTATTGCATTTTGGGGATATCACGTGACATTCACTAACATACATGAACAATACAATATCCAATTCTTTCATCTGTGTTCGTTTTGAAGATTTTGTTAGTCACGTTTGCAGAGTTGTGATTTCCACATTTTCCCGATTAGGCTTCCGGTCTAGTATATTCATATCACTAAGTTTCTTGAGGTTTTCCTTTTTCAGGCAGCAGAGGCTGTCATTAAAGAATCTGTTGAACCACTGTTGGAAGAATATCGTCCTCCAGGGATTACTTCTCTGAAATTCAGCAAATTATCACTTGGAACCGTGGCTCCTAAAATTGAAGGTTGCAACACTATTGACAAATCAATATATATTAATTGGATTTTCATTTATATAAGTTGTCCTAGCAAGCATATGTAAGTTTCTAGAATGTTTATGGGATAAACAGTTGCAGATATTTGTTGTCCTCATATGTCGGTTTTTTTTGATGGTCTTCCCGACTAAGCAGGGAGTTATATGTGGTTAATTTGTTAGATATTTATATTATGCATCAGATTTTTCCTTATGGTTTACGTTATCATTAAATTCATGCAGGCATTCGCGTTCAGAGTCTTAAAGAAGGTCAAATCACAATGGATATTGACCTTCGTTGGGGTGGTGATCCAAGTATTATTCTAGCTGTTGAGGCCGCACTTGTTGCTTCTATACCCATTCAGGTTGCTACTATGTTTTTTCTTGTTATAATTTGTGTTTACTACTGTAGAATTTATCTTTTCTTGTTATCCTCGCCTCATATTGTATAGTGTAGATTGTGATGAAAAAAAATGTCGTCCTCTGTTTGTTGCAGTTGAAGGATCTTAAAGTTTTTACCGTGGTCCGTGCTATTTTTCAACTTTCGGACGAAATTCCTTGCATCTCTGCTGTAGTTGTTGCTCTTCTTGCCGAGGTACATTCTTGAGCATACCAATTAATTTGCTTATGTTGGATTAGATATAAATACGTATTGAGCTTTTTGAGTGGATGACGAGAAGTGAGAAGAGAAGAGGTGGTGCAATTGATGACACTATGAGAAAATTCTGGATATAACCCATTTAACCGTGTGTAGGAGTAATCGAATTTTTCCGGATGGAATTGTTTGCCATATTCTGTACTAGAGGTTTTCATGTCTAGAAGTTGTAGCCATTAAGAAGCATGTCTCGACTGTAGTGCACTTGAGAATTTGTCTTGCACACATTGAGAATCATTATTGAAAATATTCTCGTTTCCTAAAAGCTTTGGAAAAACTTTTAATGTATTTTTAATTTTTCGATCTCTGTAGTCGAATAAAGCGTAATCGTTTCTCCATTTTTTCCTTGTCATTCAGCCAAAGCCACGAATTGATTATACACTGAAGGCTGTCGGTGGTAGTTTAACGGCTCTTCCTGGGGTTTCTGATATGATCGATGTAAGTTTCGATTTTTCCTTCTTTTGCTCAAATGATTATCTTTATTATTTGGACTAAGAAGTTATTTTATCTACAAGGATACTGTCAATACTATTGTGACGGATATGCTACAATGGCCCCACAGGATTGTCGTTCCTATTGGTGGCATTCCTGTAGATACAAGGTGTGTAATTCATAATCTGCCTATTTTATTTACTATTTTAACGATCTGCCTATTTTTCATTGTTCTTCAAAATCCTCTCTTAGTCAGGTTATTGTGTTTGATACTTCAAACTCTAGGTTCCACATGCGGATTTTTAACTGTTTATTATTCTGAATATTATCAGTGACTTGGAGCTCAAGCCAGTGGGAAAGCTGGCAATAACCATCACACGGGCAAACGACCTCAAAAACATGGAATTGATTGGAAAATCTGACCCCTATGTTGTTTTACACATTCGTCCCCTGTTCAAAGTCAAAACAAAGGTTGTCGAAAACAACTTGAATCCCGTGTGGAATCAAACATTTGAGTTGATCGCTGAAGACAAGGAGACACAGTCGGTCATTTTCGAGGTTCTTTTTTTCTTAAATCTTTCTATTATTTTGCTTTTTTCTCTTCATTACTTGTGCAGTGTTTGTTCTCTGTTCTCTGTTCATTGTGTTTTTTTTTTTTTCTTAGTAAGTGATTCTTAACTCTTAAGTGCTCTGTCGAAAATGGTCTGCAAAATCAGTGCTTTACAAATAATTGGTGAATTTTGCAACTACATTTACGTGTTTTAAGAAGTACTAACACTTGGACATCATTTTTACTAAAAACAGGTATTTGATCAAGACATTGGGCAGGACAAACGATTGGGCATTGCGAAGTTACCCCTAAGCGAGTTGGTAGCCGAAACATCAAAAGAAATCGAACTAAGGCTGCTCCCATCACTCGATATGCTTAAAATCAAAGATAAAAAGGATCGAGGAACTCTAACAATTCAGGTAAATAAATACTTTACCGACTATAAATGTTTAACAAGTACAAGCGACGAAGATAAAAAACACGATATTAAATACTTCGAAAAAATCCGAAATGTGGATTTACTATATTCCAGGTGTTGTATCATGAATTCAACAAGGAAGAGCAAATGGCTGCACTCGAAGAAGAGAAGAGGATTTTGGAAGAGAGAAAGAAACTGAAAGAAGCAGGTGTAATAGGGAGCACTATGGATGCACTCGACGGTGCAGCCTCATTGGTCGGTTCCGGGGTGGGTATGGTGGGTGCTGGTATTGGTGCTGGAGCCGGGTTAGTGGGTTCGGGTTTGGGTGCTGGTGTTGGTATTGTCGGGTCGGGTTTTGGAGCGGTTGGTAGCGGGTTATCCAAAGCTGGAAAGTTCATGGGTAGGACCATCACTGGTCAATCCAGTGCTTCTAGGAAGAGTGGATCTGCCACTCCGGTGAACACTCAAGAAAATGGAGGTGCAAAGCCACTGTAAATGTGAACACATACACTCTCTCTCTCTCTCTCTCTCTCTCTCTGTTTTGTTTTGGTGTGAAATTTGAAGTGTTGGATGATGTGTGGTTATGGGAGTTGGATTCTTGAATTGACCCAACGTTTGTATGTTCTTTGTCATGTATTCTCTTGTGAATTTAAAGTTTCATTTTAAAATTCTTTTTTAAAATCTTTTTTTGTTTTTTTTTTGGGTATTAAAAATAATTTCTTTATGGTCATTTTTGTCCGATATTTTGAAGTGGGTATCTGAAGCAAGGGTAAAAGAGTAATTTGGAGCATTGTCTTGGACTCTTGGTCGATGACAGCACAGATTAACTGACCCGTGAAGAGGAATCCAAACGAATTTGCCACGGTAATTTTTATGCAAGTGAACAATTGTGTCCTTTTCATTTGTTGTTATTATGGGTTTTAAGGAAAATAAATAAAGTAATAATAAATAAACATTCTCCAGATTCTTGCAATATTTCTTTTAAAAAAATGAATAAAAGATAAGAATTGGATGATGTTTACAGTTTGTTCGTTGTCAAATTTGATGGAGACCCCTCTTGGCAGTCTTCTCGCTATAGAGACTAGATAGACCCCCACAATCCTGCTTACCCCACTTTACCCTCCCCAAAATTCATGTTCCCCGTTCACAACCCAGGGGCAAAACCGTAATTTGAATTTGGAGATCATAAATTCGAACTTCCGTGACAAAAATATCCATGTCACTCAATTTGATTTTTTTTTTCTTTTTTTTTTTTTTTGCAATATGGAATGAAGAACAACAATCTTATATAAGTTCATTTCACACAATACTAGATTTCAAAATACAACACACATACAGATGTACTCAAAACAAGTCTATTTTACGATCTTCCAGAATTGACTTACATAAAAAACAGAGTACTGTATTTTGTTATTAGGGAGGCTGTGACCTGTGAGCTAACAGGGATGCGTCACAGGGCTGTAGCTTTAGCATTTGACTCACCAGTTGACAAAAAAACACAGCTGAGAGAGAGAGAAGAGAGAAGAGAGAGAGAGAAGAAGACGAAGCACGATAACAAACAAAAAAGCATTTCCCACTCACACACACACACACACAAACACAGTCACTGTGTGTTGTGTTCACAACAGTCACTTTCTATCATCATCTATACATACTCTTTGCTTCCTTCCCCCATCCTCTGTATTGTACATCCTCAAAACCACCCCCACCCCCTCTTCGTATTCACCACAATGCCACTGCCACCTCCGCCGTCGCCGCTCCACCACCACAACCACTCCCCTCTCCTCCCGCCACTCCTCGCCGCCGCAATCGCTCTAGCCTTCTTCTTCCTGTCAGTAATTTTCTACCGCAAAATCACACGCAGGAGAACGGCTCCCACGGATCTGAAGCCCCCGTTTCCGCCGCAGAGATTCTCCTACTCCCTCCTCCGCCGCGCCACCGATTCGTTCTCCGCCGCCAACCGCCTCGGCCAGGGCGGCTTCGGCTCGGTTTTCAAAGGCGTCCTCCCCTCCGGCCAGGAAATCGCGGTGAAGCTCATGAGCGAAGCCTCCACGCAGGGCGAGCGCGAGTTCCAGAACGAACTCTCCCTCGCCTCGAGCATAGACACCGTCTGCTGCCCGCACGTTGTCTGCGTGCTCGGATTTTCCACCTCCGACGGCAAAAAGGACTTCAGATTCCGGTATCACGGCCCGAGGAGGAAGAAGAAGAGAGGGAGAAGGTTAATGCTGGTCTACGAGTACATGCCAAACGGCAGCTTGCAGGACGCATTGTTAGATCGGAAGTGCCCTGAATTAATGGTATGGAATAAAAGGTTTGCAATCATAACCTCTATTGCAAGGGGGCTCGATTATCTGCATTTTTCATGTGATCCGCCTATTGTTCATGGAGATGTAAAACCGTCAAATATATTGCTCGATTGCAATTTCGAAGCCAAAATTGCCGATTTCGGGCTGGCTCAGGTGCTGACCAAATTGGATGAGACTGTGGAGATGTTTGTGGAAGAGGATGAGGAGGAGAAGAAAGGGGGCGATTACGTATCGATTATCGAGGAAACCGAAAGCTATGTAACGGAGGATGCTGTGGTTGTGAGTGTGGACCAATCACCGGATACTTGTTGTGTGAGGATAATTGATGTGGAGGCGTCTCCATTGGAGTGTTTGGAGAAGGAGGGGAGTGCTTCGGATCGAATCAGTGTGGATAGTGGGAATCGGAAAGTAATTGGGGGAAGGGGGAAGAGCGAATCCGGTAGGGATTGGTGGTGGAAGCAAGAGAATGTGGGCGGGTTATCTGATTCGGGTAGGGTCAAGGACTATGTGATGGAGTGGATTGGGAGCGAGATTAACAAGGAGAGGCCCAAGAAGGATAATTGGATCAAGTCCACGAGTTCGATCGAAGAAGGTTCTGTATCCGAGGAGCAAAAGAAACAGGGGAAGAAGAAGCTGGAGTGGTGGGCATCGCTCGATAGGGAGGCAATGAGGAAGGAGAAAAGGAATAATCGGAAACCGAGGGAATGGTGGAAGGAAGAGTTCTGCGAAGAGCTTGCCAAGAAAAAGAAGAAGAAAAGGGGTGGTGGTGGTGCCGCCGCCGGAGAATTGTGGTGGCAGAAGGATGACGACGCGGTGGTGCCGCCGGAGAGAAAGAGGAGGAGAAGCAGGGGAAGCAGCATTGACCGTTGGGTCGAGGGTTTCAGCGGCGAATTTCGATTAGGGAGAAGAAATAGCCAAGACTTCGGTAATAATAATAATAACGGTGAAATTCCCAAGAGTGGGGGTATTAGTAGTACACCGAGTATGAGAGGAACCGTTTGTTATATAGCACCGGAGTATGGCGGTGGAGCGGAGGTTTCAGACAAGTGCGACGTGTACAGCTTTGGTGTTCTTCTGTTGGTTATGGTGTCTGGACGAAGGCCATTGCAAGTGATGGCCTCTCCAATGTCGGAATTCGAACGGGCGAATTTGATCTCGTGGGCACGCCAGCTGGCAATGAGCGGGCGGCTCTTGGATCTCGTCGATTCGAATATTGAATCGTTGGATCGAGAGCAAGCGTTGATGTGCATCACCGTTGCACTTCTCTGCTTGCAGAGATCGCCTATTAAACGCCCCTCCATGAAAGATATCGTGGGGATGCTCTCCGGTGAATCAGAGCCGCCACACTTGCCTTTCGAGTTCTCTCCTTCGCCGCCTTCCAATTTTCCGTTCAAGTCACGGAGAAAGGCCCGGTGAGTTATTTGGTTTTTTTTTTATTTTTAAATTAAATTTATTTTAATGCCTTTTCTTTTCATGAGTATAATCTTGGTGTCTTGAATTATTATCCTTTTTGTTTGATATGTTTGGAAAATGATGAAGCACAGAAAAGTGGGTTTGAAATATAGTTAGGAATCCCATGCATAAAAGTTATAGATGTAATGTCAAATGACAAATAATTGCTCTTGATTGATTTTGTGCCACTAGCTTTATTATTTTTTTGCCTTTTCTCTCTTGTCTGCTGCCTTAATTAAAAAGAGTTAAAGCTGTGATAGTTCAAAAAGGGTATTAATTTCAGTAGGGAGAAAACCACATACTACATTGGGTAGTAGTTTTTGTGGATGTGTATAATTTATAAATAAGGCGAATTACGAGCACCCCTTAAGCAAGGTTAAATTACGAAAAAACCCTCTTGTTTTGGTAATTAAGTACCCTCGTTAACTAGGTAGTGTCTTACATGTCATGTTTGTATAATCATTTGAAAATTGAAGTGGTTGCATTCATATTCCATCTTTCTTTTGAGTGCTTTCTTGACATGACTAATGGAAATGCACAAAAGTGAACATCCAAATTAAGGTCACTCCAAAAACTAAAATATAAAAAAAAAAATTAAAAAAAAAAAAAAAAAAAAAAAATAATAATAATAATAATAATAATAATAATAATAATAATGATAATGATAATAAGATGATTGAAGTCAGGCTACACATGGTGTGCCTGCCCCTTTTGCTATGATTGTTATTTTGATTCTTCATACATTTTTAGTCTCATGAATCAATCAAAGCCAGATAGACAGCCATTTTTGCCCCTCTCTCTCTCTCTCTCTCTCTCTCTCTCTCTCTCTCTCTCTCTCTCTCTCTCTCACACACACACACACACACACACACACAGACCATGAGTTTGAAGTTACAAAGAATAATAAAAGCAAATCTTGAATTCAGTTATTTCGGTTAGAACTAAACCTGGTCGAGTATGAAGAATTGAAAACGTTTTGACCAAACTTGAGTTAAAATGGCTCAAGCAAGTTCCAGCTTCCATCTAAACTATATCATGTCCAAGTTTGTATATGTTATTGGGCTTAAGCCCACATTCAGTTCTTTATATACATCTGAAAACATTACACAATTATAATCAAAGATAAATAGTTTAAATACATTTTTCGTCCTCAAAATACTACAAAATTGAGTGTGTCAAATTCAAATCCAGTAGCTGGTGATGGTGTAAGATCTACAACCTCAAGACCTCTCTTCAAACCCTACTCTCTTCGATTGTCGGAGAGCACACCTGACGTCGGACCTCGGGCTGGGCCGACGACGGTGAAACAATGAACGGAAATCATTAAATAAGAAGAGATAATTTGAGAAGAGGGTATAAAGTGTTATTATTGATCTTTGAATCGTGTCCGTGATTGTTCGATTCGCTTATATAGAAGACTCAACGATGAACATTTCCCATCTTTAGGTCGCATCTCCCGTATATCTTCTTCTCCAATAGTTTTCGATGTCCCGTGCACTCCTCGAAACAACTCCCTCGTCTTCATGTTAAAACGAGTTTGTCTCTAATAGGCGGCGAGCTCAATATGCCACGAGCTATGGTCCAACAAGCTTTGGTACGACGAGCTCCTGGCGGGTTGTTTGTCGGGCCTTTTCGGTTAATTCATCCATATGGGCCCATCTGACGAGCCCTTCTCTGGGCCCAAGCCCATTAACGGAAGTTTGGCCCACATTTGCCAAACTCACCCTCTTTTTTTTTTTTTTTTTTTTTTTTGACAATTCTTATATGCAAACTTAATTTGAACCCAACTTTACCACATGAAGACTATTCCCAAAATATAATTCATTGCAAGTTAAAGAGTCTCGCGGGAGAATTACACTTTTGGTCCCTCATGTTTGGCATGATTTCACTTTTGGTCCCCCTTGTTCCAAAGTGAACAAAGTTCACCTCCAAGTTTCAATTTTAAACACTTTTGGTCCCCCACCGTTACATATCCGTTAGCAAGTAACGGAAAACACTATTTTGGGGTGAAAATTGAAATTTTAAAATCTTTTGGGGCTGAAAATAATTATAAATTTAAAGTAGACTACTTATAATTTAAAATAATAAGGAAAAAAGAAATTAACGAAACAAATTGTTTTTTAACATACTTAATATTATTATAATTATACTAATTATAATAATTTTTTTAATAATAAAAAAAATTAACCAAACAAATTATTTTAATTATACTTAATATTATTTTTTATTATACTACTTATGATAAATAAATTAATAACAAAAAAATAAATTAACTAAGCAAATTATTTTTAATTATACTTAAGAGTATTTTTAATTATATTACTTATAATAAAAAGAAATTAGCTAAACAAGTCATTTATAATTATACTTTTTTTTTTTTTTTTTTTTTTTGGTAATGCAGGAACCCGCAGCCAACCATATAGGTGCACTGGGTAAACCTACACTCTCGTATAATAGCTTGCAAACCATACGAGAGATGTAAACCACACTAGGCTAACAATGTGTGACAAGCTCGACCTAGCGACCGTTGGCAAGGGGATTCGAACTTGGGTCAATTGACCCAAGCTCCCTTGCTCCAACCGCTAGGCCACCCTTGCGGGTCTTTATAATTATACTTAATATTATTATAATTATACTACTTATAATTATTTTTTTAATAATAAAAAAGAAATTAACTAAATAAATTATTGTGCATTATTAATATTAGTTTTCATTATACTACTTATGATTATTTTTTAATAATAAAAAAAGAAATTAACTAAATAAATTTCATTATACTTAATATTATTAAAAAAATTAATTATAAGTAGTCTATTTTAAATTTCTAATTATTTTTCAACCCCAAAAAAATTAAAATTTTAATTTTCGCACCAAAATAGTGTTTTCCGTTATTTGCTAACGGACATGTAACAGCGGGGACCAAAAGTGTTTAAAATTGAAATTTAAAGGTGAACTTTATTCACTTTGAAACAAGGGACCGTTCACCTTGAAACAAGGGACCAAAGGTGGAATGAGTCCCAACATGAGTGACCAAAATTATAATTACCGGGAGTCCCGGCTCTACTATAGTCGCGCATTGATCAGAATTCAGAAGTGTCACTGTCACTTGTCAGTTGGATCAAAAGTCAACACAATATTTAATAATCACATTTTCTAGATTTCAAATATTTAATATACAATCCCGGCGCTTTAATGTCAATTACTATTTGTTAGTTCATCTTCAACTATTTTAAATTAAATAAATAGAAAATTAAATATATGATATTTACAGTATGCTCCACGGACACGGTGATACGCAGATACGGATACGGTAATACGACATTTCCAAAAAATTAGGATACGAACATTTGGGGATATGCGTAAATATAAAAAATATAGGGGTATATTTGTAAATTATGAAAATATAGAGATACATTTATAAATTGTAAAAATATATTTATAAGTCGCCAAATCGCATAAGAGAGCCGCTCGCCCTTGCTGCTCGTGTTCTTGGTTGCCGTTGTCGAGTTTTGGACTTTTGAGTGGACTTTCAAAGAAGACAGAAGAATTATGTGTTAAAGAAAAGAAAATGCGTATTTTTTATTAGGTTTTTTTCTTAAAACATAAGAGTCGTGTCCCAACTTTGTTAAAATTGCGGATATAGTCCGACACGTGTGTCCCACTTTTAGCGAAATTACGACATGACCCTACTCAGGTGTTCGAGACGGGTCCAGGCGTGTCCGAGTATCCAGAAATCGAATACGGGAACTCTTCACCTCCAAGAAGTGCCCGTGCTGCGGCATAGAATCATGCAGAAGTTGAAAATCAAATTTTAAAAATATTATAATCTCCCCCCCCCCCCCCCCCGTTAATAATTTCATAATATATGTAATTGCTAGAATTAGAGTAGCAATTAATGAGACACCGAAAATAAATAACCTATTCCCTTAACAATGGAGGCACAGCTGTTCTATTTCATTACAGCTAAAAAAAAATAAAAAAATTCTTGAATTCTTTTTTTCTCTGAAATGTGTGATCAGGTTCAAATCGGAAAATCAATTCCATCAATGGAAGATGCCTACAAGTTCTTGAATCTCTCACCCAACTCGGATGGCTCACTCACCAGGCTGAACCAGGTTCCAACCCTGCCCGCTTCTCCAGAGTCCGACCCGGATGATGACAGCTCCACCGTCGCTCTCTCCAGAGACGTGCAACTCAACCCTGCTAACAACACCTTCATCCGCATCTTCCGCCCCCGCAGCATTCCTCCGGGGACCAAGCTGCCGCTCGTCGTTTATTTCCACGGCGGCGGATTTGTGCTTTTTAGCGCCACGTCCTTCTTTTTCCACCAGTCGTGCAATTCTATGGCGGCGCGGTTCCCGGCCCTGATCGCCTCCGTCGAGTACCGGCTGGCGCCGGAGCACCGCCTCCCTGCGGCGTACGACGACGCGATGGACGCCGTCGCGTGGGTTAAGGGACAAGCGTCGGGCGGCGGCGGCGGCGATCCCTGGGTGGAGGAGTACGCCGATTTTTCTAGGGTTTTCCTGATGGGCAGCAGCGCCGGTGGAAACATGGTGTACCGCGCCGCCCTACGGGCGCTGGATCTGGATATCCGACCCGCGAAAATCGCGGGGCTGATAATGAACCAGCCGTTCTTCGGCGGGGTGCGGCGGACCGAATCGGAGCTCAAACACCTCGACGATAAGGTGTGCCCCTTGCATGCGGCGGATCTCCTGTGGTCGCTGGCGTTGCCGGAGGGCGCCGATCGAGGGCACGAGTACTGCGATGCGTCGGCAGCCGGCGGGGAGAAGATCGGACGGCTGCCGGCGAGTGTGGTGAGAGGGTACTCCGGCGACCCGTTGGTCGACAGGCAGAAAGAATTCGCCAAGATGCTGGAGGCACGTGGTGTGCACGTGGTAAAGCAGTTCATTGACGGCGGTCATCACGGCGTTGAGATTTTTGATCCGAAATCTGCTGATGCTCTTTATGATGATATCACAGATTTTATCAACTCCGTCGCTTCCGGTGACTCGAGTAATTAATTTGATATATATATATATTGGTTGGTCAAATTTGTTACCAATAAATCAATAATATTATCCGGCCTAATCAAAATTAATCATATAGGTAAGATAATTCGTAATGACAAAATATGTAATTTTATCATACATTATTTTTATCCAACAAGTATTTACAAACATCCACATCAGTTATTTGGCGATATATACACAACGATATGCATCACAATACTTGAATACGGTACGATTTCTATAGAAACAATATGCAACTCGCTATATGTATCGATTGTAATCAAATGCCAATAACTATCCTCAATATCGCGATACGATACAATTTCCAATACGATATTTATTTTGGGGGTGATTCGTCAATCTTTTGCAAATTAATAGGTGATTTCTGCAGTTCTCAGCACATTTAAAAAAAAAACAAATGTGTATTTTTTTTCTCCAATCAAGGAAAAGCAAAAGAACCAAATACAGATAGATTAATGTTTATCCAATCAAAACCAAAAAAATTGTTCGACGTGGCATAAAATAAACCTACGCCTCCATTTAATACTATTCAATAAAATTAGTAGGACCGGCAATTGAGCCGGGCCTAACCGAAGCCCGATGGCTCTGCCCGAATATATTTGAGTCGAGCCTATTTTTTAGTGAGCCAGGCCGAGTTTGAGTCATTTTTCTAAACCCGATTTATTTATGAGCGGAGTTGAGCCTACTATGGTCCATCCCGAATAAGGCCCGACTGATTAGTATAATAATAAAATACATAATATATTTATTATTTTAATACTATGACTCACCATTCAAGTTATGACCGTATAAGATTATTTGATTTTGCGAAGAAAAAAGTCAAAATAAAAACCGTATAAGATTATTTGATTTTGCGAAGAAAAAAGTCAAAATAAAATGAATTAAGTAGTGACGGTGGCAATAAGTTAAATATGAATCAAATGCAATATATCACCGAGATTTGAGAATATAAAATGTTTCCAATAATAAGAGTTACTAATCTTTTTTTACTTCTTTTGGTTTTATTTTCAAAATTTTCCAATAACTCTCAATGATCGTTTATGGTTTTTTTTATTAGCTTCAATGGAGGTAAATCTTGTTCATCACTTATGTTATAAAAAAAAAAAGTTTACTCATTACAATTATATAGTAATGGGGCCCGATATAAACCCGAAACCCGAAAAAATACATGAGCCGAGCTTGAGCCTATTCTAATGAGGCCCGATGACATGTGAGCTTGAGCCTATAGTAACGAGGTCCGATGGTATGTGAGCTTGAGCCGACCCAAGCTCGGCTCACATGGCCCGATTGTTAGCCCTAAAAATTAGTAGATTACCTACCCGGCTACCCCTCCATTTAATTTCGTAGATACCAACTAAAAAATATATAGAAAAAATAAAGTATTTTATCAATAAAATACTATGAATTATGATACGATTATTGATCACTTAAAGATACTTTTGAAACAAATCTTGTTTAATACTATATTTTAACAATTTTAAAACCATATCTAATTTAAGAAATAGAACATCTTACAAATTGGTGTTTCGATTTATCAATTGAACCATATATTTGGGACTACAGGCCGATGATGTGTTAGGTTAATTAAACTCTATGGGCCAATAAAAATAAGCCCAACTTCCAATCTCCGTTATTTGAGTGGTCTACATATCTTCTTGTACTGGGCCAAACGGCCCCTTTGACGGGGTGTCCGTTCTCTGGCCGTCGTAACTTTGATGGAGAAATATAAATAGTGTTGATTCAGCGGTCGTTAGGATATCAAACTTGAACCTCCTTATTACAAGGAACTAACATTCTTAGGATTGTGAAAAAGGTTCAAAATTAAAATTGGATTTAGAATCAAACTCTCACATGTGTCAATTTGCGGTTTGATTAAAAAAAAAAAAAAAAAACTTATTTATGTGGTAAAGTTAGGCAATTCAAAAGGTCCGTTATTTAACTTTATACAAGTGTGTAGATATCTTCATATTTGACTTTAAATTTATTAAACTTATTTAACAACAACTACTAGTTTATGATTATCAAGAAAATACTATTTATTCAATGTTACACTCATGATGATCTTCACTCTAAAAAATACTATTGTATTGTATAAATATTGTATTATTGTTAGATAGTGATAATTGAAGAGAGAGAAAATATATTGTTTCATGTTTAAAATGATGAACTTGTATAGTTTTATAATATATATATATATATATATATATATATATATATATATATATATATATATATATATATATATATAGCATCTATATTATTGGCATATATGATTAGAGTTGTTGAAACTCTAATTGCTCGATTTATTTTCCACCTACCAAATAACTACACTAGACAATTAAATAATGACATATATTAACACGACTTTGCATGATTGAAAAGAAAATGTAAGCACGACTATGTATTCACGTGGGAGTAATTAATTCCTAAAAAATAGCTTTAAATGTTACTATAATTTAATCCCAACAAGCTGCGGCCACCGGTATATTTTTCATTATCCAATTATTTTAAAAAAATATTCTAAAAATAAAATATAAAAACTTATGCTCTTTAAACATCTTATTAAACATAAAAGATTATCCGTTATTTAAAATAAATTTATGATTTAATTCATTTGATTTATTTATATTTTTTTTTTTAAATATGCGATGGGGTTGCTCGCCGCTCGGGATCTACAAATCAAACGAATCATTAAATAATTATCCATTTAAAATAGCAGGTGGTTCGGTATTTAATATTTAAATAATGAAAAACAATAACTTATGAAGTGTGATCTATTTGTATATTTATTTATCCAAAAAAAAAAAAAAAAGATCTATTTGTATATTTAATATTGATTTTGTCTGCCACTTGAAACCTCTACCACCACTTAGATTATTATTTATACATGTGTATTTTTTAGAAATTAATAATTAAAAGTAACATGAATTATATAAAAGTGCCTCACTATGTCAGTATGTTGTATAATTAAAGGTAAGCACTGAATAAAAAGAATATGCTTGCTTTCAATTAAAGTCTCTATAGTTTAATTATCAAAAAAAAAGTCTCTATAGTTTGATTTTTTTTTTTTGTTAAAAATTAATCTCTCCAAATATATTTTAAACAAATCATAATATAGATTATAGTGTATATAAATCAACAATTTAAAAGTATATATAAGAAAATAAATCATTTGACAACTTCAAGTAGTTCTACTTCTATCGACAACCGAGAAGTTCGACGCTACATCTACTTATTTACATCGATTGATTATTAACTATAGATGGAGTTTGATAGCCGTGCATTAGACATTACAAACAAATACGCTTGAATGTGTATAATTATGTACATATTTACGATTAATACTTACTCAATGTACATAATCAAATGTAGCATCTAATCACGTATCCATCCACTAGCTAATAACATTATACCAGCTTGGAAACGTGAGGGGCATGTTCATCAACTTGTTTATTTGATTGAATATATTCGGATCCCAAACCACATGGCAATTTCCAATTTGTCAATATCGATAATACACTTTATTCGAATGTGGCTATATTAATTATTCCAAATCAAAAAAACTAAGCTATTCCCTATTTTGATTGGTTAGGAGAATTTTTATTTCTCTTTATCACTTTTAAATTTTTAATTATTTAATTGAAAAAAAAATTAATGAAAAAAGATATTTTAGACATTATGTATCATTTCTTTTTTATTTTTACTTTTTATCTACATAATACCCAAATTGATATTTATTTTGAAAAAGGAGTAAAATGAATTGTACCTTTGCACTTGGGATTGATGTATAAATATTAATACAATATTCAATATTGGATCACGTGAAATACCACGTTCCCTTAATAATATCCATTTTTTTTTTTTGATAAATATAATAATATCCATTTAGATATTTGCATCTTGGGACAAAAAGTCGAAATTAAATTAAACAGCTAATGAGTCTCAAGTTGCATGTACTAATATTATATATTTATATTTTCCACTTCAACTGTCACACATATGGTCCAATTTATTGTAATTAGTTCCTTAATAATTGTCTACTCATCAATTTCTTGCTAATTTAATGCACAACTAGTCCCCCACTCCCCATGTAAACAGAAATTCAATTCCCCATGTTCATATATATCTCAGACTGGTCCTGAAAGTGGTAATTGATGCAATGTCATACGATCGAGTATTGACAGTCGTAAAATAATTGAATTTCAATTTAAGTGACAATTGATTTCTTGTGTAAACCAAGCTAGATTCACTATTTTAAACATGTCGTTTAATTATCATGATTTACATTCTTTCGTAAAAAACTTGTCGAGCAACTGGACGAGGGCTCTGGGGGGGCGAAATATTTCGCTTTTTTTGCAAAATTTAAAGGGTTTTCAAATAATTGTCGAAGATAATTTAAACACAAATTTTAGAGAAAAAATAAATACGTACTAGACTCAAATCCTTTGCCCTTTACAATTAAATCACGAATTACTCATAGAATACAATATACCAATTCATGTTCTAATTTATCATTTTATTAATAATTAAAAATTTAAAATATATAACATATCAATATACTGCAAAACATGTACGTAATACAAAATTTTGTAATATTACATATGTATAATATAATTTATTTATTTAGTGTGGACACGTCACTTCCAACCTTTTGTATCTACCAAAACACAAATAATAATAATAATAATAAATAAATAATAATATTAATAGCATAATAATAATCGCTCCTCTATATAAACTACAGTTAGTTTCATTTCTCAACACCACTCCACTTCATCTTCTTCCTCCTGAAATTTGCAGCAATGCTGAAACCAGTTCACAAACTTCTTGTGTTCTTCTTCTTCATCTCTCTTTCATGGCAGAAAATCGACGGCCAACAAACATGGCAAGATGCTTTTAAGGTGTTGGGAATCGCATGGAACAAAGACGGAACCAGTTTGAACCGGACCATCCAGATTCCGATGGTCGACCCGACTCCGTACGACGACGGGACCACCACACCCGCACCGATAGCCCTCTCACAGGACATCCAGCTCACCGCCTCCTCCAAAGCCTACGTCCGCCTCTACATTCCGACGAACCCACCTAAGAACAAGAAGCTGCCGTTGATCATCTACTTCCACGGCGGCGACTTCGTCCTCTTCAGCGCCACCACCGTCATCTTCCACAACTTCTGCAACCAGATCGCATCCCAGCTCCCCGCCGTCGTCGTCTCCGTCGAGTACCGCCTCGCCCCGGAGAACCGCCTCCCCGCCGCGTACGACGACGCGCTCAACGCCCTCTTCTGGGTGAGGAACCAGTCCCTCGGGATCGGCGGCCGCGACCCCTGGATGGAGTACGCCGACTTCACAAAAGTCTACTACCTCGGTTCCAGCGCCGGCGCCAACATCGCCTACCACGTGGCACTCCGGGCACTCGACTTCGATTTCCGGCCACTCAAATTCCAGGGCCTGCTCATGAACCAGGGCTACTTCGGCGGCGTTAAAAGAACCTCATCGGAGACCCGCCTGAAAGACGACCCCTACGTGGCACTGTACGTGAACGACGTTCTCTGGACGCTGGCGTTGCCGAAGAACGCGAACCGGGACCACGAGTTCTGCAACCCGATCTCCGGCGGAACATACCTGGGCCGGGTTTACCGGCTACCGAAGGTGTACGTGAAGGGTGACTACGGCGACCCGTTAGTTGACCGGTCGGTTCTGCTGACTCAGTATCTACAGTCTTGCCGGGTTACGGTTTACTACCGGTTCAAACAAGGTGGGTATCATGGGATCGAGCTCTCGAACACGACTGAGGCTCAGCTGCTGTACGATGATATCAAGTGGTTTGTCAACGAAGCCGGTACCGGAGTTCAGGAGAAGCTGCCGGAGGGAGTTTCTTACTCCGGCCATGCTTCGCAGTGATGTAACTTATCTATCTGTTTTGTTTACGTACATCACGAGTTTCTGCCCTTTTTTTTTTTTTTTTGTCTTTTTTTTTTAGTTTGTACCTTGAATAATGGAGAAGGGCAGAATAATAATAAAATTGGCCTTTTTTGTTTTTTGTTTTTTGTTTTTTGTTTTTTTGGCATTCAAGTATTTTAAATTGATAATAGCTAGCTGTATTTTGAAAAATAAATAATTAAAGAAGTAAAAGTGATTTAGTATAATTCAACAAATGGAAAGTGGGTCCACACTCATCAGTCCCATCCAACAATATAGATATACATTTCGAAATCGAGTTCGAACTTTTGTTAAATTCACCTGTCAAGCTCGCTGGTCGACTTATCTCATTTATAGTCCAAATTAAAATCAATTTAAATAAACAAAATAGATACAATGATATTTTTAAAATAACTTAAAACAACTTATTTTATAAGAAATAAAGTCAATATTTGATTTTACAAGGAACTAAAAACAGATTATAAGCCTAAAAAAAAGTCTTTTTCTTTTTTTGTTTATGACAATTTTAAAATATTACTTTATGAAAGGTAATGAAAATAGTGATGCAACAATTGCAAATTACAATTTAATCACGTTTTTTTTTTCTTAAAATAAATGAATGATTATATCAGAATCATCATTCAAATTTGAAAAGGTGTCATTGACAATAAGGCAATAATTCAAATGTTTATCATCTTATTGTAGAGAAGGGACACAGTGACGTTTTTGGTTGGCCACTACTCAAAGAATTGTACTAGTTTTTGAGCTTATGTCATAAATCGATTTTTTTATTTATTAATATATATATATATATATATATATATATATATATATATATATGGGATTATTTGTCAAAAGCCCTTCACTACACAAGTCTAACTACAATAGGTCCAATTTATTTAGAAATTTTTGAGATAAATCCATTTCAGCATTAAATAATAAAAAATAATAAATTATCACTATTATACCCCTAACTTAAAAGTAATGTATGTTTTATGATTGGAAATAAAAAAAAAAAAAACAAAAAAAAAAGATTTGTAATATCTTTTCCTATTATATCGTAACAACACATCCTTATATAATTCCACGATTGCGCCCCTTCATTATAGAGAAACCGCTTCAACGTAATCTGGGTCATCACGACCAGCGACGGAGATTCAATTCCGGATCAGGGTCATCACAACCCCTCTTATGCCTCTTCCAATCTGGAACGACCGCACCACCCCCAGCGACAAAATCCAAATAATGTTTGATTTACATTAATTCAATCGGAAAGGTATTTTTGTTCTAATATTATGTTTAATTAATATTATTACTATGTAGAAGAGTGTTGAGAGAATATATTGAACACCATCAACATTATGGGCGGCGTCAGAATTCATATGTAATGGATTTTTTGTGATGGGTTTAGGTAAAATTTTAAAGGGAATTTTTTCATAGTGGCATCTTAGTTTGTTTAATTTTCGCTATTGTATTGAATTTTGTATGAGTAGAGCTTCTTAGTTTGATCTATAAGGCATGTCAGTATCACGTGCAGCGTTGGATGATAACAATTGCTGCACAAACCATGCAAGGTATGAAACACGAACCCTAATATTTACGAGTTGGAGAAAATTCATTTTTAGAAATATCACTGACTTGGCCGTTGGAATGCTAACTCCCGCTTAAACCCGAACGTTTCTTTTCTTTTGCAGATCCCACTCAATATAAAACATAATCCAAAGCAGATCAAAGATCTAACCTGATAAAACATGACACTTGAAAATAACTAGTGATCCGGACAGATTTACACGGCCCAATAAGGCAAGGCCCAACAGAGTTGACCCACCCTCATGGGAAGATAAAACCATATGGAATATGGGCTTATTTGCCCATTTCATCAGATCTTTATAAATGGCCCAAAACATTGAGCCCACAAGTGAAAGGCCCAAAGAATATAATACATTGTGAGTACTGACGAATTAGGAGACCCCGACGAGCTGGAGACTTGAGAGCTCTTCGACGAACTGGAGACCTCCAAAAGAGCTAAAGATAGCTGACAAGTGCCAAGTGTCGAGCGCCGAGCATCGAGCCCGAGTGACGAGCCAACGAGCGTCGAGCTGACGAGCGCTGAGCCGCCGAGTGCCTAGCACCGAGCACCGAGTGACGAGCGTCGAGCGCCGAGTCGACGAGCGCTGAGCCGACGAGCGCCGAGCACCGAGCGTCGAGTGACGAGCCTCGAGCGACAAACCGACGAACGTTGAGCGCCGAAGTGACGAGTGTCGAGTGTCGAGCGTTGAACGATAAGCTCTAGATGCCACCTCATAACTTAGACACTAAGAATAAAAAATATCTTCATAACTTGACCACTAAGACTTATAGTCATGGATTTGAAATAAATCTATTAATCAAATTGGATAAAAGCAATGGCATCCGGAAAGCCTTTCCTATAAATAGAGGGTTCATAATCCTCAAGGTAAGTATTCTTGATCCTACCGTTTCTCTCGTGAATATATTTCTCTGAATCTTTGAGGTGTTCTAACTTGGGCGTCGGAGTGCTAACGCCGGGAGCACCTCTCCCGGTCCCTTTTGCAGGTCCGATGAACAGGCCCAATATAGAACGGAGTTGAAGATTCGAGTTTTCTTGAAGCGGAAAAACCAAACCGCATCATTGGCGCCGTCTGTGGGAACGAAAATAAAAGTCGTATGAGCTTGCTATCTCTTCGCGGGGAACAGGACGGATTAACCACTGTCCGACGAACAAGTTGAAATCAACTGGTTCCTTCCTTCAAATTAGAGACCTCAGCTGATTCATTAGCAACCCCCGGTGGATAAGATTTTTATTTTGTTATGGCTGTAACAGAATAGGGATATCCCAATTAACTAAATATAGCCTTCTATCTTCTAGAGGCGTGCATATTTGGTCAGATTGATGATATGTGATGAATAAATGAAGTAAATAAGGCATCTTTTTCATTCTTCCTGCTCCAACCTTTCTCCCAGTCAATTTCTCCAAAAATCAAAGACGATTTTGCCTTGCTACTTTGCCTCCTAGTCGTGGTATCTTACTAATTTCTTGAAGCCCAGCGCACTCAAGTCTTCGATCAATACATCTTCGCCGTCGTCCGACGCTTCCTTGATTGCCCAAAAAATTGGCTGGAATAGGAGGGTAAAATGCTAGTGATTGGCCGCAATTTCTAGAGTAAACGGGGTCCTGGAGCTGCCTAAGTCTCTACTTTAGACTCCTAGCATCACAACGAAGTTGTTCGATAAAATGCCAGAATGAACAAGCTATTGGTTGGACACTTTGGAAGCCTTGTCCGAGGCTCACTGTCAACATTTCATTATCCAGCATACCCAAGTGCAGTCACATAAGAGGGAAGTTTTCTGATCTCTAGTACTTTTTCTATGGAATAATGGTCACATTATTTTTGGTGTAATTCCTATTAGCGTGTGAATCAGGGATTGAGCTCCTATAAGTTATGGATCAGTTTCGAGGTGGGAAAGAAGGTTTCTTGGTGGAAATCCCACGGGGCTGTGTAGCACCGGGGTTTTATTTTGATAATATTGGTTGCCTGTTTTTGTGAGATGATTGGAACAGGGGAAGGAGAACTGTGGAGTTCACGCGTTGTGCGATGGAAATTTAGTACGTAAGCCAATTGATTAGATCGAATGCGAAAGAGTCGAATTCACTTCTTAGAGCTCTCGAAGATCCAGTCACTTGGGGACGGGAAACATGTTCGTAAAGCTCGCGGTTGTAGCTTAGAGATCGTTCCATGTCCTGAAGCTAGAATGTTGAGGGTTGTAATTCCCCTGTAGCTCACGTCGATATTATGGAGCTCACACCCACCTCTCGAAAATGAATTCATGCGAACTCGAGCCTCTTCCAATCACATTGTGAGGTAAATTCTCATTATGTACTGCACATGTACCTCAATGTCAATAACTGACCATATGATGGAAAATTTGGGAATCTTATTTACTCGACAATCGCTGAAGCTTTGAACTATTATGAAAGCAGGTGAATTGAGATATTGCATAATATGCTTATTACTCGAGTGCTTGATGAGAGTTAGAATATGGATATTTTTGTTGTAGGATTCAACAAGCATGATATAACTCGTGCGATTTAACTTACAAGCATGAAAATCGATTTATGAGACTGCTATTTTCTTTTAATATTGTGCCTGTCGAGCTGAGTTCGTATGATTTATGAGACCGTTGGTAAAATTGGTTCCTCGGCACATCATTTTCTCAGATGTTCAGAGACTACACCCTTTAAAGTTCAAATTAATCTTCTAAATCGCTGTATAAACGTGGAATTTTGTAGACCTTGTTTACTAGCTCTGAGGATTGGAACTGTTTTTCGGATGGGGAATCTAGAGCTCGATTTTATGGAATATGGTATTATTATATCTAATAATGTTCAGCTCGAAGTTTTTGTTAAACCCTTAATCATGTGTATAAGCTCATCGAGTAATTATTGTATGGTTTCTCAAATGACTTAAAGCAAATTATTTATGATACTACTGTTTTGGAAAGTTTATCTATTAACTAGTATTTCTCTCTATGATTTTCTAATGATGGGTTCTTGTGAGCTCGAATTAATAGACGTGGGTTTTAAATTTTCCAAAAATTAGATTTTGAGAATATGTGGATATATGTTTACAAACCAAACCATTGTGCTCGCTAATGCTTTCTAAAATGAATCTCTTATTGATTTTTCAAATAATTATGATTATATATGACAGCTGGTCATACTTTGGATCCTCACTCGATTTTGTGTGGCGAGTAACTGTGAACTTCTTAATAAAAAGATGTTTGAATTTTTGAAATGCATTTCGCTCAAGACGCAAATTTGTTTGGTCATTTTGTGCAAGCATGTTAGCTCATCACAATAAGCAATTAATTGTATTCTACTTGATTTAGCTATGATCGAAATATGTACACTTATTAGACAGGGGAAGTATTTAACTTTGATGAATTATTGATACATGTGGGCATGTCGATTTGGTAGTGGTGTTTCTAGATTCTACAGACTAATAATTGCGCTCACATGCTTATGATTTATGATAGTTTCCGGCTTATACATTTGTTGAGCAAGCTTGGAATCATTTCCCCAGATTAGATTTCCAGAAGTCGCATGTATTTCTAAAATGTCTTGAGTTGATCTCTTCAACCAGCATTCAACATTTTTGGCAGCTCGAGTTTCTTTTGCGAGGCGAATTCCAATATATTCATGTGATCTATATTTTAATAATTACTTGCACAATGAGAATTTCTTTCGGGATTTTTAACTGTTCAGCAAGTACTTAACTTTAAAATATTTTTCAACTGGATTTGGGATAATACATAACATGCTCATTATTAATGTGTTTTGAAAAGAATTTAGATGAGCCTCTCCGGCCTCTATATGCATGATCAGTATATGTGTGCTTTATGTGATTATATGTTTTCAGAGCATTGTTCATAATTGAGCAGGGGATTGAGGTTGAATTTTATAATGGTATCCGAAGGGAGTTTCTTGAATTACGAGCGTCAAAACTGTTAAATTTAATATTACATTCATGTGATGAGTGACCCAATTATGACCATGTCTATTGAATCGGGTTAGTGAAAGAACTCGCTTAATAAGCGTGTGAGGCTATTTTATGTGAGAATAACTACCAATGGAGGTTTTACGCCTAATGTGTTTCTTGTTTGCGATTCGATTTCTGTTTTTCGTTCGTTTTTCTTTGGGTGTAGAGTAGAGTAACTCTCAAATTACTCTACAAAGCTAGTGACTTGGAGAGATACGCGAAGTTGTATATATTTTAATCGTAGGAAATTGATTTGCGGGGTCTGGCTTCGCAGTTTATGTTACTACTCATGACATCGAGGGGTTTTCTACATAAAACATTTTCATATTTTTCCTAGATATAACACGAAGAGAATGATACTATTGAGATATCCTCACTCATTAACTCATCGCAAGCTTTGATCCTAGCTATTTTCGATTACATAAATTGGAATTTAAGTTGATCTCTGTAACCTCGAATTTACTCTTCGATTTTGAGATTTTTTGGAAGCTCGCAGTTCTCTCGTACAGCCCTGAGGATTTCCTGAAGTTCGAAGCTTATCTTCATGATTTACCGAGTTGATTTTCTCGTAGTACAGATTTTCCGAATAAGCTCGACACTCGCAAGACTTTGGGAACTCGCATTTATTTGTGGAGCTCGAAAACACCTCTCGAATTTTGCTCCGTGGAAACTCAAAATTCCTTCCCAGAACTCTACGATGAGCCCCTATGGAGGTATTGGAGCTCGGCCTCGTTGAAGCCGTGCTGATCAGGTAAGTTCTCGTCTGTCTTACCTATTCCGAGGCTAAGCATGTGAAACATAGAAAATTCTCAATGAAACAGAAGCTAGTAAATTTCAGTCAGGTGTCTTTTTCCTTTGCTCAATGATCTAGGAAATCTCAAAACCTATCTTTTAAAAACGCTACAAAATTGTTTTGCCAAACACTAAAAGAGAAAAGAAGTGAGTTAATATAACAAGACCACCCTATGAATGTGTATACGCAATATTGGTTTCTTCGAAGGCCCTTTTTTATTAATGATATTTTTTATTGACGAATTGAATAAGTATGCATGATATTTTAAGAAAATTTGTTAATACATTATAGATGGCAAATATGGTCCGAGTAGTCATGAGTTGAGGTAAAGATTATTACTGAGTCTTCAATAAAGTATTAAGTATTTTATTTTTGAGCCAATGCATTGGAGGAGATTCATGCCAGAGGGTTTCCACGCCCGGGAATTTAGCTCGAGCTGAATGGGCCCCAAAATTGGAGGAGAGACATGCTTGAGCATCCGACACCCTGTGGATTTTTTGAAAATCCACGAGCGTGGCGAAATGAAATGGAAAATCTATCCGAGTATTCGGATAGCGAGCATGAGCTCGTTAAACAAAAATCTATCCGAGTATTTGGATAGCGAGCACGAGCTCGTTAAGACAAAAAACCTATCTGAGTATTCGGCTAGCGAGCACGAGCTCGTTAAACAAAAATCTATCCGAGTATTCTGATAGCGAGCACGAGCTCGTTAAACAGAAATCCATCCGAGTATTCGGATAGCGAGCACGAGCTCGTTAAGAAAAAAAATCTATCAGAGTATTCGGGTAGCGAGCACGAGCTCGTTAAACAGAAATCTATCCGAGTATTCGGGTAGCGAGCACGAGCTCGTTAAATATAAATCTATCCGAGTATTCGGATAGCGAGCACGAGCTCGTTAAGACAAAAAAATATATCTGAGTATTCGGGTAACGAGCACGATCGCATTATGTATTCGAGTATTCAGGTAGCGAGCACGAGCTCGTTAAAACAAAAAAATGTCCGAGTATTGGAAAGCACGAGCTTCTGATACTTCGCCATAATGAGCGCGAACTTGACAGAAAGAATATTATGGATTGGAATGTATCAAAGTAAATATAAAATAAGAAATAAATTGAGAAACATGAAATTGGTATAACCAAGCATAGACAATTGCACAGAAAATGAAGCATGAGATATGGCAGGCTAAGAAATAATTCGAGTGGAAACAAAAGGGATAGGGAAATGGTTGGCTGAGCTCTACAGCTAATTACCCGATCAAGTGCTTGATCCGACCAAACAAGCATAAACTTACCATTTCGACAAGAAGTCTGAGCGAACGAGAAATCGTAGCATTAACGTAACCAACCCCCAAGAAAATCGGCTAGGAACATAGTCGGTGGGTTAAGAAAATAACGCATACTCCAAGCTGATCAATTCGTATTCTTGCGTTCAACTTGGAGTGGGGGACTAGTTGATCCGGACAGATTTACACGGCCTAATAAGGCAAGGCCCAACAGAGTTGACCCACTCTCATGGAGAAGATAAAACCATATGGAATACGGGCTTATTTGCCCATTTCATCAGATCTTTATACATGGCCCAAAACATTGAGCCCACAAGTGAAAGGCCCAAAGAATATAATACATTGTGAGTACAGACGAATTAGGAGACCCCGACGAGCTGGAGACTTGAGAGCTCTTCGACGAACTGGAGACCTCCAAAAGAGCTAAAGATAGCTGACAAGTGCCAAGTGTCGAGCGCCGAGCATCGAGCCCGAGTGACGAGCCAACGAGCGTCGAGCTGACGAGCGCTGAGCCGCCGAGTGCCTAGCACCGAGCACCGAGTGACGAGCGTCGAGCGCCGAGTCGACGAGCGCTGAGCCGACGAGCGCCGAACACCGAGCGTCGAGTGACGAGCCCCGAGCGACAAACCGACGAACGTTGAGCGCCGAAGTGACGAGTGCCGAGTGTCGAGCGTTGAACGATAAGCTCTAGATGCCACCTCATAACTTAGACACTAAGAATAAAAAATATCTTCATAACTTGAACACTAAGACTTATAGTCATGGATTTGAAATAATTCTATTAATCGAATTGGATAAAAGCAATGGCATCCGGAAAGCCTTTCCTATAAATAGAGGGTTCATAAACCTCAAGGTAAGTATTCTTGATCCTACCATTTCTCTCGTGAATATATTTCTCTGAATCTTTGAGGTGTTCTAACTTGGGCGTCGGAGTGCTAACGCCGGGAGCACCTCTCCCGGTCCCTTTTGCAGGTCCGATGAACAGGCCCAGAATGGAACGGAGTTGAAGATTCGAGTTTTCTTGAAGCGGAAGAACCAAACCGCATCAACTAGCTACGATGGAAATCGAACGAGCCTAATTAGAACCACCATTCTCAAAACATTATAAATGTTTTTCGAAAGTGGAATTCAAGATCAAAAATATCGTTCAAAATTGAAATTCGATAATTTCGTTCTAATTTCCACAACTATAAATAATCTAGGGATTTGCTTTTTACCGTTTGAAAAAGGCTATTTACCGTTCAAAAAAACTCTCTCTCTCTCTCTCTAAAAAAAATTGCTCTCAAGACAATTTCTTCACAAATCATTCTTATTGGTGTGATATACGAACATAAATGAATTTATCGAATGAAGATCGGGATAGCGAACACAGCGAGGTAAAAATTCCGTCTTTTCGATCGAAAAAACTGGGCTAAACATTCAAAAGCCCAACTTGGGCGCCCGACAGTGCAGTGCACGCCCATGTTGGGCGTGCAGTTGGCTGTTACACGCCCATTTTGGGCGTTTGTAGGCCAACTGCACGCCCAACATGGGCGTGCACTGCACTGCCGGGCGCCCGACTTGGGCTTTTGAATTTTAAACCTTTTTTTTTTTTTTTTTTTTAAATCAATTTTTTTATGTTTTTTTCAGGACGATACGACTACATTTGAAGTTGATCATACCGATTATTTTACCACTACTCAGTTGTTTGACTCAAAGGATGAGGTAGTGGTTTGGGTGAGGTTCGTTGCAAGAGGTCTTTTTGTGAAAATAGTAAAAAGAAGCAGTCCTAAAAAAAAGATTTTTTTGACTTGTGACCTATTCGGGGAAAAACGAGAATGTCCATCAACTAATCCAGAAGCGCGCCCGAGAAGGACCGGTAGCAAAAAGATAGGCTGTGGTTTTTATATTGTCGGAGAGCTACGATGGGATGATAAATGGGAGGTCAGAGTAATATACGGGAAGCATAATCATGTTCCGATATACAAGTCCGGGCATGGGATGAGTGCATTGTCTCAGGAGGAGGCGAAGATCATTAGTGATCTGTCACAAAGTCATGTGCCGCCCAAGAAGATTTTGGCTAACTTGAGACAAAATGGTTTGGGCCTCGATGCTTATTCAAAACAAATATACAATCAGAAGGCGAAATTGAAAAGACTATCTAGGGGTGACCGTACAGTGA
The DNA here is from genome assembly GCF_056151865.1 of Erythranthe guttata. Taxonomy (NCBI): domain Eukaryota; kingdom Viridiplantae; phylum Streptophyta; class Magnoliopsida; order Lamiales; family Phrymaceae; genus Erythranthe; species Erythranthe guttata. Next base: position 16,924,041 of record NC_142534.1, read on the forward strand.
TGCAACATTTGATTGGGTTGCTTGAGGAGCATAACTATTACAAGTGGTTCCGCACTGATGAAACTACACATGCAGTTACTGATTTGATGTGGGCTCACCCTCAATCTGTGGAATTGTTAAGTAAGTTTCCGTACGTATTACTACTTGACAGTACTTACAAAACAAATCAGTACAAATTGCCTTTGTTGGAGATTGTTGGTGTTACTCCTGTCGGGAAAAATTTTACTGTTGCAGTCGCATTTTTGCGCCATGAAAATGAAGACCATTACACATGGGTGTTGCAAAAGCTGAAGAGACTTTTCCCCCCTCAGACTCTACCTAGTGCCATCGTGACGGATCGAGAGTTAGGGCTCATAAAGGCGCTAGAGAATGTATTTCCGACCGTACCTCATCTCTTATGTCTTTGGCACATTAACATGAATGTGGGGCGTCGTGCTTCAAGATGTCTCGGCAATAGTAGGCGTCGCGGCACGGCTTTTGTAGTTGGCGTGTGGCAAACTTTGGTAAAATCAGTGTCTGAAGAAGATTTCGCCAGGAATTACACAGCTTTGACGGACGAGTACGCGAATTATCCAGATTTGATTGAGTATCTCCAATACACTTGGCTCGTATACAAAGAGAAATTTGTAAAAGCATGGACGGATCTAATTTTCCATTTGGGTAATACATCGACAAGCAGGTATTTATTTATAAGTGGTTAAATACATATACTTAACTTACTGTCATGTAGTTTATTGAAACATAGCATATTCTAAACATATTAGGGTGGAGAGCAACCATAGAGCATTGAAGAGATGGTTGGAATCGTCCACGGGTGGCTTCGACACATTTTGGGCACAGTATCACTCAATGATGAAAGATCAATTTAACGAGATACTAGCCGATTTTGCAAAATCAAAGAGGATTCGGGCCCAGACGATCAACGTGCCCGTATTTAAAATATTGTCCAGTGGAATTGTAACACATAATGCTCTGCAGATGTTGGACGATGAGAAGGATGAAGACATAGACGGTTGCGTCTGTTATATGAGGAAATGTCTTGGACTCCCATGCAGACATGAAATTCGTGCAAAGATGAATGCACGACGTGGTGTGTTTTATGCAGAGGATGTCCACATTTTTTGGAGGACATTTATTTCGGGATTCGGGGATTCCCTAGATGAAAGTGTTGGTTCTGTTCCCGACCACAGGTCACAGGCTATTGGCAGGCTAGAAGGGTTAATGAATGATTTGCGTGAGCGGTCAGAAATTGAGATCACGGACGTGACAGATGCCATTTTTGAACGAATTCCACTAACTCGCAAACCCATGATGAAATGCACGTCGTGCAGGGTAATTGTCATCTCACCGAATGGCATGTGAAAACTGTTGGTGTCCGGCTGCCACCTCTCAATAAAAGCCTCTATTAATGGGTTATTGTGCTGAGGCAGCGAACAATCACGCAAGTGATACAAGCCGGTACTCTCAAGTAGTGAGACACAATCATCGTCGTCGGGGCCCGGCCAAGTACACTTCGCGTGCGACCGTAATTTAACCATATGTCGTCCCTGTTCAAGATATATTCATATATAAGTATACCACAAACAAGTGTAAATATTATAAACAAAATTTATTAATATTAATAAGTATTACCTTTCCCTCCCAAATGTCGTAGGCAATATGTGCTCCAAAACTTGGAATCAAGTGAGCGTATTTAGGTCCACCGGGTGTCTCACCGGTCAACATCCAAGGTCGAGAAGGAAGTTTTTTTCTCGGAGCGGTGCGGGACCTCGAGGCAGGATTAGAACCACCGAAAGTACCACCCATCGGGACAGGAGGCGGAGTCGGAGTCGGAACATCCTCGTAATCGTCATCGGATGGAAAATCCGGCACCGGAAACTGATACTTCTGCTGAAAGCGTAGTTGTGGATCGTACTCGTACTCCTGCGGCTGCATATATGCATCCATGGGTGCATCCATCTCCTGCTCGGCCTCTGTCTCTGTCTCCTCCTGAATCATCGTACGTGGGGGTACAAAAGCACCAGTGCGTTCCCCACGACGTTTAGAACTAGTCACATTTCTATTATGTGTCCTTCCCTCCCGTTCCGCAGTAGTCTCCACCACCGGATCTGCAGGTGGACGAATCAGGGGTCCTTTCCCTTTTCCGAGTCCGAATTTTTTCGCCCAATTAGACATCCTGTAAACATAAAATTATATTAAATTTACTAACTTATTTTAATTCAGAAAAAAAATATTTCTTTTAAATCAAAAAAAAAAAAAAAAAAAAAAAAAAAAATTAAATCGAACGCCCGGTTTGGGCGTTTCCCGGCCGAACCGACGCCTGGACCGGGCGCCGGTTCGCCCGGGAAACGCCCAAACCGGGCGTTGAAACACTCATTTCACGCCCAAACCGGGCGCTGGCAGCATGAACCGACGCCCACTTTGGGCGTCGGTTCATGCAGCCAGCGCCCGGTTTGGGCGTTTGGCTCTAACATCCGAAAAATTCAAAAGCCCTACAAATCGATTTGTAGGGCTTTTAAACATGAAATTGGTTGCAAAATCGAGTTACCCATTGCATATAACACATGTAGGTGTTGAAATTACCTGAAAAAATCGAAGCCCAAGCTCGATTTTGGTTGATTTCGAAATTTTTCGAAAAAAAAAAAATTTTCTGAAATTTTTGGAATGAGGGGTAATTGGAGAGAATTTCGAATTTTAGGGGTTTTAGAGAGATAAACTGTTTTTTACTTTGAACGGTAAATAGCACTTATTAGCCCGTAAAGAGCATTTTCTATAATCTATCCTATTATTTGAAAATATAACGAACACCTAGGCCCATAAGAAAAGGAAACAACACAAAATTAATTCTTTCACCTTTTAGAGCCCAAGAAAATCAAGCCCATGAATAATCTATAAAGAAATAGTATTATAAAAAATAATATCTAAATACATTGAATTTAAATATTTAATTACATTTTAATTTGTCGTAATATTTGTCTTTATATATACATATTAGTTTCAGTACTGAAACCCTACAGTACAGTACAGTTCCAGCAATGGCGAAACCCATAGTCAACGCTCTTCTTCTGTTCTTCTTCATCATCTCCCTTTCATGGCGGCAAATCGACGGCCAGCAAAAAACCTGGCAAGACGCTTTCAAGGTTCTCGGAATCTCATGGAACAAAGACGGAACCAGTTTGAACCGGACCATCCAGATTCCGATGGTTGACCCGACTCCGTACGACGACGGCACCACCACACCCGCACCGATAGCCCTCTCACAGGACATCCAGCTCACCGCCTCCTCCAAAGCCTACGTCCGCCTCTACATTCCGACGAACCCACCAAAGAACAAGAAGCTACCGCTGATCATCTACTTCCACGGCGGCGATTTCGTCCTCTTCAGCGCCACCACCGTCATCTTCCACAACTTCTGCAACGACATCGCATCCCATCTCCCCGCCGTCGTCGTCTCCGTCGAGTACCGCCTCGCCCCGGAGAACCGCCTCCCCGCCGCCTACGAGGACGCCGTCAACGCCTTAATCTGGGTCAAGAACCAGTCACTCGAGATCGGCGGCCGTGACCCGTGGCTGGAGTACGCCGACTTCAAAAACGTCCACCTCCTCGGCAGCAGCGCCGGCGCCAACATAGCCTACAACGCCGCCCTCCGGGCGTTCGATCTCAACCTTCACCCTCTCCAGATCAAAGGACTCCTCCTGAACCAGGCCTTCTTCGGCGGCGTGCAGAGGACCCAGTCGGAGCTCCGGCTGAAGGACGACCCGTACGTTGCTCTGTACGTGAACGACGTGCTCTGGACACTAGCCCTCCCGAAAAACGCGGGCCGGAACCACGAGTACTGCAACCCGGTTATATTCCAAAAGTGTATGGGTCGGATCTACGATCTGCCGAAGGTGTACGTGAAAGGCGACTACGGCGACCCGTTAGTTGACCGGTCGGTTCAGTTGGTTCAGTTCTTGAAGAAGTGTAACGTGAAGGTTTATTCCCGGTTCAAGCAAGGCGGGTTTCACGGGATTGAGCTGCAGAACAAGGCGGAGGCGCAGCTGCTGTATAATGATATCAAGTGGTTCGTCAACGATGTACCCGCCGCCGCCGGAATTCGGGAGAAGATGCCGGTTGGGGTTTCTTATTCCGGCCATGCTTCCGAGTGATGATGATGATGACGTTTTTTGTTTTTTGTTCTTTCCTTTTTTAGAATATGGATAAGGTTGTACGCGGTGCATTTTTGTTTGTACTTTGCTATCTTGAGGGAAACCAAGATATTATCAATAAATTAATTAGTTGAAGTTCATTAAAATGCCAATAGTTTGAAATTTAATTACTGAAAATTAAAATTTAACAAGACTAGTTTTAAAGTACTTTTTTCATTGTTAATGGGCAAGGTCATTATTGTAATTTGTGGGCCAATTTGGCCACCAATTATACTACTACTTTAGATCTAAAGTTGAGTATAAAATATTCCGGAAACCACATTGTAGGTAACATGCATTCGAACTTGTACATCGTGTCGATCTAATGGTCGGAAAAAGTGATTTTTTTACAATTGACCCAAATTCGAATTTCTTTGTCAATAGTCGTTGAATCGAATTTGTAACATGGTTAGCATTTGCGTCTATCGTGTGGAAGAAGACATGGGAACTAATGGAGTAAGAGTTATGTGAGTATTTATAGCAACCGTACAGTTTTTTTTTTTCTGTTTCTTACTCCATTTGTTCACAATAACTGTCTATTTTTTTAAATATTTTCGTTCCATGTTATCAGTCATTTTAGATTTCCAATACTGCATTAAATGCATTTTTTCCTGTTTTAACCTTATTAATTCAACTATAAGTATTAAGTATTAACTCTATCTTATCACATCATTAAATAATCAAAGTTATTTTAGTCTATCTAATATATTTTACCTAAAATCAAGACACATTTATTGAGCTTCTTAATCCTTGTGCAAAGCCAAAAACAACACTTAATAGGGATCGAAGGGAATAGTAATAAAAGAATTCGCAACCATTTATTTAAATATGTTAAGTAAATCCACATTCTGGTATAGTAGCTTACAAACCGTACATACAATTTGTTTCTTCCTTAATTATGTGGACTTGGTCCTTTTTATTAGCCAAAAAAATAAAAATATCAATAGATCATAATATTGAGCCATTGATAATTAAAATTAGATTATATATGCATATGGGGTTTTGGAAAATGAAACATTGGGAAGTGTAGCACTTGACATCAGCACGATTTTTTTCCATGATCGTGTCGTGTCATGCAATTAAATAATTATGTTACAACTATGAGTATTTAATTCTAAATTGATAGTAAATTGAACCTAGCCAAGTGTGGAATTCAGGGTTTTGGATGAGTTTCAATTCCCTGCAGCAATAAATATGAAATTATCTTATCTGGGATTTCTATTTATTCTTTTTTTTTTTTTAATTATTTTTTACGATATGTTACTAAAATAAAAAATGGTACGTGGCACGTGAAGTCAAAAGCCTACTATTTCAAGTTCCCAACACGTACAATAAATACGTTCATGGATTGACTAGATACATAGTCTATAACCCATACAGAATTTTAGGGATAATTAGTGAAAAAAAACCCACATTATTTACATATATTAGAGTGGAGATAACTCATTTTTTCAATATTAGTCAACCCCTTAATTATTAAATTTAATTATTCTTTTCAAAACTGTTATGAATAATATCTAATTTGCCCTTAATACTATATTATTTCGCATCTATCCTGATTTTATTAGGCAACCAATCGCCTCCATCTTCTTTTCTCTGATTTATGTCGTTCTCTCCATACCCCATTCCATCTCTTTTTTATCTCTCCTGGATAAATCCATGGTGCATGCAAGAACCACTCCATCGTAGCCTCCACCACCCACCATTGAAAAGCATAGCATGCGAGCCGGTGACTTTAGGAACAGCCTCAAGGACGCGCTCATATCGCATCTCCACTCGCTCAACATTGATGTCCAAGCCGTCAGATCTAAAGTTCTCGTTCCGCCGTCGCCGCCATCGCTCCGATCTCGATAAGTTGTGAAAGACGACATAAAAAACTAAGAAATCCCTCCTACCTCCACCCCTCAAATAAGTTTGTATATCAAAATATTTTTTTTGAAACGTAACATGTTAATATTAATATGTTTCTACCACATACTCTCCTCCTTTCAAATTTATTCTCGCCTATGTCTCATTTTTACCTTTGTACAAATATTTAAAAACTCAATAATTAGGTTAATTTTAAGATAAAATACATAAAAAAATACTAAAATAATATTTATCGGTTATTGATTTATAAGAGACATTAATATTTAGAGTTGAATTAATAATGTTAAAATAGAAAGAAAAAAATTAATACAATATCGACTTATAATATGAAACAAAAAATATTTTTTTAAAAAGTGACCATACATATAAAGTATTTGTAATTGTGTATAAGCAAGTCATATGGTATTTCAAAATCGGCTCGTATAAAAGAAGTAATTGATGGCGATATGATTAACGATAATAATATTTTGATCATATTTATATGTCTTTTATAAATTACATTTGATATAAGGCATGTATGATAAATTCGAGTTTAAAAATATTAGTAAAGGATGTTAGTTTTGAAAAGGCGAACAAAATTCTACAGAATGTAATTAGATTGGAATTAGATCGGAACGTGTTAAAAAATGCTTAACAAATTCTCCTCAAATGTTGTCAACAATCCTTTGAACAACTATTTTTAAGGATGGCCTCTTAATTAATATTTTTGGAGAAAAATATTTAAAAAATAAAATAATAAATAAAAATAAAAAAATAAATAAACCTTCAAAGAGTTCATTGCAGTTCTTGTGTTGTAAAAACATAAAACAATGTCAAAACTCGATCCATACGAACATCTCCGAATTTCCCTGAACCCCGACGGCTCACTCACGCGCCACCACAAGCTCCCCACCTCCGCCGCCACCGGAGAATCCCCACAAAATCCCTCCGCCCACGCTGTCCTCAGCAAAGACGTAACCCTCAACGCCGACAAGAAAACGTGGATGCGAATCTACCTCCCCGCCAAACTCCCTTCCAACGACAACTCCGTCGCGCGCCTCCCCATCATCTTCTTCTTCCACGGCGGCGGCTGGATCAGCACCAGCGTGGCCGACACCGCCGTCCACGAGAGCAGCAACTGCATCTCCTCCGAAGTCCCCGCCATCGTCGTCTCCGTCGAGTTCCGCCTCGCCCCGGAGAGCCGCCTCCCCGCGCAGTACGATGACGCGGCGGACGCCGTCTTCTGGGTCAGGAACCAGGCGGCGGATCCAGTCGCCGGAGATCAGTGGATCACGGACTACGGCGACTTCTCCAGATGCTACCTATACGGCGCCAGCTGCGGGGCCAACATCGCCTTCAACGCCGCGATGCGGATGCAGCAGGCGGAGCTGCAACCGCTGAAAATCGCCGGAACAATACTCAACCAGCCGTTTTTCGGGGCGAACCGGCGGACCGGGAGTGAGCTAAACCGGGCCGACGATCAGTATTTCCCGTTGCCGGTTCAGGATTTGCTGTGGGAGCTGGCGTTGCCGCTCGGAACTGATCGGGACCACCGGTACTGTAATCCGTTGGCGGTGGAGGAGAAGGTGAAGAATGTGGGGCGGTGCTTGGTGATAGGGTACGGCGGCGACCCGTTGATCGACCGGCAGCAAGATTTTGTCGAAATGCTGAAGAAGCAAGGGGTGACGGTTGAGGCCCGGTTTGATGACGTGGGCTTCCATGGGATTGATATGATTGACTCCAAGAGAACTATTGCCATTCTTAATTTTATCAAACTATTTGTTTGATTTATTTGTTTTCTATTTTTTTTAGATTAAAGGTGGAAGTTTTTTACTTGGTAACACTTCCTTTTAATTTCAATTTCAGATATTCATATTTGGGAATTGAAATGATGTATAAAATACATTTATAATACTTATGCTCATATCGTTATACATCGATCAATATTGATTCGTCTGATGACGTGGGATCCTTTTGAGGAGTCAGACGTTCGACGGGAGGTCTCGGTGAACTCCGACCGAACTACAAAAGAAAGAATTAAGAGTTAGCAGTACGACTATCAAATTAGTAGGCATCAAATATAGTGTTTTCAGAAGATATACCATTTTGGTAAGGTGAGAGAATGTGTTATGTATACGAATCAAAGCTCCCCATTCCATAAGCAGTAGTGAGTTCTTACTTATATTTACCTTTCGCTGGTTGCGAAGAATTCCTCAAGAACTGGGCTGAAAGCATGTCGCCTCACTTTTCATGTCAACTCGTCGCACGTTCCATGTTAATAAGGTCCATTCTCATCCTTATTCGAGCCACTCATCTTGGCATTATGGCAGTCTCGAGCTTTCCGGCCTATGTCGTCGGTTATTTCATCATTAAATGCCATTGAACTGTTGTCATTGGCGCTTGTCAGAGCAATAAACGCGCTTCTTACCGGAGCTGAGATTGAGGTCGGTATAGTCGACAGAGTGTAGCACGATCGGCAACTAGTCTATCGGTTTCCTTCTAGGCGCATTGGGCCAAGATGCTCGTCTCTCTGGGCTTTACTAATCTTATTGGGCTGCCATGCCTTATTGGACCTCTTTGGAAATTGGATTTTAGGTCTGGATCAACTTCTGAATCGAATCAATTATGTAAAAAAAAGTTACTTTGATTTTTTTTTCTCACTTAATACAGGATATTGTTTTTATATATTTTTTAGAATTCCAACCAATCTTTTAAATTTTATCTATAGTCGCAAAATAAATAAGAAAGAAAGATAAAATAACAACGATATAAATATCAATCTATTCAAATTGCTTTACCAATTCCCATAGTTATTTCAATTTATTTATTATTGGAATTTGCTAAAAGTCTTCAAATTTAATTTTTATTTCAATTTACTCCTTTTTTTTTCACTTATTAATTTTACAACATTCTAGACATACTAGAACTTTTATTGGTATCAAACACATTCTTTATTTTGTATTTAAATAGTTGTCCCATACCTATATGTGCAAATTTAATTTATTTATAATTCCATAAAACTTAAATAAATAAATAAATAAGTAAGTAATTTTGAAAGACTAATTAGTAATTAATACACAGTACATATAAGATAGTTGGATCCGCGTCTGTGTTCAATAATTTCCCCACCATGAATGCCCGAGGAGGCGACGCGCCGCCGGCGAGTGGCGGGGATTTCCTCCTCCAACTCCTCCGCAACCCACCCAACTTCAGCCATCTTACTCCTCCGTCTCAGCAGCAGACTCCAGATATATTCTCGCAGGACCCGGCCGTCGCGGCGGTGGGCCCCACTGTCCCGACCTTCCCGCTTCCGCAGGGCGGCTTCCCGTCCAACGGCACCGATCTCCAGTTCCGCCAGTGGAATCACTCACCGTTCCCTCCTTTCGCCCCGCATCAGTACTTCCAGCAAAACCCTATCGCTCGCCCTAATTTAAACCCTGATTTCCCCTCCCCACCACCTGGGGAACTCAATTACGCCCCCCACCAATTCAATCTCCAGTCGAATCGCATCCCGCCGGGTGAAGATGCAAGGAAATTGGCGCCTTACGGAGACAATTCCAGGCCAAGCGCCGCCGCGCATCAGCAGCTTCAGTCCAATCGCATCCCACTGGGTGAAGACGCAAGGAGATTAGGGGTTTTTGGAGAAATTGCCAAGCCAAGCGTTGCTCAACACCAGCAGGAGCAGAATCATCTCATCTTCGGGTCTCTGAATCGCGATATTCTGCAAACTGACGCTGGAGATGTTCTGCACCAGAGCTTACATCCAATGGACAAACTTGGGAACTCTTATTTGGAGGAGGTTTTGGGTATGGATAGGAGAATGAACAGGTTTCCGATGAACGAGGTCAACGGAAATTCACGAGGAAATTCGAGTGGTAACGAGAGGAGAAATCAAGGAGATAATGGGAGTCACAGGGCGGTGGCTCCCCCTGGATTTTCAAGTAACAACATAAAGAATGTGGGGAACCGAGAGCATGGCTATGGAACGAGGACTCCGGATAATTATGTGGATAAAGGTAAAGGAAATTCGGGTGGTTCGTACAAGAATGGCGGGGTGAGTAATCCGATTAATTCGCCTGGTTCTATGATGGGAATTCATGTTGAGGATGGTGGAAAAGGTAAAGAATTGAGATTTGGTGGGCAGAATAATAAGAATCAAGGAGATCGTGTGCAGAGTAAGATGAATGGTATTGAGGATCAAATGGGCTCTCTAGGAATTGAAGAGGAATCCGGTGAGACGAGTGATAAAAAGAAGAACCCTCACGACAAGGTAATTTTCATTGTGTATATGTTTATGGTGAGAAACTGGTTTTCTTGATTGAAATAGAACAAGTTTTAGTAGATCTAATGGTTAACTTAAATCGGGACCCATTAGTGGTTTCTTGAGGCATTTAATCAGGTGAATGGTAGTAATTATTTGCTTGGGTGGAATGCTCAAAAAGTGTAAGAGTTTTAAATAGCAACTGGGAAGTGAAAAATGGTAAATCCTGTTGTGATACAGATTTGGGAATTATTGATTTTGGAAGCATTAGTTAATACTGGCAATCAGGAATTATTATCTGTTATACATGACATAATGTTGAGATAGATTAAATCCAAAGTTGTAACTAATTTGATGTTTGAATTACAAGAATTCAAGAGAGAGATAGAGAGAATTTGACCTACATCAGTGGATAAAATGCCAAAGAATTGAAATCACTAATTTGTTGCCTCGGATTTTACATAAGCAAATATTGAATACGAGTACCTTACCTTGAAGTTAATAATGTCATTCGTGTAATTAGACTAAATGAATTAATCTATTGATTTAATGTATGGAGTTGGATTTGATGAGTGACAGTATAGTTAAACCTTTCAATTTCTCTCTGAATAGTACAGCCGAATTAACCTGCTATGGAACTGTAAACATATATGCTTGGATGTATTTGTTACTTGGCGACATTAGCATCTGTAAGTCGAGATCGGTTCATCTAAAATTGCGTTGTCCTCACTGGCCTGGAATGTGTGCCCAACATATGATTAATAAAGGAATTAACTGTTTCTTTTTGTGGTCTGTCCTTTGTCATTTTCTTCGATTTTGACTTGAGTGAGTGACTATCTTATATATGTTTGTGCAAAACATAAATTTTTTCTTTATGGACCTAGCTTAATTGCGTTTTCATATTCTTTTGTAATTGAACTGGTTTCTATTTGATGAAAAGATAAAAACCCTTAACTGATTAAACTAGTGATTTTCTGTCTTCAGTTTTATGCCAAAGATTTGGAATGAAAGTTGTAGGTTCTTATGTTTATCTCAACTTCTGATAATTTTTCAAAATCAGAATTAAAATTTTTTATGCAGCTATATTAATAATTTATGTCTAAGTTCCCACTATAATTCTGTAGTGCTAATTGCCATTATTCTTTCTAGACTTGTTTAAACAATTAAGCTTTAGATACATTTTCTTTTCCTTATCTAAAGCTTTGAAGATTATGTCCGACAGACATTTGTGTGGATGTGAACTTCTCTCGATTGATATTCCAAATTTGCTCCTTTTGATCAGGAATATAGGTCCGACCAGAGAGGACAGTGGATAATGGGTCAAAGGATGAGACATGTTAAAAGGCAGACAGCATGTCGAAAGGACATAGATAGATTCAACTCTCAGTTTCTGACAGTGTTTGAGTCGTTAATCCCAGCTGATGAAGAAAGGGTCAAGCAAAAACAATTGTTAACTGTATTGGAAAAGCTCGTTGCCAAAGAGTGGCCCGACGCTCGATTATATCTTTATGGATCATGTGCCAATTCATTCGGCTTTTCAAAAAGTGATCTTGATGTTTGCCTTGCCATAGAACTTGGGAATAATGAGAAGTCCGAGGTGGTCCTAAAGCTCGCAGATATATTGCAGTCAGACAATCTACAAAATGTGCAGGTGAATAATAACGGCTGCCAATTTCACTTAAAATTTTATATTTTATTATCTTTGTCGTATAAATGAAGTATGGAGTTTCATGTTTCGTTTTTCAGGCTCTTACGCGTGCACGAGTTCCTGTTGTGAAACTCATGGATCCAGTTACTGGTATTTCATGCGACATTTGTGTGAACAATATGTTGGCTGTTGTAAACACGAAGCTTCTTTATGATTATGCACGGATAGATGTAAGACTCCGCCAGCTGGCGTTTATCGTGAAACACTGGGCTAAATCACGTGGAGTCAATGAAACTTACCAAGGAACACTCTCGAGCTATGCGTGAGTATCTAACCAAACCAATTATCTTGTCTTGTATTCCAACCTATGAGTTTTTATTTAATTTTTTTTGCTAATATAATATCCAAATATTATTTCAGGTATGTGTTAATGTGCATTCATTTCTTACAACAGCGTAGACCTGCCATTCTTCCATGCTTGCAGGTATGTAATAATAAACTGCGTTTAAATTCTTTGTACAGAGTTATCTGGTAAAAAATCACGTCTAATTGCTTTTTTTCTTTTTTTAAATTGCTGTTCCTTTTCTTTGACAGGCAATGAATATTACATACTTCAGGAACGTAGACAATGTCGAATGTGCTTATTTCGATCAAGTGGAAAAGCTTGGCAATTTCGGGTCCCGTAATGGGGAAAGCATTGCTCATTTAGTATGGGCCTTCTTCCATTATTGGGCCTATTGTCACGATTATGCAACCGACGTTGTATCTGTTCGTACAGGAAGCACACTCAGGTGAGAAACAAATAAACAATTGCTCGATGCACACACACACACACACACTCTCTCTCTCCTCTCTATATCTCTTTCTCTCTCTTAACATTTTTGAAATACAGCAAAAGAACTAAAGACTGGACTAGGAGAGTTGGCAACGATCGTCACTTGATATGCATTGAGGATCCGTTTGAAGTATCTCACGATCTTGGCAGAGTGGTCGACAAGTATAGCATTAGGGTTCTGCGAGAAGAGTTTGAACGCGCAGCAGAAATCATGCAGTATGACCCTAATCCCTGTGTCACTTTGTTCCATCCCTATGTTCCTAATTAGCAACTTCTTTTATTTATTTTGTATATTCCTTTGTTGCCGTCGGTTGTCGTCATAACTTATTAGGGTTTTTTATTTATTTATTTATTGCTTGGTCGATTATGTCAATATTTTGCTGGAAAAATCTTTTATATGTATATCGTGCAATTTTTGTTTGGCTTGCATTACTATAACATCTCGGTTTCTGCTTCTTGCTCACTGCTATGCTTTCATTCTGGATCGTGTCTTGTAAAATCACGTTATAACTCAGTGTGAATTAGTACTTAGGGACCCAGTGTAACATTTTGCATTAATCCTCATACCCGCCCAAAAATTGGTTAATGTATCGATCTTTATTGCGATATTCCGTACAGTGTATAATATAATATATGTGTGTAGGTGCACCTAAGTGTACGTGTGTTTAAATTGGTACTCAATAATACAATATATTTTTTTGTCCTGCAAGTGCATTGAGGGTATTTTAATGTGGAGCATATGTATTTAAGTTTGCTTTTAAAACTGGTTGTTGAAGGCAACGCATATTTTATTCTGTTTGCTTTGTTTCTCTTTATTTTTTACAATTCGTTAAATTTCCAAGTTCTTTGAATATTGTACAATATTCGTTCTTTAGTTTATGCAAAAAAGAGAAAATAAAATAATTTTTTTTTTTTGAAATTTTCAATCTGTCTAAACATGTTGGAGTTTGGTTCTATAACTTGTCCCATGGTCTGAATCAGTGCACGTAAGTCACTCGAAAAACTATCCCGCAAGCGATGACCGGCCTAGCGGTCGGAGTAATTGAACTTGTATCAATTGATCCAAATTCGGTACCCCTTGACTCGATCGATAGGTTGAGTTTGACACACATGATTACGTATCTCGTATGGTTTGCAACCTATTATACGAGAGTGTAAGTTTATTCAGTGCACTTGTATGGTTGACTGTGAAAGTCACTCAAAAACTATATTTCAAAAAATGCACTTAATTGTATATATATTAGCAAAATAAATTTTGCAATAAAAAGTCAAAGATAAATAAAAATCTCTTCTAAATAAATTTGGGAAAATATTATATAGATAATAGAAATGAAATTATTTGAGTTGGTCCCCACCGAAAAAAATCACGAGAGAAGGTACAATTAGGGCATTTTATCATTAGTTAAAAAATAAATGGTGAAAGCTCAGCTGATAAAGAAGGCTTACTAAAATTGGAAAAAGTGCAATTACAC